>NC_092520.1:36651000-36975000 GCF_037038585.1 Patagioenas fasciata
CTAATATTTCAATCCTAAGGAGTATGACTCAGTCATGGGGAGAATGGTGGATAAATTTAATGTGAACAGTTTTCAATGTATACCCTACTTGACCACAGCTAGAAGAAAATACATTAGGTTAATGCATGTTGGTGGTTGTTGTTTTTTTTTTTAGCTTTTCCCTACCTAGTTTTCACAAAAGCAAACTCCTTTAAAACTGTGGGTTTTTTTTGGTGTGTGTTTGGGGTTTTTTTTGGTGTATGTTTTTTTTGGTTTTTTTGGTTTTTTGTTTTTGTTTTTTTTCTAATGGTATAGTATAGAAAAGGATTAGATTATACATAGTTTGCAAACCAGTGAATTGTTTGGGGTTTTTTTGTTTACTTAGAAACTTGGGTTGCTAGGAAATTTCTACTATAATTAAGTTATTGAAAGCATTTCATAGGTCTTCATATTTCTAGTGAAACAAAGGTCTTCTTAAGTGCTTCTGTGGTAAATGTTCACTCTGGGATTTTCGTTCTCTGGACAACTCCAACTCCCACAGACACAGAGGCACACAGTTCACAAAACTGAGTTTGTGAAAGTTCATTTTTTGGAGGAATTCATGCAACTGATATTTCTGAAGCTGTCTTAGAAGACCATGGAGATAGATTTATAAAGTGAGTGAAAACTGAGGAGAGAAGGCGGCACTTCATTATCTAGTGAAACTTCTTGCATAACAGGACCGGCACATGTTCCAGAATCAGTCTTTTTTCAAAACCAGCACACTTTTTTTTTCTTTTTTTTTCCTTTTTTCTTTTTTCCCTAAAGAAGGGACAAACAATCAAACAATGATCAATGGCCATTTTTCCTCTTATTTTATCTTTGTTTGTTATTTTGGAAAATCCTCGTTTCTCTTGTCAAGTGGATCCCACCTCTTTTAAGCAGTCCTTGATCCTCCCAGAGGGGTCCGTGGTTGTAAAATCAACCCGTGTTATCAACACTAGTCCAACAAACAGATGTTAACCCACAGGATCTGTTCACTCCTTTTCCAGCTTTTCCACCTCACTGCCAGAATCAAAGAAAAAGCCAAAAACATATGTTCCCTATGTCCTTGACATGTGTTAGAAAGAAGGAAGACAGGGAGGAATTCAGTTTTCTACAGGAAGCATAAGCACTGAATTTAAAGTTTATTGTCTGTAAAGTTGATGCATTCTTCATTTTGTATATAAAGAAGTGTCTATCCTGAGATGTGGAAGCAGAAAACTAATAGTCTCATCCTCCTCTTGCCTGATAACCTGATATTGTTTTAGAACTCCTTCATTGCTTGTGACTCTCACATCCACCTGAGATATTTTACAGCCTCTCGGCCAGGCCCACATCTTCAGTCCTCCCCAGAATGAAAAGGGCCTATAATAAAGTTTGCAGTTCTGAGTGAGTGCTCTAATGAGGAGGCTATTATGCAAAAAATGGATCTCTGTCTCTCTGTAAAGTCTCTGCAAAAGCAAGCTTGTCAGTTTCTGTATCTGCAAATTAGGCAAAATTGGAAAGTAGGTACTGTGATTTGATTATGTACTAATTTAATGATTGATTCTACCCAGGCTGAATCTTTAGGACTCATCTCTATCTTAGGTGGACTAGATCTTAGCCCAGTTCTTCCTATGTGTCAACTGTTTCCCAGTCTGGAGTGCCTCACCTTGTAAATATAATTTAATTTATTTCCATCTCAATGCATTACTGCCCTTCTGGCCGTATTGAACCACATATTGTTTGATTATGTTCAGCTTGTCAAATGATCCGGATAACTTTGCAGAGTAATACATTCTATTTATTATTTACTACCCTCAATTTTCAAGCCATCTACAAATTTCATTAGTAATGATTTTATGATTTCTTTTAGATCTTTGATAAAAGTATTCCACAACATGAAGCCAAGAGCTGAAGCCAATGAGATTGTACAGAAAAAAAAAAAAGAGCTCTGATATTTTTAATTTATGGGCAATTTCAATTCCTTAAAAGATGTTTTCTCTTGCACGGAATATTTAAAAACATAAATAAATAATTGATTTTTCTTTTATTTATAGTGTAAAATACCTATATTTAATTACTGGAAAAATGAAATTGCCAGATAATTAACACAATTATTTTTTGAAATATTGTCACATATTTGTAGTTCTTCAGACAGTCCGTTAATTAAGCTTTGCATAGTTTGTGCTTATTTTAAACTAGAAAGCAAGCATGGGTGCATAGGAAAGGCAAAAATAAGACACAATTTTAAAGTATGAATTTTAAGTGCTTAAAAAATAAGTATCTCATTTTTGAGTTTGTTTCATTTTGAAATAGAAAATATTGAATTTGAACTAATAAAGATGCTTTGAACTGTATTTCATAGTTAATTTGTGTTAAACCTACTGTCACCCTGAAAAAGAAACAGAGAATTAAAAAATCTCAAATGCCTCTTTTTTCAACAGGAAAATATAAAAATTAAAAATTACGTATTCTACTAACAAGACACAAGCTTACCTCTACTTTAGTGAACCAGATTTTATATAGAGTTCATAGTTAGGCAGCTAAATGTGAAATATCATTAAACATAAAAATATTTCCTAAAAATCATAATATTTTATTTGAATAACTTACGTCACAACCACATTACTTTTTTATTTCTAATAATTGCAATGAATAAATCTAAAAAGACAAATGTATATAGAAACTGATGAAACCCTAGTAGCACTTCTCACACTTTTGCATTATACATCACTTTTCATTGCATTAAAATATTTCTTTTCCTAGGATCTTTAACTGCCTCACTCCACATGCAATTATCAGCCTTCAGGTGGGAAGAAAAAGGTTCTTGTTTTTACTAGTTGTTAAACTTTTTGGGAGTATTGTATTTTTAGTTTTACCATTTACTAAATATAAGAGAGATTATCCCTAAAAAATCAGGGAGGATAAGTTTTCACTGGTTTAATTTGTGTCAAACCAATTCCTAACAACTTGAGTAGGTAATAGAGAAGTAAAAGATAGGAAAGATCTATTTATTTCCTATAATTATCCATCTGACGGTAAAATTCTACTGCTTTATTTCTGCTAATTTAAAAATAGTTTAGGTGTGATGTCAGGATTGTCATAGCTTTTTCGTGACTTAAATACTTGATTTCATTTGAAATAGTTTCATAGTTCTCTGACAGAGTGATAGATACTTTTTTTTCTGTCTCACTTCCTGTCCAGTTATGTCTGAGGCCACATTTCAGTCACCTCAATCTGGCATAGAAAATGCACACCAATGCAAGTCCTAATTTAGAGAACACTTTATGTCTAATTTATTTGTCTGTCCTTAGTAACTCCCAAGGCAAGCTATCAGCTTTTTCAGCAGCACCTGTACATAAACCACAAATAGTTCCATGTTACCTTATGATGATGCATGAATAATCCTTGAGCTTTCTTCTTATGTAAACATTAAACTCTCGTAAATGCAGAGTATTATAGGTGAGAGTATTTAGCTACTAATCAGAGTTCACCCAATGATTGTTTTTCAGAACTTTCTGTCTCCCTGAGAATATCAAAATTCTGTAACAATTCATAAAGATAAAATGTCTTTTGACACAATTCCATGTGATTTTTAACAGAGGGAATAGTACAAGTCAAAATACTCTGATGCCCTCCTAAGACAAATATAACTTTTTTACTGAAAAAATAAGTTAATCAAGATGCATCAGCATGCATGTAACAGGTCTGCTTACAAGTATCAATTTAGGTACATATGTTAACCATTCAAGAGACTGGAAACAACCGCTCTTTTAACTTCTTTTTTTTAGGCTACCTAATCAGGTTTATGAAACCAGAAATAGAAGTTCCTCTGGTATATTTATGCTAAACGTTTGTAATTATTTTGTTATATGAATAAGCTTTCAACTTTCAGAGTAGTCTGTATAACAACATAGTCATCTAAATAGAGCATGAAAACACTTCAACAAACTAAAAATGTTCAATAACACCTGTTTTAAGGAAGTATTTCTTGTCATCTGAAGATGCATTTGAGGTTTCCCCTGTATTACACTGCCTGATATCTAAGACAACGTGCTTGAGATAAAGTGAGCAAAACTCTCTCCCGAACTAATTCATTCAAGACAGACTGTCAATATTCCTAAATTTAATCAGATAATGGTGCTTAGTACAGAGATGGTTATACTTGAAAAGATACAAGGTTCTTTTCACTTGTGGTCACACAATTACTCTGCAAATGCCAATTCAACAGTAATGCTCATAGTATTTAGTTGGGAATTGCTAGGATATCAGCAGCTCCCTCGATCTAGTTTGAACATTTGAACTACTTGAGAGGTAATTAAGGTTTCCTTCAATTGCCTGTAACTTTAGCTAAACCTTAAAGTCTGTATCAACTGATTTTTTTTTTTTTCAGTTCAACTTCCTCTCACTTTCTCTCTCTATCTGTATAAGTCAGTCATCTCCCCTCTGCAAAGTAACTCAATGAGATCTGATTTAGTACATGCAGACATTAGGTACCACTGAAAAATTCCTGCTAATGAAGTCAGAGAACAAAAGCAGACAACAGTTCTGTCTGAAATGTCACAGGCAAGTAGTGTTCAACTGTGCCCACGGAGTAGCTTAGTTTATATTTAGTAAGTCTGAGGGTATTTGGTTTACTGCACGTGGAAATTCGGAGAGCGATTGTGCAAGAGATGTAATGCATCTTGGAAATACCCATCTGGCCACTGAGAAAAATTCTGAAGAAAAAGGAAAAAAAAAGTTGTTTATTTAAAATGAATGTTTTATCTTATCTGAGGCTGAAGGGTATTGTTGATCCTTGATTCTTCGATCTGTGTCCCTGGCACATGCATGTATTTAAATGCTGATTTTGGTAATGGCAGTGACATTAATGAAAGCTCAAGAAAAGCACTAAATCTCAAGTGAAGAAGAGAACAAAACATAATGCTTACATGACCCAAAAGGACTGTCAAAAGAAACTAAGTTAACATCTAAATAAAAATAAAAAAACCCAAGAAATAACTATTTTAAATACAAAGAGGAAGGCAGTCTTCATTAGAGCCCAATGACCTGCACTATGCTGAGTTAAAATACCAGTTTCTTAAGGAAGAAAATAAAGTTTTTTTTTTTGAACAAGAAATGTGCCTTAATTTTGGTAACAGTTAAGGGATTTTTGAGAACTGAGCTTTTTTTCATTTTCATTCCAAATACCTCTCTTTCTTTTTTATGAGCACAATCTGTGTGAAACTAACAGATCTACGAACTCAAAAGAAGAAAGTTTCACCATAAAATGTCACTGAATGGTGATTAATAAGTATTATCAGAAAGTAGTGATATTAGTGTATTTTCTATCATAAGACTATAAAAGGACTATAATAGAACTGGGTTTACACTTGAGAAAAAATAACAGAAAAGGCTAGCAGAAAATGGCAAGTAAGTCCTCCTGACATTCTGTCATCTGTGACCAGAACTTCCGATGGTTCCACAGCTTCTCCAGTCGAAATGCATTTTAGAAGACAGAGTAGCGTATCCTGCCATTGACCAGTTTATCAGTTTTGGGAACCGCTTGCAGAGATCATGAGCTTGGCTTGTTATGTGAATCAGCAGAGTCCCTCACTAACTCCAGTACGTAATTTCAACTTCCATATTCTAGGCTCTTCCTTTCCCTGCTGAGCCTTTGCAACTTAGCAGATTTTTCACTTTTTCCTTCTAATCATCCCAGACAAACGGGTCTCCATTGCCCAGGATAGTAAATTCTCTGTATGCCACAAAAAACTCATTTCTTTACAGAAGATGTAAGAATAAAAGCTGTAATTCTCCATTACTCTAAAATACCATGGGAATTTTTTAAACTGAGTTTGTTATATACCTGTATTATGTTACTGTCAAATGTATCCTTAATATCTAAAATAATACCAAGAAGTTAAAATAAATGTCTCTACCTTGCTAAGACTGTGTACCCTGTAGGAAATTTAAGGCTACAGTAATTTCGTATACTAGTTATAAATCCCTGAAAAGCATGGATTATGATGAAAACTTTGACAAATCTAACTATAACTGCACAAACACATCACAAGCATGAGAAAATATATGTTTTTCTGGTAACAAAATGTGTTATTGCACTTGGAAATTTACCTTCTTTATCTGTATAGGGAAGCAATATAGTAAGTTATAATTTTTACATGTTGAAAATGTTCAAGATTATGATCATAGCATAGACATTTTATGGCTACAGAGGTAAATTTATATTGAAGCAGTGAGGGCAATAAGGCTTCAAAATGTTTGTCTTTGATGATTTTTGGCAATTAATTAGAGCAGAAAGGGCAAACCTTTCCAGAAAATTAATAACAGCAATGGGGAAGCAACAAAGAAAATGCTTTCATTTCTCTTACAAGAATTCTATGCATGAAAAAACATTAAATACTCAGTTTATTTAGCAAAATACGTAACATGTGATAAGTAAGACTGTGCACAAACCTTCTGCTGAGGACTTATGTAATCTAATGGATGGTCGAGGCTTTGAATTGGTGTCTTTGTTAAGAATAATTTTCTTTCCTCTTAAAATCACATGAAAACACATGGTATACTTGGCATCCCATTTTTTTCCTTCTTAATGCTTCAGTCCATGAAGTCAAAAAATTAATCTTTTGATTCAGCTTATAAATATTTTTTCCCCTGTAGCAAAACTATGTCTTCTCCAACACTATTTACTGAGGCGATTTCCTAAAAGAGAAACAGATTTGTACAAGAGCTAAGGATGTACACTTGGAAAATTGCTTCTGTGTTTTCCCATTCGAGGTTTAACTCCTCCAAGTTAAAGTAATTGCTATATTTGTAACCTGAAATTCCAATTGCTGATTTTTTTTTTTTTTCTGTTGAATATATGGCAAATTTAGACAGATTCTTAAGCCTGAAGGCAGCTTTTTGAAACACATTTTTATTGAAGCAGTTAAGTCTGCAAAAGACAGACAAACTGGCTTGTTTATCTGCTCAAATTAAAAGATGAAAGCAAGAAAAGAATGAGGCCACATTTGTATCTGCACTAAAGGTTTCTGTGATGCAGTTAGCTATCTTCTATCCCAATGGAAACCAAAAGTTTTTTGTGACTGAGACCCAAGTCCACCAGGTCTTTTGAGTGCAACTGCTTTCTTTTTCCATTCTACCTTTTTTTTTTTTTCTTTAAAGTGAAAATTGCAAAGGACATGGAAGGGCGGGAGGCTTGTTATCTTTCACACGTCTGGAATACTAAAATAACACACAAGTCCAGGATAAAACTTTACACGGAGAGAATTCCAATTTGTTGGTGGGAAAGGTCTGAAGATCTGAGAACAAATGCAGCTCCTGGGTCTTGAAGAACAAATGTTTTACTCCAGACCATTCCAGCAGAACTGATAGACAAACACCTTCTAGAGGCTTTCTGGGTTAGGTGCTCTTCACCAAATCCCTGTGCAAAAAGTTTTTCCCTCTGTCACTTCAGAAGCTTCACCATGGATGAATTGACTCTCTGCCATAGCCATGTCCCTGCAAATTGCAGGGCCTTTCAGAGTGCAGTTGTGCTGCCAGACATCCCCTCCCAGGTTCCCTAAGACTGGTCATATTCAAAAGAAGATCGTGATCAGAGAAAATACTGTCTTCTTCTGTTTTCAAATGGCCCCTCCCAGCCCAAAGAGAAGCAGACTTATCAAGGTAAACAAGCAGTTTTTCTCTTTCCTGCCCAGTCTCCAATCTTTTAACAATGTGTAATGGGCTTAGAAATAAGCTGGAAACAGGCATATTAAATACTTCTACCATCTGTCACAAAACAGTTGCAACAGATTTACATATCTTGTGCTGCCATAACAGTGGTAATGAATGCCTTAGCTTTCAGTAGTAAATAAGAAAAAAAATATCAATACATTGTGGATTGAGTAGCACTTTTTTTCCCTGGCTTTTTCACTTTTTTACAGACCATAAGCAAATATTTATATTTCACAGCACACTACTGAGAAAAAGTAAGGCAATTTACCTACGCATTAGCACACTGTGTTTCAGATATTTGAGTTAGAATCATAGATTCATTTAGGTCCAACCATTAACCCACCTCTGGCACTAAACCACATCCCTAAGAACCTCATCTAAATGTCTTTTAAACACCTCCAGGGATGGTGACTCAACCACTACCCTGGACAGCATGTTCCAATGACTGACAACCCTTTCTATGAAGAAATTTTTCCTAATATCCAATCTAAACCTCCCCTGGCACAACTTGAGACCATTTCCTCTCATCCTGTCTCTTGCTACTTGGGAGAAGAGACTAACACCTCACTACAATGTCCTTTCATGTAGTTGTTGTAGAGAACCATAAGGTCTCCCCTCAGCCTCTTTTTCTCCAAGCTAAACAGCCCTAGTTCCCTCAGATGATTCTCATAAGACTTGTTCTCCAGACCTCTCATCAGCTTTATTGTCCTTCTCTGAAGTCTCTCCAGCACCTCAATGTCATTCTTGCTGTGAAGGACCCAAAACTGAACACAGTATTCAAGGTGTGGCTTCACCAGTGTCAAGTACAGGGGGACGATCACTCCTCTAGTCCTGCTGGCCACACTATTCTTGGTATACACCAGGACACTGTTGACCTTCTTGGGCACCTGGGCGCACTGCTCGCTCATGTTCATCTAGCTGTTGACCAACACCCCCAGATTCTTTTCCGCCAGACAGCTTACCAGCCACTCTTCCCTGAGCCTCTAGTGCTGCATGGGGTTGTTGTGACCGAAGCGCAGGACCCAGCAGTGGGCCTTATTGAATATCATACAATTGGCCTTGGTCCATTGATCCAGCTAGTCCAAATCCCTCTGTAGAGCCTTCCTACCCTCCAGCAGTTCAACACTCCCACCCAACTTGGTGCTGTCTCTAAAATTACTGAAGTTGCACTCAATCCTCCCATCCAGATAATTTATAAAGAGATTAAACAGAACTGGCCCCATTACATAGCCGTAAGGAATACCACTCATGACTGGCTGCCAAGGTTCTTTGTGTCTGGCTATCCAGTCAGTTCTTTACTCAGTGAAGAGTGTGTCCATTCAAGCCATAAGCTGCCAGCTTCTCCCAGAGAATGCTGTGGGAAACAGTGTCAAAGACTTTACTGAAGTCTAAGTACATAACATCCACAAATGCACTCATGCACTAAGCTGGTCACCATGTTATAGAAGGAGATCAGGTTGATCAAGCTGGACCTGCCTTTTGTAAACCCATGGTGACTGGGGCTGATCGCTTTTTTGTCTTGTATGTGTTATGTGATAACACTCAGGATAATCTGCTCCATGACCTTCCCTGGCACAGAGGTTGGACTGACAGGCCTGTAATTCCTCAGAAGTATTTTGTTTAAGATTGAAGATTTAATGAACTATCATTGCCACAGATGAAAGGAAAAGTAAAGAAAGGAAAAGGAAGGGAGGGAGGGAGGGAGGGAGGGAGGGAGGGAGGAAGAGAGGAAGGGAGGGAGGGAGGGAGGAAGGGAGGGAGGGAGGGAGGGAGGGAGGGAGGGAGGAAGGAAGGAAGGAAGGAAGGAAGGAAGGAAGGAAGGAAGGAAGGAAGGAAGGAAGGAAGGAAGGGAGGGAGGGAGGGAGGGAGGGAGGGAGGGAGGGAGGGAGGAAGGAAGGAAGGAAGGAAGGAAGGAAGGAAGGAAGGAAGGAAGGAAGGAAGGAAGGAAGGAAGGAAGGGAGAGAGGGAGGGAGGGAAGGAGGGAGGGAGGGAGGGAGGAAGGAAGGGAGGAAGGAAGGGAGGAAGGAAGGGAGGAAGGAAGGGAGGAAGGAAGGAAGGGAGGAAGGAAGGGAGGGAGGAAGGGAGGAAGGAATGGAGGGAGGAAGGGAGGAAGGAAGGGAGGGAGGAAGGAAGGGAGGAAGGAAGGGAGGAAGGAAGGGAGGAAGGAAGGAAGGGAGGAAGGAAGGGAGGAAGGAAGGGAGGGAGGAAGGGAGGAAGGAATGGAGGGAGGAAGGGAGGAAGGAAGGGAGGGAGGAAGGAAGGGAGGAAGGAAGGGAGGAAGGAAGGGAGGAAGGAAGGAAGGGAGGAAGGAAGGGAGGGAGGAAGGGAGGAAGGAATGGAGGGAGGAAGGGAGGAAGGAAGGGAGGGAGGAAGGAAGGGAGGAAGGAAGGGAGGAAGGAAGGGAGGAAGGAAGGAAGGGAGGAAGGAAGGGAGGGAGGAAGGGAGGAAGGAATGGAGGGAGGAAGGGAGGAAGGGAGGAAGGGAGGAAGGGAGGGAGGAAGGGAGGAAGGGAGGAAGGGAGGAAGGGAGGAAGGGAGGAAGGGAGGGAGGAAGGGAGGAAGGGAGGGAGGAAGGGAGGAAGGGAGGAAGGGAGGAAGGGAGGAAGGGAGGGAGGAAGGAAGGGAGGAAGGAAGGGAGGAAGGAAGGGAGGAAGGAAGGAAGGAAGGAAGGAAGGAAGGAAGGAAGGAAGGAAGGAAGGAAGGAAGGAAGGAAGGAAGGAAATTTTATATTTATAAATAGGAAGTGAAGCTTGTAAGGCTACTTCTTCCTGAGAGAGAAAAACAGGTACAAGAAAATGAACTGATATCCTGATTTCTGCACTAGGAAATTCATACAGATAGGTTAGTTTTTCCATTGACTACTAGAATACACTGAATAAGTGATATTCAGTCAGTAAGGTATTGTTTCTGTCACCACCTAAATGACTTCTGGATAGTTCACTGTATCTCCAGCTACAATCTCACTTTGGCATGCACTGAATCTTATTAATACCTGAATGAAATGTACTACTGAAATCAACACTGCATTTTCCACAGCTTAAAGAGATTTTATGAAATGTTCAGTATAATACTTGCATTGGATTGTTCAACTGCTTTGTTTTCATATCTTATTTAGCAAATAAAAATGTGGTAATTGTTCAAGAGTGTAAAATGCCTGCCAACAGAGCCATATTTCTAAATTAAAACTTACGTCAATTGTTTACAATAGTAAGCAATGCTGCCCACCTCTTGACATACTTTCCAATGTCTCCGTGCCTTGCCTAGATCATGTTAACATTTCTGCATGGATAAATACGTAACAATATCATAGCGCTCAAGTCTGAATAATTCCTTTTTGTTAGGGTAATAAGTGCCCTCTGCTTTCAGGAGACATGAAAATTTAAAAAAAAAAAAAAAGTGTCTACTTTTACTTTTATATAAGGCACACAGCTAACAGCAGTATCCATTCTTGATTCACAAGAATGATGATTAACTCCACAGCTTGACATCTTTCATCCAGAAATCTCCTAGTAATAAGGGTAAATATATGGAGTGAGAAGATTTTGCCAATCAGTTAGACACACAAATCACCCTTATGGAAAAAAGTGTGAATAAAAACATAAATTACATTTTTCCTTAAAATCTAGCTTAACAGTACTTTGTTAACTTACGCTTTTCGTGTTTTAAAGGCACTAAGAAATTATTCCCTTGTTTCTTAGTATCTGTTGCTAAATACCAAAAAATGCATGAAAATTAGAAGAAAATAAGATTATACTCTCTTGTAGAACAGTCCAGGAATGTCAGTGAGTTGACAGACATATTACAAAAAGAACAGTCAGTTCATTAGAAACTTTTCTTACACAATAGTAAATATATCCTGCCTGCAGTAGCCATGCTTTGTGTGGACAGGATACACAGAAGTGATGACCTTTTCAAATTATATCCTGTACTTTTATTAAATTATCATATTTTAAGTTATCAATTTTTAATGCCATGAGAGAAGGAAATGGACAGAGGAATGACTTCACTTATTTATTGTTTATCATTTTAATCTGAATGATTTAAGTATATTTATTCTTGTTTTCTGTGAAGAGCATGTACTAAGCAGCCTCTTAAAACCTTCCAGATATAGTTTCTGTGGCTTTTATTAATTCAGCATTTACTGATTTCAAAGATTTAAAGTTAGACAAGATAAAAATATTATAGGCAGTCTTGCTGTGTCTGTGGACACAATAATATCTCTTGTTGCACATAGATGAGTGATGGGCACTATGGATTTTTTTTTTTTCCTTACCCCAAGAGCTTATTCCTAGTGGATTTAGGCACCTCTGTACTCCTAATCTCTTTAAAAATAAATATCTCATATATGGATTCCAGAATGCACTGTCTCATCAGCTCTCTATTCCATTCTGCAGCTTTGCTCTGAATTTAACTAACTGCAATGCAATAAAATAGCCATATGTACTAGCCCTGATTTTTGTCGTTTTTACCTCATGTGTAGGATGCCTATGGAAAGGAAATGTAACTTTCCTCCCTTCACCTACTTTCTAATTCAGGTATGTCTTTATTTACTTTCAATATTAATTTTAATTATTTTTATTAGTAGTATTGTGATTGTACCCAATTACCCTACCAAGGAGCAGAAGATCGTTGGGCTAGAGTAAGTACAGACACATAGGAAGACTATGAAATGAAACTTCTGCTGAAGTTACTGAAGATTAATTGTGACTTTGAGCACTCATTCTAGGACTAGGCAAATTCACTGTTGGGCTTCTACAAAAATGTTCTGCATGCTTTTGTTTGCCTCCCCTGACTAAGGGTTGACGTATTTCTAATTTCCAAGAATGCTTTCAAAAAACAAATTGTCTGTTACACATTTATATCGCTTCTTAATGTAACTGTTTCATGACAAGTTTATTAGTCTCTTAGCAGATCTGTGGAAAATGAATAGGTGTCAGTTTGAGGAACCTGAATTAATGAGTTACAATATTTAGCAGACAAGATCTAATGTGAAATCCATATTTTGCTTCAATTGACTTAGGCTATTTTTCTGCTATCAGACACTGACTATGGTGCAGTATTTCTTAAAAAAATATATGTGCATATAAAGACTTCACTGATTCAATATTTGCCTACTATCCTCTTGTAAAAGGACCATGAGAAGCTGCTAATAAATGCTTTGAATTGTATTTTGTTTGGATTTTTTCTTTTTACAAAGTTTTTCAAAGTAAACATTCTGAAACAACAATAATGATATGATATCACATGTCTTTTTAATATCTGTGGAAGTTACTTCCAGTTATTAGATTTTAGATTAAGCATAATATATATTGTATATAATGCCTGCATATGACTTATTTATTTATTGTGTATTCCAAGGGAAATCAGGTACAGAAGAAGAAATAAAGACAAGACTGGAAACTACAAACCAAGTGGAGGAAAAGAATATTATCATTAGTCAGCACAGGTTCACCAAAGGTAAATCATGTTTGACCAACCTGATAGCCTTCTATGATGTTATGACTGGCTAGGTAGATGAGGGCAGAACAGTGGATGTTGCCTACCTTGACTTCAGCAAGGCTTTTGACACTGTCTCTCACAACTTCTTCATAGGAGGTTAGGGGTGGACCTACTGGAAAGCAGCATTGCAGAGAAGGACTTAGGAGTTCTAGTTGATAACAGGTTGACCATGAGTCAACAATGTGCCCTTGTGGCCAAGAAGGCCAATAGTCTGCTGGGGTGCACTGAGTGTGACCAGCAGGTTGAGGGAGGTTGTTTTCCCTCTTTACTCTGCTATGGTGAGACCACATCTGAAGTTCTGCATGCAATTCTGGGCTCCTCAGTTTAAGACAGACAGGGAACTACTGTAGGGAACCAGCGATGGGCTACAAAGATGATTAAGGGCCTAAAGCACCTTTCTTATGAGGAAAGACTGAGAGAGCTGGGTCTGTTCAGCCTGGAGAAGAGAAGACTGAGAGGCGATCTCATGAATGTTTATAGATATCTCTGGGTGGATGTCAAGAGAATGGGATCAGACTCCATTCAGTGCTCCCCAACGATAGGTTGAGGGGCAATGGGCACAGGTTGAAGCATAGGACGTTCCATCTGAAAATGAGGATAAACTTCTTTACTTTGAGGGTGCCAGAGCACTGGAACAGGCTGTCCAGGGAAGTTGTGGAATCTCCTTCTCTGGAGACATTCAGGACCCACCTACACACATTCCTGTGTGATCTGCTCTAGGTGTACCTGCTTTAGCAGGTTGGTTGGACTAGATGATTTCAAAGGTCTCTTCGAACCCTAACCATTCTGTGTGATTCTGTGAAGGGTAGTTTGGAAATAACTGTGGAAGTATCTGGTTTCCAACCAAGGGATCCAGACAATGTCTTATGTCCCTGGAATGGTACTTGAGCCAATTTATGGACTCAATGTGAGCAATAGAAGTCTACTAGGATAATCAACCCCAAGCATGCAAAACTCACTAGATTATTTCAGAAGCATGAGAATTTATGGAGAATATTTTTTTCTCATTTTTGTTTTCAGTTTTTCAGTCAAATTTTTTTATTCTCTGAAGGAGAAAGTAGAGGAATGAAGGAATAAACTTGAGCTTGAGAAAAAAGGGACATGGGAGGAAACTATTTTTATCTTTTGTCTTTGTTTCTCACTATCCAAATCTATTGTGATTGGCAATAAATTAAATTATATTTTTCCCAAGTTGAGTCTTTTTTGCCCATGATGGTAGTTAATAAGTGATCTTGTCTTTAATTCAACCCATGAGCTTTCTCATCTTATTTTCTCTCTCTGTCTTGTTGAGGAGGGGGAGAGAGAGCAGCTGGGTGAGCATCTGGCAGCTGGCAAGGTCAACCTACTACAGCAACGTAACAATAGAATTTTTCAGTCCAAATTTTCATTTGATGCTATTTAAAAATCATTAAAATAGAAATAAACATGTTTATGAGCACAGTTTGCTAGTGAGGAGAGAAGAATGAAAAAGAAAGACCGTGGTTGAGTTTCTTCCAACAGCTTAGAAAAAATGGAGAGCTCAACTTAAAACATAGATTTTTTGTTGATGATTTTCATTGCCACCCATCTCCCCCCAGAAGAGCTACTTCTGTAATGCTTCCTGAATATAACAAAACATTGGACTAGAATTATTTGTTGCACCTAATGGTGTTATTATACCTTGTTATGAATGACCCCACAGTATCAGTAGGAAGCCTCAAAGGGAAAACAGAAAAAAAATCCCTCTCTGCTTTTTTTACATGACAAAATTCTTAGTGAAACCAGAGAGTAGAGGAAAACCTCTGGACTCAATTTGAGAAGAGCAATCTCTTAAACAGGTAATGAACATCACCTTGCCATGTTACAGAGGAAAGTGGAAGAAGAGAGGGAGCAGTATTTCTTGAGGGACCCTGTTCTGAAGGCAAGAATCCTTGGTTTCTGCTCATACCGCTCCATTATGCCATTGAAAGGCAGGTCTGGCTTGGTGGGAAAGAAGAGATTTTCAATAAGGTTGTGCAATCCTGCTGTGGAGCTCAGAGCTGCCCAGCTTATGAGTTAGACAAGAGGACAACTTAACTAGAGTACCTGGTGAGGATACCAGTATGGTTGTTTTCTGAGCAAAAAGCACAGTAAGATTACCACCATGTTCAAGCCTCAAAGAAACCTTGCTGCTACAGTTGGAAACCCAGAGGTAGCAGGCTTGGCTGCCTCTCTATTAATGGAAGTGCCTTGCTCTTGTTATGTGGTGAAGTTTTATGCTTTCAGGTATGAAGAAATTCTGGAAAGACAGAGAAGTGCCAACAAGGAAATGAGTGAGTGATTGAAGAAATTATAAGACATGAAGCAAGGATCCTATGAGGAAAAAATGTTAAGCTTAGTTTTGTTTTACTTGGGCATGTATAAAAAATGGCAAAGAAATTGATTTTGCTGTTATCAATAATGTGATTATTCCATAAATATATGGTGGGGTGCGTGCATGGAAGTACAATTAAAATGTTTAGTAAAATGAAAGGAATTTTAGACAATTTATTTTATCCTGACTGTACCAAATAATGTAGCTTAAATGTTCTTATTAATTCATTCTGTTCTGCGTGCTGCAGTCTAAATTTCTACTGGTAGCAGTAGAACAGGAATTCTGGATTCAATAAAGCCTGGTGTTGTGCGTGTTACCATCTGGGCCACACTGGGATATGAGTAGTTTTGCAGAATACTTAGCAGTGGGAGATTACTTGTTTGAATGGTAATTGCAGAATATAAGGCAAAGATGCTGGTTAACCTAAATTACTGGCACAGAGATTTTAGTTTTTCATCAGAAAAGTGGTCCACAGAAAGAAGATCTGTAAATAGGACAGGCAGCTGAATGAGGCTGAAGAAAATGGAAAAGGATCATGTCTTCACAATATGTTATGCTGTCATAAAAATTATATTAGTAATGTGCCTGACATATTGATGTGTTACAGCTGAATGCCATTTTTAACTAGCGCTGGCTAAACAGATGCCCTGTGAAATCTATCTTTTCCTTTTGAAGCTTCCCATGTATTTATTATCTTTATTTTTTTTTTTTTTTAACCCTACAATCCATACTAACAGCTCTGAAATGCTTTACTTCAATACCTCCAGAGGTAAAGTTTTTTAAATAGTTTTCTTTCAATCTTTAGAAACAGCAGGAAGAAATTGAAAATAAAATTTGATCATAGTCCACGGTCTTTATAAATGATTATTTCAATGTTATTTTTTGGAATAACTCACATCATTATTTTAGAGAAGTTTAGAATATTTTATTGTGCAAAAGTTAGTTTGGGTTTCTCTTTACAAGAAGACTGTTTTGCTTTTATTCAAGTACACCTATTTGACACAATTATTTTTTTTAAAAAAAAGCTTATTTCAAGCTATGTAAATATTACCTTAGTAAGAGCTAAATTATCATTCCAGTTAATACTTGTTCTGAGTTTTCTATCAGAAATCTCACAAATGCAGTGATGGGGGCATAAAAATAGAAGATAAAATAGAATATTTTCTTGCCACATATGATGAATACACATGAGAATAAACCACATGAGAAATTTACTTCTCTGCTTTAGAGTTAATACAGTTTAGATATTGTTGATACTTTTAAAAAACTTTTTATTTTTCTCTAGTTTGCTGGAATCCATCTTTAAGAGCCTAAAACTGAAGTGAAATATTACTTGTTTGTATGTAAATGACTCTATTCTAGCATGTCATTACATTAAAATGGAATAGCCTATCTGATATTAGAAGCAAAGAAAGAGACAAGACTGTGGCTATCTTTACACTAGTATGAACTTGATCTGTTTTGACTAAAATAGTTAAAAGTATGTGCATTCAAGTTTAGCTATTACATATGCACAGATTTTAACAAATACAATAATTTAAATAACAGTTTGACACTGTACTTAATTATGTAAAAGCACTGAAAATCCAAAGTCCTTGCTCCAAAGAAATGCCAAAATATTAAATAAAAATCACATACATTTATTTATCAGTAGTGCAGATCTGGCAACTTTACACAGCTTGAGCTGTGCAAAAGAATATGTGAATCATTCAGCTGCAAATAGTGAGTGAAGAGTCAGGAGTCCCAGGAATTCCTGTACCAACCCAAACTGGGAGTCTTCAACCAGCCTCCTTCTGTGTTTTCCACAGTCTTGGTTTCAGGATGGTATCCAGACAGGACTACTCATGCTGGTGATGCCATGCTGCATAGCTGTGAACTGGTGCCTTGAGCAGTTCAGGACTGGAACTTCATATCTGGAAGCTGGAACTGGCCCTACTTCCACCTTCCCACCACTCTGGCCAGATGAGAAGAGCTCTGGTTTCTCTGAGGTCAGCTCAAAACCCCACGAACATGACTTTTGCAATCACCTTCATGTACAAAAATTTTCTCTGTGTGATTTTTGGTTGAGGTTTTCTTAGGTATTATGTGATATGTGCATTGAATTGTTCTGAATCAAAAGGTTAAACATGTGGGTTTTCATCTGTTTTCTCATGATTGGCTTCTGGCTTATGAGACATGCATGCGACTATTTTTTTTTTCCTTACAACCTTAAGATGTTTTTCATTTTTCTGAAAGAAGGAGAGCAAGATATGAATGTGACATTCTGCTTGCCTTTTTTTTTTTTTTTCTTGTTAATCTGTGATAAAGGTTCTTTGAAGAAAATCATGAATGAGGCATTTATGAGTAACACAAGTAAAAGCCAGGAAAAAATGACACTGATTTTACTGCAAAGCTGCCAGTTTCACTGGCATACACTAATTGCCTTCTTGTACAAAGAACTAGATAACATTTTTTTTAATGACATTTCTGTGTTGTAAAGTACATAACGCAATTAAGTATCATGGAAAGCATAGCATACTACGTAATATCAGATAGAAGCACAGCTTTTAGATTTCGCTTCACTGTAAAAAATATTTAGGGACTTAGTGTACATTATTTTTTTTTTCACTTCAGAAAACAGATGGATAAAAAAATGTTCTTAAAATATACTTGCACAAGACAGTTTCCTGTACTAAACATGAAGAAAAAGATGCCAATAGAAATATAAACAGTATTAGGAATAAAACCACCATATTCAGTCCATGGGAAGAAACTAAGCCTAGAGTTCTGAGTGCATTGAAGCAAAATGTTTCCACAATAACTCTGTCCTTTTTCTGAGAGTGAATTGTGCTGCTGGTAGCTGTAATCTCATACAGGAAAGTATTATAATTTTAATATCTATTTACATATCAGGATTTGGCCTCTGAGTATTTTTATTTGTTGATTTGTTTCTTGTAGCTTTTTTCTTCTCTTCCTCTCACTGTCTTTGCACAATTAGCCATAAATACTACTTTGCTATCTATGCTATTGTTGCTCCTTGGCTGTTTGCACTTTTTTTTTTTATTTTACTTCTTCTTATACCTGTCCTTTTCTTCAGCTGCGTTACCTAACAAATATTAACATGGCTTTTGATTAGTTACCATTACTGTTAATGACATAAAGCTTCTAGGGGTTTTTTTGTTGTTGTTGTTGTTATTTTTGTTGTTTTGTTTATTTGTTTGTTTGTGTTTTTGTGGGGGGGGGTGGCTTTTTTTGTTTTGTTTTGTTTTGTTGTTGTTGTTTGTTTTTTGTTTTCCATTTTAAGGGTTATCCTTCCCAGAAGAAGGCCATAGCATAATTAAGGAACAGCATGTTTTCCTTTTTTCTAGTTTAATATTATTGTTTTTCAAGGTATGATAAGTGCTGAATACTAATGAAGTAACAGTCAGGCCAGCAAAAGGCATTGGAGGGTCATTAATCTGAGTACCACATACCTGACTTAGTTTTTCAGGTGCCAGACTGCTCATCAATATTTCGGATATTCCCAAGTATCAGGTTTTTCAGCTCTGGACTATGTGTGGGTCTTTTCCTAGCACAATTTATATGCAAAAGGTGTGTCATGTAACTTTCCAGTGGAACTTAGACAGAAATCGAGCATAAACGGAGCATAAGTTATTCATGAATAAAAATTGTAAGATTGTTGACAAAAGTAGATCTATTTTTTTTACAGTTGTCATCCATATGGATGCATTCAGCATAAATGCAATTATATAGTGCTTTCTTAAAATAT
This sequence comes from Patagioenas fasciata, assembly GCF_037038585.1. Classification (NCBI taxonomy): domain Eukaryota; kingdom Metazoa; phylum Chordata; class Aves; order Columbiformes; family Columbidae; genus Patagioenas; species Patagioenas fasciata. The sequence continues at coordinate 36,670,277 of NC_092520.1, forward strand.
TTTCATAAGAATGAGATGTATGAATTGCTCAGTGTTAGCAGAGACTGGGAACATATCGAAATCCAGATTAAATTAGAAAAGTATTGTTAAATCTGGCAGTTATCATATTCAGAATGCAGGCGGAGGGGAGAGAGGGTGAAGAAAAAATAACAAAAGGAAAAAAAAATCTTGCTTTCCCAGTTCTCACTAAAACTTATTCCTAAAATGATACTTACTTTCTTTTTTTTTTTTTTTTCTATATGTATCTATTAAATTCTTAATGGTCATGTAGCAAGTATATACAGACACTGCATTAAATATGTGACCACTGTCTTACATATGAATATGTTACTATGCCTGTATTTTTTTTAATCTTATTGGAAAAGATAGGTACTAGATAAAAAGAACAAGAATACAAGAATGTCCAAGTCTGATATCAGAATTGGTAATCTATTGGTAATTCACAAAATTTGGAAGGAGTGTTCCACGTTTTGTTCTGAGACAACTTCAGACTACTGTTGTTATTACTCTTATGATCACCCTTATTATCATTATTTAGTATTATTGATCTTCTTGCAGTATTATTAATATCTGTCCATCTAGCTGCAGAATTCAGTGCAGACCTCATCGCTTATCTAACATCTTTACAAAACCAAGTCCATATGCAGAGCAAGCACGTTGAATCAGACACCACACTAGCACATATCAGTGCAAACACATGTCCATCTCTATCAAATCGCTGCACACTGATAAATAACTCTTTTTTTTTTTTTTTTTTTTTTTTTTGATAGCATGTGACATTAAAGAGTCCTGGATCCCAGGGTAAAGTTTATAATTATGCACAACCAAAAATAGAACTCTGGTCAATCAAAATTTAAATTGTGTTCAGAATAGCTATGCTGGTTATATTTTCGGTAAATGAGTTTCTGAAAATGAAGCACAAAAAGAGATAATCTAGAAAGCAGTAGAAGTACTAAAAATGTAGATCTATCTGCATATCTTTTTCATAACCCATTCTTTCAGGTATAGCTACTGGTATATCTGAGAAAAAAGGAGAAAGATGTAATTTTCTCTAAACCCATGGGATAGTAGCAACACCAAAACATTTTTCCTTCCTCTCAGACAAACACTTACTTTCATCTGAAATAACCATGCATCAGATTTCAAATATCCTAGGAAAAGGAAGGAAGAGATTTTCATCTTCTCTTTCATTCATAACCCCCACATTTTCTCATAATTACAAACAGGTCAAAACCTAGTGGTAAATGCAAAAGGGTGGAAAAGTACACACAGGTATTCAGCATATCTGTGTAATGACTGGATAGCATTTTGACCTTTAAGTAATTTGCAGTAAGACATGAGAAAAGGCAAACAAGACGACAGCATGTACCACTCTTTGGTACTATGTGGTACCCAAGATGTGAAAAGGAATGACAGTTGCCCAGCATCTCAAAGGAAGGATGAGTCTCACAGCATCTTACCTAACCATGAAACAAATGCAATCACAAGGAGTGTGTTGCCAAGATGAACCTGAACATATGGAAAAAAACAAACAAACAAACAAAACCTCAAAATAATTGATATTATACAGTATTTTTTCATCAAATCAAGAATCCAATTTATAATTGATAAACATTATAGGATGCTAAAGTTAATACACTCTTACACACACAAGATATTGTCCAGAAATAAAAATATGGTACCTGTGTAAGAGGAGGACAGCTAAGTTTTTCTGGGCTAGACGGAACCTATTAATTGAGGAAATGTTATGTATTAGCTTAGTTTAAAGTGGCTCACAGTTAATTTTTCTGCATTTTGAAATAATTTCTTAAATTCCAGGTGAGAGTTTGTAATAACTTCCCAATGACTTCTTTTATCTGAGTTAAGGGTGATGCTTGATCAGTAAAGTAGCTTTGATGGCTTCAAACAAGACCTGTTTTCAAACAAAGGAAAAAAAAGTTAAAACAAAACTTGATATGATAAAATGATGATGAAAATATGAAATTAGAGAAAATTCCTGCTTGTGATGAACAAGTGTAATAACATTAGTGACTCCAATGGTGCCACTTTTGGCCTTTGGAAATAAGAGGTATATAAGCTAGCCCTACAACACAAAGCCACTTTTGAAAACTCTTAATTTTCCATGACTGACTTCATGGCAAGTTTCATTTCCCATCCAAACCACAAAGCAGAATCTTTCTATTCAGCCTAATTATCCATCAAAAGTGAAACCTGAAGACTCAGCGTCATTATCTGTCAAAAGTCAAACATCCAGGCACAGTGGGACATGGGTTTCTGGTTTGTTCCTTTATGCATATTTTAGTATCACTTATCATCTCTACAAGGACACATATGCAGTAATAAATTTGTTTACTAACAACTGACCTTTACAATAAATACAGATTCAGTGGAATATGTACTAGTACAGCAGTAGGGTTTCTAGGGTTACACTTCTGGGAATCTGAAGAAATGAATGCATTTTTAAAAACATACTTTTCTGTTTAAGTAAACTAACTTTTTAAGAGGTAAAAACATTGCCTTCCTGAATATTTTATTTATTAATTATGATTGTATGTAAATATTGCTGATCTTTAGCTAAATGTACAAGGAAAAAATTAATTTAAATACATTTTTGATAAGCAAGGTTAGCACAATTTCATGTACTTTTAATGACTATCTGCCTATTATAAACGTGAATAATTTAGAATATCTGTATAAGAACTGTCACAAAATAGTATATGGTTCACTAAGCTATTCTATATAAATGTCTCAATTAAGAAGAAGAAAAAAAACCAAAGTAGATCTATGAAAGTCAACAACAGCATCACTAAATTATGAAAGATGCATATGGCACTTTGCTGTAAATCATATGTCAGTCTTTAGGAGGTGAGAGTAGGAATCAGATCAAAGAAGAAACAGAATGACTACCAGTTCTTAAGTCAAAGGAAGTACCCTATGAACCACCTAATTAAAGAGCATACTTGTGTTGAAAAGCAACATAAAATAATGTCAACTAGGAAAGATTTTGAGGGGGTGTAATGTTATCTATCACTGACATTTAAAAAGAAAGACAAGGACAAAATAATTAGCACAGTAACAAATTTATGAAATCTTTTTTAGAGAAACTTAGAAATCTCTTAAATTCAAATCTTGGCCAAGCTATGTGAGCCTTATTATGTGTACAGATTAGTATACTTGTAATCTTGTAATACAGGATAGTGAAATTATCATGGATCCCATTTTTTAAAATCAGAATATACTGAATCTCTTTACAGGAGACAAAGGTCTTGAAACAACACATCTAAGTTTAGGCATCTGACTGAAAGCTTCATTAAGGAACCCTGTCACTTTAGTTTCTCTGATCACTGGGTAGAGTTAAGCTTAACAGTTGAGTCAGCATACCTAAGGTGTAGGCCTAAGTTGCCTCTCTCTTTTCACTAATGCAACAGAATTTACGACCACAAGGCTCAAATTATTTGCACACTGATTTGCAATAAATGTACTGTTTTTGGTGGGGTAAATCTGCACTGTAATTGAATTTCCAGCTGCAAATTAGAATCAAAATCACACAACTAAGGTAAATAATTAAATATTTGCTATCTCACAGTGTACACTACTTTGGATTAGTATTTAAGTCTTTACAGAAAGCAAAAAAAGGTAGTAATTCTGTAATCACATTTGAGATCTAGATATTTGTGAAGAAATTTAAACCTATTGTTCTGGTTCTTGTTTAAGTTTATTAGCAGTATGTTTTGTTTAATTCAGAATTTGAAATGCATTCAGCACAATTCAGGAATATACATAATCCCAAAATGTTGGCATTCAAATTAGAAAGAAAATACAGGAGGCAGGATGAACTGAAAAGCTCAGCTTTCTACATGAACCATGAGAAAATGCATGGTTACTTTTAAAATGAATAGACTTCCATGTTTTGAGGTATCTGCCTGAAATGAGAAAAAAATTCTGCATGGACAGATTTTTCTGTTACTGGTTTCCTTGTATCTTCTTCCAAAACATCCTTGGTCAGATAGATGTGCAACATGTCACACTGTGCACTAGATCAGCTATTACTCTGATATGATGTGATTCTATGTGTATGTGAATAAATGTATCTTACACTATTTTTTTACTTTTGAAACCTGCATCAGTGAAAAAAAATATTAATTATTTTCTATAAAATGCACAAGCTCTAGATATTGCTATAAATGCAGATAAGCGTATAGAAAATCATACACATGTAAGTGCTTTGCTGAGTCAGTGCTTCAAGGTATACTGCTACTGTTATTGTTGTTGCTACTCTCGTAATTATTAAAGACCTTACAAAAAAAAAAAAAGTTTCACATCCAACACCACACCAAGGTACTCATACTTTTGTAAGTTTTATGCAAAGTGCTTGACAAAATTTTAAAGCTCTGAGTCAGGGAATTTTGGAAGTGAGGTGGTGAGACCAACTGCTAAATCCTTTGAAATATATTGTCTTGGGAGACACCTTTGTGAGGATAAATTGGAGGGTAATACTAGATAATAAGGATTTTGTACTGGGTAAATAGTGACAACTGGGCATGTATGCTACCGTGATCTGCTGTGACACTGAGATTGTGAATCCCGTAGGCTGTTAAGAGCTCTTCATTAAAACCATTATCTTTGCAGAGATTTTGCATAGCATCCAGAAGTTAGGGTTTTTTTTCTTTGCAAATAATTTTTAAATTAGCCACATAGCATACACCCTTGTGCATAGTTCACCTCAGGCTTAGTTAATGCAATAAATGTGAAGTTTCTAGACCAAGTGGTTTTTGAGATAAGCAGTGGAAGCAGAGGTAGAAAAGAGTGTGTGCAACTTGCCTTACACAGAGTTTCTGTCTTTAAGTTTCTGGGCAGCATACAGGAACTAGATGGGAAAATTCTGTGCCTTATCTGTCATAGAAAATTAGACCGGATGAGCGCAACCTCAAACTAAAATGAGGATCTGTTTGCTAGACTAGTGAATATTATCCTTCTAGTGAGACATGAAACTTGTATCTGAATTGGTTACTAGACCTTAAGGCAATGTGTTTAAATGTTATAAAGGATATGCATTCACAGGGAAGACTAAGGACTAAGACAAATATAGTGACTTTTTTTCCATTGTACCTGCTTTTACTTAATCAAAACCAAGTAGTAAATGACATAATGAAAAATTGTAAAAGACTACTCACTGAAAATGATACCTTAATTACGTTACTATTATATAATATTGTCTTTGCCAGTATCTGGGATGCCACTTAAATAAGTACTTCCTGGTTTGAGGAGGAAGATCACTTAAAACGGATGATGGTGATGGAGTTACTGAGGGAATTCTAGACTAGTTAGATAGGAGCAATATTTATTAAAATAATATTTATACCCTCAGTGCATAGTTAAAAATTGTAATAGGTTATTTACTTCTAATCATTAAAATAATTACATTATCTATATACTCATTGACCCATGTGATCTGTCTGACAGTCTGTTAGTAGTAATAGTATCTACCCTTTTCTGATCTGTTGTTTTCTAAGATGTTAGAACCTGAGGAAATTGTACACAGCTCCTAGGATAAAGAGCATGTCTTGTTCACTCACCAATGAACTTTCTGGCCAATATATCAGTGTTGACAGTCTTTCAAGAATAGTTGTATGGACCTTTACCTAGAGCATGGTTAGCTGAAAGTTATATGCAGGGAAGCTTTAGAAATTTTTCTTCACTGCTCTTTTTTTCTAGAGGTAAGGAGTAGATCATATTATCTTAGAAAAGGACTAATTAAGCATAAAAAATGAACAATCTTCTGATTATACCACATCCTAAATAATCCATGTGTCTTGCTGCAGAGGTTGAGATAGATGTTAGCTGTTGTGTTGTCTCTCTGGAGGAGGCTGTCGGTGGGTGAGGAGGTGATGGCAGCCATGTCCCACACGTGCTGCTGCGAATGGAGGAGCTGAGATGGTGACTGAGCTATTTCATCCACTGATACAAAGAACAGTACCAGCTACCAAATCCCAGGAAATTAAGAAAGCAGGAAAAATAATGCCTAAAGAAGTGCTTTTGAGAGACATTGTCTTTCTAGATAACAGGTCCAACACCTAGATCCAGAATTGCAATCTACCTTTAAATGAGATTGCTTCTTTATGAAGAATATTTTTAAGATTTTTTAAAAATATGGGCACTTAATGGTTTAACAACTGAGACAGGATTGGATCTGACAATGGTTAATACATTAACTAAACTTAGCAGGTGGATTTTGTTACCTTTCCTTTTAACTCTCACATGATCAACAGAACATCATCAGTAAGTGTTCCTGAATGATCAAGCAATATTTCCACTTCTATCTGGTATACTTAGAGACTATGTAGATGTCTTGCTATTGTAATCTAAAAATTGCATCGAATTTTTTTTCTTTAATAGAACTAATTGGTTAACATAAGGACAAATAAGTAATGCAAGAAAAAATATGGCTGCAAAAAACAAGGAAAAAATTTCTCTCTGAACTAATTAATTTTCTCTCTCAATTTTACATTTTAAGATACATCCTTCAGTAGACTTTTTGTAAAAAGAGCTGATTTTAAATTTGTTTTCCAAACTATAGATGCTTACGACCTGATCATTATGGTTGCTACTGTTCTTATTAGTAGTATTATTATAATATCTGACAGTTTATCAGTAAAAAACATTTTTGTTTTGCAATTTCAAAAGAACTTGTAGATAAAGTCACTCTGCTACTGACTCATAGAAAACTTACAGATTTGTGCTTTGTCTTGTGACATCTTCAACAGTAACAATACACAGTACTCATACTAGTTTCATTCACAAGATCAGCAATCAGATACAGTCTCTAGGGGAAGGAGATCAACTGCTCAGGTAGTCAAACACTGACATCAGCACAAAATGTGATGGTAGAAAAGATGATATGTGGCTACCACCTTGAAGTGCTGTTCTTAAAGAGTGACAATTTTGTTCTGTTTTGCAGCTTGCTTTCTACAGTGTACATTTACAAAGAAAGTTTCGTCTTTACCATCTTCACCTAATCCCACTCTCTGTCAAATGCTGTCACAAAACTTAATCTTTTGTTATGAGCAAGAGTGAATCACTTCTTCAAAATTGAATTTAAGTTCTCAGATTCACAGCCCAGCTGAGAAGGTATAGCTGTCATGCTTCCATTATACATTCAGCCTCACAGAAACCGAAATAAACAGCCTTGTAACTGTTACTCCATTTTCATGTTAGGTTTGACAATTCAGTTGTATGTGTGAAAGTCTACAGGACTACCTGCTGTAAAATATCTGAAGTAATCTGAAGCTTACTCTGCTGGTTGTTAACTTAACTAACTGCTGATTATACAAGACCCTGAAAGTAAATAACACCAGATCTATTCACTTAAATTGTCAATATTTGGCTTTATGTTTTTGTCTTAATAGGGCAATGGTGTAATTAACATTAGATTTATTTGTACTGATTAGTAAATGAAGTTGCTTTCCACTTCACAAGAGAGTCAGTGAAATTTCCATTTCCATTATTTTGTTTTCTAATTCCAAAAGAAACTGAAGAAACTTTAATGAGGTGGAGGTTTTTAAGATGACATTAATCTCTGCTTAAAGTCCTTTAATAGGATTATTAGTCTCAAAACAAACAAACAAACCAATCAACAACAAACTAACAACAAAAACAAAAAACACACCCAATCCCCCAAACCAGCCAAACACTCTCCCCCATGTACACAATCAATTATCAACACAAATGTTTTCTTCCTAAATGTTATGAACCATCCCTACTCTTCTGTAAACAAAATTTGAAGAGCCTGGAGGAAATATCCCTTTAACAGAATAAATAAGCTTATCAAATGCGAGTGGATATCACTTGGGAAGAAAATCTATGTTTGTCTATGTTTTGTGTAGCTGTAGTAATGGGAATGTCAATTAGCAGTCACACTGCAAAAGCGATGTTTCCATCTTGTATTTCTGCAGCAATATATGCAGTCACAATAAAAATTCCAAGATGTAAAAACTTGAGCTGTTTTGTTGAATTTGATGAAAGTCTGGTGTCGGGCTGGGCAAGCCAGAGAGATAGACGAAGAAGACTGTTGTGCATTTTAAGTCTGCAAGAGAACACATTGCCTTGTTGCATTTCCTACATTGTGATGAATAGTCCTAAATAATTTGCATAATATTTATTCTGTTGCTTTTGGTACTATTGAAAATACACTGTAGGCACTAGTTTTAAACTTGCTTGTAATGAACTTGCTACAGGGTTGAATTTGTTTATTTATTTTATTTATTTACTCTTTCAATGAAAAAAAAGGCATCAAAAGCTGATTGCTTCCAGCTATTGAATTTATAAAATATCACTTGTAGAAATACACTTTTCTCTTGAAAAAGAGTTAAAATTTAAAGCAAGACTGTGCATGTGAATTCTGTACTTATGAAAGTATAAGAGAATGTGCTATCCTTTAAAAATCTATTTTAAAAAATGTGAAAATGAATTACTTTTTTAAAATTCACATATCCATTAATGAAACTTTCATAACAGAAAATTCCACTGAAGATCTTATTTGTTTGCTTGCTTCTGTTTCTGAAAGGTGCACATTTGTGTGAACTTTAAAAATTAATATAGCCATACATAAGGAAAAATCAATGCTACATGTCAGTATGCATATATTATGCCTAAGCTTACTGTAGAATGAAAGATATCCTATATGGGTTTGTGCACTATTTGAAATCTGAGGTCTTTCAAATACTTTGTAATCCAGACTGCAATACTGTATGAAATATTTCTGCTGTATTTAAGTGTTTTTTTATTTGTTTGTGTTTTTTTGTTTTTGTCTAGCCAGTAAGTGCAACATTTTATTCAAAAGCAGGGCCATATTGACTTTTATTTCTATTGGAGTATGTGATTACGTGTGGAAAACTCATCATGTTTTCTAGTCAAAATTGAGTAGACATTATGTTCTATATAAAGCTAACAAGCTGCATTGTTTTTTGTTTGATCTGCATGGTATTAAACCCAGATTTTAAATGTCAGTAACTGTGTATGACCATTTGTAGGTGGCTAGATATTGGCTACAAATATGTATTTAGTATGCAATCTATTTTTATTTTCTTCAGGAAGGATTGTCTGTGGGAGGGTTACAGCCTTTTTCTGTTGAAATCCTATGTTTAGTCCTAGTAACATTTGTTTTAATATATTCTGAAAACTGTAAGATTAAATATTTTCTATTTCCTTTCGCATTTTTTATCTTCCTTTTTTCTTCCTTCCCCCACTTTCCTGAAAATGATTAAAATTCAATTCTTGATGTTTCAACTGCTGTCTGAGATCCTTTGGGATCTTCTACCTGGAAAAAGCAAACACAGAAACCAAAAAAACTAAACCCCCAAACCTCAAGTGAACAAATAAAAAACACCTTTTACTATTATTTTCTGTTACTGAATTTCATGAAAAGCAACTCGCCAGCCCAGATTCACGAAAATGCTACATAATTAAGCAAAATCACAAATAAAATCAGCAATTTTGTCACCCATGCAACTGTGTCTCTGATCAGTTTGCCCTCTAGTGGCGAAAGATGCACCGTTTGTATGGGCTCAGCTGGTGATACAGTGCAGCTGGGTAATGAACATCAGCAGAAGTCAGGTCCTAAAAGACTGCAATGCTGTACCACCAGAATCCAGACAAAGGCTTTAGTTTTCTCACCTCAGATGCCACAAATATTTGAGGTTTTGCACTTTGCAAGATTCTTCTTCCAACTTGATGGTAACTTGCATTTTGTCTAGTAATTGAAATATGCAATGGGTTGACCCTGGCTGGACACCAGATGCCCACTAAAGCTGCTCTATCATTCACCCTCCTCGACTTGACAGGACAGAGAAAATATAATCAAATACTCTTGGGTCAAGATAAAGATAGGGAAAGATCACTCACTAATCACTGTCATGGGCAAACCAGACTTGTCTTGGGGAAATTAACCTAATTTCTTGACAATCAAATCAGAATAGAGCAATAAGAAATAAAACTAAGTCTTAAAATCACCTTACCTCCTATCCCTCCCTTCTTCCCAGGCTCAACTTCACTCCCAAATGACCTACCTCCTTTCTTTCAGCAGCAAAGGGGGAACAGGGAATGGGGATTGCAGTCAGTTCATCACATGTTGTTTCTGCTACTCCTTTCCTCCTTGGAGGGAGGACTCATCACACTCTTCCCCTGCTCCAGTGTGGGGTCAGTCCCACAGGAAACAGTCATACATGGACTTCTTCGATGTGAGTCCTTCCCACAGGATGCAGTTCTTCACAAACTGCTCCAGCATGGGTCCCTTCCACAGAGTGCAGTCCTTCAGGAACAGAGTGCTCCAGTATGGATCCCCCATGGAGTCACAAGTCCTGCCAGCACACCTGCTCCTGTGAGGAACTCCTCTCTCCATGGGTCCACAGGTCCTGCCAGGAGCCTGTTCCAGTGCAGGCTTCCCATCAGGTCACAGTCTTCTATGGGTGCATCCACCTGTTCAAGCATGGGGTCCTCTACAGCCTGCAGGTGGATATCTGCTCCGCCTTGGATGTCCATGGGCTGCAGGGGGACAGCTTTCCCTACCATGGTCTGCACCACAGATTGCAGGGCAGTATCTGCTCCAGCGCTTAGAGCGTCTCCTCCCACTCCTTCTTCACTGACCTTGCTGTCTGCAGAATTGTTTCTCTGATATATTCTTACACCTCTCTTAAGATTATGTTCCCCAGCAGTTTTTTTCCATCTTCTTAAATATGTTATCACAGAGACACTACCATTGGTAGCCTTGGTGAGCTATGGGTCTGTTTTGGAGCTAGTTGACATTGGTTCTGTTGGACACAGGGGAAGCTTCTAGGAGCTTCTCACAGAAGCCACCCCTGTCGCTCACCTGCTACCAAAACCATGCCACACAAACCCAATACAGACGAGTATATCAGTGTTGTGGCACCAAGTGTCTACTTCTAGTGTACAAAGTGTGATGATGTTTTGTTGACTTGCACATGTAATAAATGCCACAAAGTCAAATGATTGTTGATCAAGGAAATTATTAATCCTTACATGATAAGTCATAAAAAGAAATCATTAAATATTATTTTTCTAGATTTTCAGTCAAAAATTTTGACTTTAAAATTCTCAAACATATCAATGTAATTTTTCAGTACCACTGGTATATAAAATATGAGGTATCTGGAGGGCATTAATTTGTATAGAAATGATCATTAATTATTTACAAAAACCCCTCATTGTCAAGCATGTTCTTGGAGGTCTTTGGAGTTCTGTCAGCTTGCAGACTAAGGGAAAGGAAGGAAAAATGGAAATTCCAGGAATCAATCCTTAAAGACACTAAGAAATCTAACACTAAGAAATCTAGGAAAATCAGCAAAGCAAGCCAACATTAGCACTTGAGCTGATGTCTCATCAGCTCAGCAGGATGGGATGCACTGGAGAGAAAGTGGTAGTTGCTGCAGCTGCCTAAGTTCCATATTTACCAAGCAGAAGGTCTTTCTCTTAAGAGACATGAAAAAAGCACCAGTATCTCATTAGGCACAGAATACTTGCAATGCTATAATGATATACAGACGAAGTAATGAAAGCTCGAGAAAGCAAGAATGGAAACTTTTCTAAAGTTTCAGAAAGGTTTATTTTCACGTGAAATCAAAACTGTTTCATACAATACTTACAAATATGACATTGCTCCTGAGAGGTAACCTATTTCTCCCCTCTTGTAAAGGTGCTATCTTTGTGTTTAACAAACTAAAATGTGGTCTTCCCTTCATTGTTTTTTAATAAATTCCTCATCTTTACACGAAGATGTTCTGTGCCTGGCCTGCTGACCTACCTCTCACCTTCTGACATAAAAGGTGGTTTAATGATATAACTAAAGAATATTTTAAATCTGACATAATCCTCAAGCTACCGTCTGATCTAAACCTCACAGGGTACCTTGCAATTCTTAGTTTCTCTTGGGTGGAGAAAAATATTCCATGTTTCACTGTGAACAGCTCATTTCACACATTAGAAGGTATCTTCTTGCCTTGTAAAGTACAAGAAAGAAAAAAAAAATGAGGCATTACTGCAGTTCAAGGATGCCTTACATGTACTGGAGAGGACATTGGGTTATTCATCCTATTCAGAAAAAGAGATGGTTCCAGAAGAAAACAAGACACTGAGAACATCTTTATCTTCTCCCCCTAACAGTAAGAAAGCAAGACAGCCACAAGTATGATCTTACAGCTACATACATAGCTCAGAATCAGTGACTCTTGTCCCTAGCTGTGTCACAGACTTCCACCGGTATCTTCTGTGATCACATCCATCCAGACTGTTTAGATGCCCAAATCTTCACCCATGATTAAAGGAAACGTTAAGAATCTCTGCTGTGGACTTCCAGGGACTCAGTTTCCTAAGTAAAATATGAATGACAAAGACTCTAGTCCCTCCCACATTATAGTTTTCGTCAGTATTAAAGGAAAGTCTTCCATTGACTGAGATGATGTAATTATAAATTAGGTGAACTCATGAGATCCATGTAAATCTGCCTGTTATATGTTTGTGAGATCCACTAAGGCTAGTGGGGAGGGGACTGTGTGGAGAAAGAAAATAAATTAAAAAAAAAAAAAAAAAAAAACCACAAGCAAAAAACCAAACACAAATGACAACAACAAAAAAACCCAACACATGAGTTTGAATCAGCTGGATTCTGAACAGGAGTCCAAAATGTTTTAACCTTGTCTTATTTTTCAATCTTTTAAAGTTTGCACACTGCTAACTGTAATGTAAAATCTGTCTTAACTTCTTAAACTTTGTGAAGACTAAGTACCAACCTGCTGTTCTGTGTCTGGTTAAGACGGAGTTAATTTTATTCATAGCGGCATGTATGGTTCTATGTTTTAGACTAGTGACCAAAGCTGTGTTGATAACACACCAATGTTTTAAGTTGTTGCTGAACTGCACTTGCACAGTGTAAAGGTTTTCTGTTTCACATTCTACCCTCCTTCAGGCAATAGGCTAGGAGTGGTTAAGTGGCTGTATGTGTTGTTTGATCAGTACCACTCAACTGCTTTCCTGAAAGATCAGCTTCTAATTCTCACAAAGATTTTCATTTTAAGTACTCAGAGAATTATCTTTATGGACATTATGGATATCACAAAAATCTGTTAGGAACTTTTTTTTTTTTTAATTTATTGTGTGTGATAAATATTTTACAGGGTCTAAAGGGTCTTGTATCAGGTATACATCACTGCAGCACTGACTTCAAAATGCTGAACTACTTCTGCCTAGGACTGTATTTTTATTACTATTGGAACATGACCATTGATTTCACAGTATTGCTGACAATGTTTTTAAGAAAATATTCAAATAAGTGAATAATCAGTACCTGAAAAACTGATCCTTCTACGTCTTTTAACAATATCTACAACTGACTTTCTTAGAACTCATGTTTGAAGAAAACATGCTTCTTGTTAGGAATGAGTAAATGTTACTAAGTATCTCTTATAACTATGTTCTTATTTGCATTCAGATCTGATGCTTAGAAGTACATTCTTTATTAGCATTCATAACTGATCAGTTCATTAATAAGATTATAGGGAAACAAAAAGAAAGTCCCAAAAGATAATGCTCAGGCACTTTTAAGCGACTTATTTGTTGTTCTAACATATCCAAGATGCCTGAGAAGTAGAATCAACATAATGACCCTATAAATGGAAAATCTGTGTGTTAGTCCCATTGCTGAGAGTATGCGTTAATTTGAATACCTGATTAAAGTTTCTAATATGGAACAGACAAAGCTCAGACTGCTCTTACTTATGATTGCTTTTATCTGAAAACTAGTCTCTTCAGCACTATGAACTTAAACTTGAAAAGGGTGTTCACTACAGTTATTGACTTGTCATTCTGAAAGAAGTAATCTATCAAGAAAGGAGTTGAAATATTAACTGCTCAAAAAACAATTTATAGTTTTATTTTGTGATCCTTAGAATTTCTGTCTTTACAGTCCTTCCAGTGTAATCTCTATGTATCCTCATCTATACTGTTTGTTTTAGTTTAGACTTTTAAAGCTTATTCAGTCACATTTGTATGAGCCATTTCTTCAATGAAGTACAGTGTCTTGAAAAACTGTCCTGGTTTCAGGTGGGATAGAGTTAATTTTCTTCCTAGTAGCTGTTATAGTCCTCTGTTTTGGATTTAGAATGGGAACGATGTTGAGAGTACACTGATGTTTTAGTTGTTGCCAAGTAGCAGTCAAGTTTTTTTCAGCTTTTCACGCTATGCCAGGTGTACAAGAACCTGGGAGGGGGCACAGCCAAGAAAGCTGACTCAAACTGGCCAAAGAGATATTTGATACTAAATGATGTCATGCTCCATATAAAAGCTGGGAAAAGAAGAAGGAAAGGGAGGACATGTGGAGTTATGGTGTTTGTCTTCCTAAGTAATTATTACATGTGATGGGGCCCTGCTTTTCGGGAGATTGCTGAACACGTGCCTGCTGATGGAAAGAGGTGAACTAATTCCTTGATTTGCTTTGCCTGTGTGTGTGGTTTTTACTTTACCTATTAAATTGTCCTCATCTCAACCCATGAGTTTTTTTGCTTTTTCACTTTTACTCTCTCCTCCATCCCACCAAGGGGGACTGAGTGAGGGGCTGTGTGGTGCTTAGTTGCCAGCTGAGGTTAAATCATGACAAAAGCTTTAGGTATGAAGTGAATTATTAAAGTAAAATTAAAAGAAAGATTTCACACACTGTTTGCAAGGCAGAATATGAATCCATTATACCAGTTGTGGGTTTTTTTTTTTTCCCTTTTTCCAGAGGCTTTTGCCTTTTAATCCTTCGTAAAGATTATTTGATCAGAATTATATTAAAAAGTGTAAGCATTTATTCTAACAACATGCTTGTAACCATCATTGGAAAACATATTAAAGCTGCTGTCAAGCTGGCTAACAGATGAGAAAAATCTTTCTTCGATCCAATGAGGGATGAGTTTCATCACAGTTTAGTTTTATGATGAAGGCTGAATAAAGCATATAAATATTAAAAGGAGTCTTAGGAGAAAAGATAACTGGATTGAAAAGATTTTAAGAAAAATAAATTTTAAATTTCCAGTAATACAGATTTTTTTTAAAGCTTAAAGCTGATAGTTTAATGATTCTCAGCTACTTATAAAAGTAGTGCATTTTAAAATAGTATCAGCAAGAACATTCACATCACACAGTCTAGGTAAGATTTAAAATTGTCAGTTATGTTATGAAAACACATGTAGATCTAGAGGAGACAAAAACATCTCTAATAAGGAAAAACAAACAAACAAACAAACAAACAAAACCCCAAAACAAACAAAAACAAACAAACAAAACAAAACAAAAACAAAACCACCACCAACAAAAAAACAAACTAGAATTATACTAATTAGACTGAAAGGTGATCTGGTTTTATATTTATTTATTTATTTATATATTAAGGACAACGTGAAAATGTGTAAGGAAGATAATCTAGACGTGCAGCTGGTAATATATAGCCCTGTTACAAAAGAAAATAAATAATACACCTAGTAGACTGGAGAAACTGGAAGCCTTAAAACAATTACTCTCTTTAGAATGCCAGTGTAAAGTAACAGTGTCTGCATATGTCATTTGCCGTGTTATCAACTGTTTTTATTGGAAATTTTCTAAGTGTTGTGCTGATGAGCTGGTACACAGCAGGGTCTGTGCCAGATTGTCCCCTTTCTTTTCACTCCATTTGGGACTTACTCAACCCCAGAAAGTACTAGCTGAATGTGCCATTAACCTGCAAGTAGAGCTTATTGATTAAAATTTGTTTTGTATGAGGAAATGGAGTAAATAATGTTTTTATTTGTTTGTTTGTTTTTATTGCAAGGTCATCTTCAATAATATCAGCGTTTTTTTTAAGACCCTTTGTATCTAGGCTTCTAGGTCTGTCTTCTACTTCATTACCAAATCAGCCAGCTATCATTGTAATGTGTCTGAAAATAGCTCTGCAACATACAAAACAGGGGTTTTTTTTTAATCATGTGCAGCTAATATGGCAATCAATGGACTAAAATAACATTGACCTGAAAATATGAAGCAGAATTTTTAAAAGTTTGTTTTTGTTTTTGTTTTTTCCCCTCAGCACAACAATCCAAAAATGCACATGGAGAAAAACATTACAATGAGTCTCCTTCTCTGGAGACATTCAAACCCCGCCTGGACACACTCTTGTGTAACCTCATCTAGGTGTTCCTGCTCCAGCAGGGGGATTGGACTAGAAGATCTTTCAAGATCACTTCCAATCCTTAACATTCTGTGATTATGTGATTCTGTGATCCTGACTTTGATTGTATTTCAAAGTGAAGTTTTGGATTTTTTTAAGCTGACATTTCAGAGCTAACTTCTTATGGTAATCATCTTACAAATTTTGTCATGTCCTTGCAACACTAACATAGTATGAATGAAAGATACAGTAAAGCCTATCTTTTTCCAGCCTTTATGTAAATTTACAATCAGAATATGAATTTTAATGTTTAAAAATTAAAGATCTTGTTTAAAAATTAAAACATTTTAAATCTTTCTTCTGCTTATTTTTAAAAAGCACCAAAAAACCCAGAATGACAACTTGTTAGCAGTCTTTTCTTTATCCAGTCCAAAGATATTAGTATCCCAAGTGATGTCACTTTCAGCAAGGTGATTCTGACCACCAATTGCCTAAGAAACATCCCTTGCAATTTGGGTTATATTCAAAAGTTTCTGTTTCCTCATCATAAACAGTATTTCTCATACTTGAAATTTATGGAAAACCAAGTTAAAGAAAGCAACAGAGAAGCTTCCGAATCTGGCATGAAATGAGAACTCCAAGTTAAGATAAAAATCTGGAAAAAGTTTAGGCTAGTACTCAAGGGTAAATCATGTTCATGATGGAGTTTATATCTTGCAAACTTGGAAAATAAATATTATAGGTAAATAACACAAAATCAACAAAAGGCTGAGACCTTAATTGTCAGTAAGGCATCCCTGTCAAGTTTTTGCTGAATTTGAACTGAAATCAGAATACAGTCTTTTCAAAGCTAATATTTTATCTTGAGGTATTATAAAATAAGATGGGGTCAAATATTATCTGGAAAAACCCTCAGAACTCAGAGAATTTAAATTTCCAGTGGTCTCCTCTGAGTCAGAACTAGTAGCATTTTTAAGGGGCAAGTTTCCTGAATAGAGACCTCTAATGCCATTTGAGATTCCCTAGATTATCCTAAGCAGACTCTTGCTGACAGTCCAGAAGGGAAAGAAGGTCATTCATAGGTTTTATGTCATACTTACCAACTTCTTACAAATACTTTGGATACCCCAGGCCTTCTCAAATACCATTAAGTGTTTTTGCATCTTGGGAACCAAGCTGACCCTTATTGCTTTTCTGTCTGTAATCAGTTTTGAAAGAAGGAGCAAAACACATTTTAGCAATAAGCAGCTGCAACAATATAGAAGGTTTTATCATTCTTGCAGAGAAGGAAGTATTGTTGCATATATTGCGCCAATTTTAGACTTATGAAACTTCATACAGTACAAATAAAATTCAAATTTTCATTATTTTTAAAATACAGAAGTGAATTCAGACCTGAGACAATGGCATGAAGATGTGTCAGGGAAGGCTTAGATTGGATATTAGGAAGAGTTCTTTCGCCTAAAGGGTTGTGAAGCACTGGAACAGACTCCCCAGGGAGGTGTCACAGCCCCAAGCCTGACAGTGTTCAAGAAGAGACTGGACAACGCCCTCAGACACATGGTGTGAACTGTGGGGTTGTCGTATGCAGGGACAGGAGTTGGACTTGATGGTCTTTGTGGGTCCCTTCCAACTTGCGACATTCTATGATTCTGTAAATTTCACTTTTATGAGCTTTCTTGAATCTAAGTACTGTAATGCTTTCAAAGTTTATATTGATTAAGTTCAGCAAAGATGACATAGTAGGAGGTCAGAATATGACTCAAAGTAATGGTCTGCTTATTTCTGAGATACGTAAAGAACTTTCACATTATTTTTTTTTTTTTTTTTTTTTCCCTCTTAATGTGTGGTCATTTAACAGGAAATTTTGTGCTGATTTGCCATTGAATTTTGAGGCCTTAAGCAACAAACAGAACAGTATTGTGTTAAGACTACTGAATCTGTAATGGAGGGCATGGGACAGCTCAGATGCAATATCTTTATTTAATCTCCCCTGAATGGTCTTGAGGAAAATGGCTTAGTAGATGTGGGATACACCTGTCAAAACTCACTTGTATGAAAGCAGAGCAGGCATGACTTTGTGTTATCCTAGTCTATCTTTTTAATCCTCTTGTCATAAGTAAGTAACAAATTAGGTGTTTATTGAGCATTCATTAACAGAAGGAATTCTGTCAAAACCTTGTATAAGCATGTCAGAAAAAGGTGATGTTGTTGCTCCAAACTTCTCTAGCTGTACCTACAATACAAAACCTGAAATAGACTTCAGAACAGGTTTAAAATAGATAAATTATAGTCTGATTCAAGTTGATAGATAAAGTCAGGCCAGGGTTTAATCCCTGGTCCTGAAGTCATCTGGAAAAAGCTTGTTTGAGGCCCACATTGACTTTTTAAATCAGATTTGCCTTGGAGAGATCTAGTTGGAGTAAATTAAATCTGAGCTTTGGACAAACATAACAATTAAGCGCAGTGAACAATAGCACTTCATGTACTGCATGGTTGTGTGCCAGGAACTGGATTTTGGTCCTAAGCCTAAGTAGCACGACATCCATTATAGATAGAGATCTAACTCTCCTACCGTTCCAATCAGGTTAACCACAATACATTGCCTGTTGCAAAGAGCCTTTAGTCTATGTGAATGATCAAATCACAGTCAAGCGCTGTTGCAGAGTGGTGGTTGGCACAGATTAAATGATGGGGTGTACTTTCCTAGCACTTTAACACTGTGGGTTTCACAGTTGTGTGTCTGTACCCATGACATATCACTCTTTACTTTCCTGGAATAGGTATAGACTTGCAGATGCAATGCTCAAGGTTTCTTCTTACTCCTATTTAGTAGTATAGATGTACATTGAAATGTGCATTTTTTGCCTGCATTGTTGTCTGTTGAAATGTTTGCAACTTGGCTTAAAAATGTCCACATTATGCTTAGAAAAAGACAAACTGATGCACTGCTGCTTATGACAGCCAGTTTTTATTGACCCAGCAGACTGCAAGACTGAGCACCTCGCTGCACACTAAGGCACTGAGTATGCTGAGAATCAGCCTTCTAAAAGGACTCTGAGCTCAACCCTGTGCCATTAATGGAGCCAAAGCTTACAGATGAACAATGCAAAAAGTAGTCAAGCCTTAGACTCACACCTGACTGACAGTATGACAAGCTTTCTATGCTCAATCTTTGCTTAACACAGAAAAGTTTTCAGTGTTGTGATTATAATTACAGCATGAAGCCACCATGAGCAGAATACTTGCTTCAAAAGGCTGATCATATACGAGACAAGGGCAGCAGGACTACTGTTTGGCCAGATTGCAACAAAATGCTAAAACAGCAATGAAGAATCCTGTATTTTACTTGACTCTATCAAGTATTATCAGCCTTTTTCTTTCAGGAGCATTCTAGTATTAAATAAAAAACAGAACACATTTATGAATACATTGTTCCAGTTCTATATATGCTGTACAATTAAAGAGCTATTACACCAGTAAGTGATTACCCAAAACAACTGCAGCCAACTGTAAGGGAACACATAAAACCATATTCACCATTTGTTTAATAATTTAAAATATAATAATAAAATGAAAAAACAGTCCAACCAAGTCTAAGGGTGAAGAAGTCACATTTCAGTGGATTGTATTGATTAGATTTTGTTTACTACAATGGAGCACACTCTTATGAAATGTGCTGAAAAGAAAGAGAATTATCCCAAGCTAGAATGGCTCAGGAGCCTCCCAGGATTTTTAAAGCAATGTTTTAAAATTATGTCTGGAAAGGGTAGCATGGGATTCAAGATACACTTGTAGGCTGTTACAAACTTAGGCCTAATAGCTCTAAAATAACATAAGCAAGCCAGTGCAGATAGTGAATCAGCCTTCTGAACACGTGTTAGGAACAGATTTTCTAATGTACAGATAATATAAATATAGGTATGGTTAATAAAAAGGATAAATTAAGAGTCTGAATATATCTATTAACAACATATCAAATGACATTAGGTACCATCTGTCTGTTCAAGAGCAAAATATTTTCTGGTTGTTATAATGGTTATGCTTGGAGAATCAGGGCTAAAACTTCCACAGCATTAATACTAATAAGGCACCACTCTTCTGCTACCCCGAGTATCTTTCTCACAAAACTATAACAAATTGTGGTTGCTTAATAAACTGGGAACTGTAAGCAGTTTAAGAACCTCTGGTTTAGTGCTCAGTCTTAAACAAATTCAAAATTTTATTATTGACTTCTACCCTTTTGAACATTTAATATAGGCACAAATATTGCATCTAGTATACACATACAACAGACTAGAAAACTAGTTCTGTTAATTACAAAATCACAAGGCTGAATTTCGAAGAAGGGGTGATTTCACTAAGTGCTAAACTATATTTCTGTGAAAACTTAAGTTATTCTCTGCATTGTAAGTAACTTTGTGACTTAATCCTCTCAGATTCATGGAGGATTAAACAGTTCTAACCATTTTCCATTAGTACTGAGAATCCAGGGTCTGGTTTTTTGTTTTTTTGTTTTTTTTTTTTTTTTTAATTTTCTCATAGATATAGAAAATTAAACATGTTGAATGTGCAAGTAATTCAGGGACCAGTCTAGCCCTCAGCAAAACCAGCAAACTTTTTCCATTACTTTCAGCAGTCCAGGATCAGGGATGTGGCATTTATTGTGCAATAGGCTTTAAAGCACAGTCTTAGCATTTCAGTACAGGTTCCAGCTGTGAAAGGCATTGTGCTGGTTCACTGCAGCCTTTAGATTCCCTTACATGACTCTGAAAAAAAGTGCATTCATCTTTGTTGACCAACAATTCCACATAAGACACTGAGAGTAGAAATGGGTCTCTGTTTGTTTTTTTTTTTTTTAAAAAAAAGCACTACTGATATAAAATTATCCCTATTTCTGGTAGTTTAAATTAAAAGAAAGCAAAACCTTTGCTTTATGCCCTCAGAATTACTGCTAGCTGTATGAGGTTGTATTAAATTGTCAGGGTGCTCCTGGGAAAACTGAAACTTATTGAAAGGCTAAACTGCATTTATCATTAGTAGGCTAAGATAACACCCTGTAGTACAGTGGCATTCTGTTCTAACTGCAAAGGGCTAAGGACATTGGCAGAATAAAGTTTGTATCATCTTCCATTAGTCTCCTGTAACTACCAGAAAAAAATAAACAGCTTTTGGGGGACAAAAACCCTACTTGCAAACCTTGTCCTGTCCTTGTTCTAATGAATAGTTCATCCTGAAGGGCTCCAAAATTATATGCACAGACGTGAAGACATTGTCCTAGTGACTAGGAGATTCCTGAAATGTATTTTGATCCTTTAAGACCTCAGTATGCTTGTACTTTTTCTCATACTGCATACACATTAATTCATACAGCATATTCTTTCCAACTACCTGGCTGCCTGATATTTAAATTATTTTCTTGCAGGTAATTGAGCTAAATAAATAAGTAAATAAAAATTAAAATATTAGTCTATTTCCAAAGGAATAACTTGTTTGTTTTGATAATTTTGTTACTTTTAATAGTATGAGTATCTGAGAATAACTTCTTTGATAATTCCCACAGAATCACAGAATGTTAGAGATTGGAAGGGACCTCAAAAGATCATCCAGTCCAATCCCCCTGCCTGAGCAGGAACACCTAGATGAGGTTACACAGGAAGGCATCCAGGCAGGTCTTGAATGCCTCCAGAGTAGGAGACTCCACAACCTCCCTGGGCAGCCTGTTCCAGTGTTCTGTTACCCTTACTGAGAAGTTTCTTCTCAAATTTAAGTGGAACCTCTTGTGTTTCAATTTGAACCCATTATCCCTTGTCCTATCATTGATTGTCACCGAGAAGAGCCTGACTCCATCCTCGTGACACTCACCTTTTATATACCTGTAAACATTAACGAGATCACCCCTCAGTCTCCTCCAAGATAAAGAGACCCAGTTTCCTCCGCCTTTCCTCATAAGGGAGATGCTCCACTCCCTTAATCATCTTTGTTGTCCTTCGCTGGACTCTCTCCAGCAGTTCCCTGTCCTTCTGGAACTGAGGGGCCCAGAACTGGACACAATATTCCAGGTGTGGTCTCACCAGGGCAGAGTAGAGGGGAAAGAAAACCTCTCTGGACCTACTAACTATCCCCCTTCTAAAACACCCCAGGATGCCATTGGCTTTCCTGGCCACAACGGCACAGTGGAAATATTGTGTCCACATCTTCAGAAAACTCCTCAAATTAACACAAAGGTAACCGGAAGCAAAGAAACAGAAGCCACTGGTGGGCGATCTATAGAAGGAAAATGATGAGAAAGAGTAAACTGTGGCACCAGCTCCCTTTGTCTACCTTTGTAACCTGCATTGCTATACAGAGGTGATAATTATTATTTGGTTTAACATGTAATTCAACTATTATGATGCATTGCAAAATTTTCAGGATTTAAAAGTGATGTAAATGAAGAAGAGTTTTTGGAGGAGGGTCAGTAAAGCCTGTTCGCCAGCAGTGAAATATGATCTCCAGTCTAGAATTGTTCTAAGGATTTATCCTAAAGCAGTTGAGTTACCTCATTGTTTTCGATGAGGTATACTTGAAACTAAGTAAGCACACTGATTTATAAAACTCTTAGTTTGAAACACCTCCTTTCATCTCTTTTCTGCAATAATGCTAAGGTAAGAAATTTCAGACCAGTTTGAAACAAAAATAGTTCAGTATTTAATTACTGGTATAACATCCTAAAGGCTGTTCTATTCAGATTAGAGAATCAAACTTTGTACCTATAGAAAGATAAATACTTATTTTTAAAATGCTGACACTAAAAGGCTTAGAAAAATCAAGATTTAGCAAATTTTAGGAATATTATTTAATAATAATGTTGTAAGCTTATTTTTTTGAAAATATTTCCCACTATCTCAAATAAATCCAAGTAAACAAACAAATAAATAAAAATTTACATGAACAGTTTAAAAAAAATGGAAAAAGACCACGATAATATTACTCAAACTTTTAATGTGCCCTCTCTCCAAATCTCAACAGCATCAGTATAACTGTAAAGGCTTAACATGAGATGAAAAACAGAGGTTGTCTTGCAGATGTGAATAATCATTTTTCAGAGATGAGTATATTTTATTTCAAACTTTTTAATAAATACAGTCTTCTCTATGGTAGCAAAGTATTCTTTTTACTGTACTATATTTTGAATGTGAAATGCAATATAACAAACTATGTCATATGTGGTTATCTTTAAAGTTATTTACACTGAATTAAGATTAGGACAGAAGTCTCAAGTCCATTTTATTTATACTAATGCATCTTAAATATTGTAGTGGAGCAGTTTTCACTTTTTGTTAAGCCAGGTGCCACAGCCTCTGTGAACCCAGGTGTCCACAACTCGGAAGGAGCTGTAAAGTTTCTGATAATGTGCTAAAATAGTGTCTGTGCATTAAAAAGCCAAGTCTTTAATATAAAGTCAATCGCATTACTTGGTAAATGAAGAGTATATATAAATACATGTCATGTATTGATAGCATAAAATCTGTTTTTTTTTTTCCGTGTAAAAAATAAACACGTAGATTGTTGAGCATAACTATTAAGATCATTATCTTTTCTTTTTTGATGATGAGTGGTTTGGCCAGTTTGCTTTGTAGTGCTCTCACAGAAGCAGTTCTGCCTGAAGAAATAAGTCCTTATTTGCCAATGTATATATATATGTAGGTGTTGATTACCTATGGAAGCATATATGAATTTATAAACCTCTGTGTGTATGTATATGTAAGCTTTTGTACAGATATGTGCATATATGTAAGCAGAAGTTTATAAATATCTGGATTCATATACATATACATCCATAACACATTGCAGATATTTAAATATTCCAGTGAACATAATCATTCAGAATAACTGAAATTGCTCTGTGGTTAATATAAAAATTTTTGTTGGTCTTAGTCCATTATGTACTGAAGTAGCAACCACAAATTACACACTTAAAAAACAACAGTACTGACACCCTTGTTAGAAGTCTTGTAAAAAAATACTTGTTCAAAAAGAATTACAAACTGAACCCAGCCTGTTTAACCTTAGGCCACTGAGACATGAGCCTGGGGCACTTACCTGTCATGTATCCCTTTACACCTCTAAATCCCCACAGTAACAGACCATCTGCACCCATAATCAGATGGCCAGACTTTAGAGCAATACACCTTGTTTATAAAGGGCAATTCTAATTTACAACAAACTCTATTTTGGGAGATACTCTGGGAGCAAACCTCTGATGCTTTCAGATCAGCCATCTGTCTCCACTCTTGCCAAGTTACCTCTAGGTTATGCTCCTTCCCCTCTTCAGCACATTATCCTGTCTGTCGCACACTCACACGAAGTGAAGATCAAGAGAAAGAGCATTTGAGCAGGTAGGATAAGAAAGAATACTCTTACAGTGTATGTTTACATACTTTTCTAAGCAGATATGGTTTCAAAGATGGGACAAGGTAGCTCTTAAGCACTTTCTGCTGTGGGATTTGCTACTTCTTTTGGTTCTGAATTTCAAGGGGAGAGGGGATCATCCAGAGTTGGGCCCTTTGCACCACCTAAAAGCAGCAGCATGGATCACCTAGGTTTTTGCTGTGGGGCTCCTGGGGGCTGGAACATCCTTGTCTGGTCCTGGGCATCTCTGCCCAAATGCATCACTCGCAAGTGGGTCTCCAGAAGAAATTATCCCTCTTCCCTTGAAAGCTGCAGCTACAATTGCATCTGAAAGAATGGTCTACCAGATAAGTTTGGTGCCAGCTTTCCCAGTCTGAGCTTACAGCAAGCTAATAGGTACACAGTGTAGTCACTAGGCAAATCCAGAGATTTAGATCACACTTATGCTTCCCTAAAGTGTTCACCCATAAAGTACCCCAGTCATGGCAAGCTGTTCGTTGTCCCTGCTGCCTTTATGTGTGCTCATGTGTCACAGAAGTACAGTAAGTTTTGAACAGATAACACAGGCTAAATTGCTTCCTGGAAGAAGCTGAAGTGGGACCAAAATTCCAGCAAATCTCCAAACAGCATGCCATGTCACTGCTCTAAGCACATACCCCATCAGTCAGTGAGAGCAGCCACAAGCACTAGAATCTTTGCTGTACTAGAGAGGATGTTAACACTCATGTTTTGGGAAAGAAAAAGAGGAAGGCAAGAATAAAATATAGAGATTTAGAGAAAAGGTAGCTAGATCAAGTATTTTGTTATTTGCAAAGAGGCATGAAAAAGCTTTTGCTACCTTCCTTCAGCAGACTGATAGACCATGACCATTGCAAACCAGCTCAGATACAATCCACACAGCTATGCTGAAAATCTGTCAGTCTCTGGTGTACCACAGTTAGCAAATTTAATGTTTGTTAAATTCACGTTTGTGTCAGATGCATAATGTAATAACCTAAGGAAAACAAAACACAGAATAACACAAAACCAAAACAAACAAATAAAAACAAAACCAACCAAACAAAAAAAGTTGAATAATAGCTTTAAGAACAGCTACAGTGAGTAGATGTAACAGTTTGAATCCCATAGATAGAATGTTGTAAAAATAAAAGTCAGCATAAACATGTCAGCTCTGGGAGTATCTGTCATCTCTGTTTAAACAGCCACTAAATCTCTATAGAGAAATTCCATGAAAGGGTGCATGGGAAACATAAAAAAATGTTTTGAATAAAATATTATAGGTCTTCTTAAGTACTTAAATATTTACAGTTGCATTTTTATTCAGTAAGTACTTGAAAAATTCAGATGAGCTTGGTTTTGCTTTGCATAATCCCTGCATCATACAATTCCTGCATCAGTTTCAAACACTGTCTTCTTGAGTATGATGACAGGATATGTTGAAAAGAATACCAGCAGAATTGTCCTTTCAGTATCAATTTTACATAATTTTATTGAGAAACCTGCCTAGTACCATTATAACTAAGGCCTATGAATGCGTATCCTTTATATCAGTGTTATTACTTTGATTACGAGTGACTTTCTAATGGTGTTACTATAGAAATATAATTTGTAATTAAGACAAAAATGATGTTGATGTAGCTTATTTTTGGATAAGGAAAGAGAAGTTCATTCTAGAAACAACTGCCCATAGCTCGATACAAGCTACTAGATTTGCTGTTTCCCTCCCAGATTCCACCTCACACCTTCCTACTGAAAGCACTCGTTCATTAGTATTGCTCTGGTTTATTTCTGTCTAAATGAAATGGATTAGCAAAAGGCTATTATTTAAAGGGTTCTTGCCTGTGGACAGATATCGTGAACACACCTCCGCTGTTAAGAGATGTCATCATACAGCATAGCTTACTATTTATTGGCATTTCTCAACCAGATTTGATTTAGAACTGTTAAAATATTCCTAAAGCTTAGTAAAAATGAGCTACGTGATATCAGACCTTGTATTTAAAATGCTTGAGCTGATCTGACCAGGCAATGAATGCATTTTTCAATATTTTCAGCTTCTTAAATTCAGACACATCTCAACTTCCATCACAAACTTTCAATTCTTTTAACAAGACTTAACAAAAAGAGGGTTTTTTTAGTCTTTTTTTTTTTTATTTGAAAATGATTTTAAACACATAAAACATTGTTTAACATTGAATCATTTAAAATAATCAAACTTTTTTTATTTACTATAATTTATCTCTTGGTTAAATATTCACAGAAATTTTGAGATTTTGCTGTAAGGATATTTCAAGGTAATGTAAGGATATTTCAAGATTTTTGTTTGTTGCCTTCTTTTAAAGTTTCTCCTTACACAAGAACACATCAATCAATATGTATTGCATAGTTCAAGTGCCACTTATAAATTAGTAATCTATATGCAAAAGTTGACAAAGTGCCAGGTATTACAATCTTCTATGATAAAATGACCATACAAGCATTTGTCTCTGAATCATAAACTCTTGCTGTCATATTCTATATTGAAAAAGCTGGAAAGCTGCCTTTTATGAGAAACAATGTGCTATGGCATATGTATAGAGAACATATGTCATTTATCCTTTGAATTATTAATTAGAAAATTTGATGTGTTAATATATTTTTTCCTTGAATTGCAATTTTGCCAAACCCCTAGGTTCTGAAGCAACAATTCAAAGAATCATAGAATCATTTTGGTTGGAAAAGACCTTTAAGGTCATCATGACCCTGAAATCTTTAGATTAGCTCTAGCTTCAAATATCTAAGATATTGAATGGTGGCATATAATTTACCTTATTTTGTTTGAACCTTTAGAAATAAAGTTATTATGTTTTCCTCTCTAACAATAGAACTAACATAATTTAATTATGATTTTTTAGGATAATATTGAGATACATTATTCTTGTGAGGCTGTAAAAACACCATTGACTTAGGGTAAACACACGACACACACACAAAAAAAAGTGCCTCCTTCCTTCTAGAAGCTGACCATGGTGGGATTCAAAACATAAAGAGCCCACTCCTGTTCTCCTACCTTTCTGCCTGAATAAAAGTGGCAGGAATCATCCATGCATTAGATCAAGGAAATAAAATATCCATCAGATTTATACTATAGACACTGAACTTGGACTTTACAGGCATCTCTCTGAGTATAGAAGGAGTCACATAACAGCCATAACATACATAGGCTGAATTACTCAACGGCTTAAGCCAACAATGTGAGAGGCTGAATGCTTTATCTTGCCAACAACTGCAGACCTGTTTGTTGCTTGCATCTACAGTCTTCATCATTTTAAGCAATTTTGTTCCATTCCCTGGAAAAGCTCAAACTTTATTTCTCTTGTTAAAACATATATTTTTTTCATTTTACAGGCTTACGCCCTCCTGAACATGAGTACCTACAATTTTCTGAGGTTTTCAGCTTACCTGAATTCCACAGAGCTTTCTCAGAGATGGCAAAAGGGAGTATTGCAGGTAGCAGGGCAAGGATGTTGCCAAATTTAAAATTGTTTCTCCAAGGCATGGACAAGCTACAGCTCTCTGCCAAATGACTGTATGATTAACACAAAGCAAGCAATGTATTTTTTCTCTAGACTCATACTGAAATTTAGCCTTTTCTGTCTGTCAAGATGCAAACCCAAACAACTGAAAATAGTATAAGACAGACACATGGAAAACACATCAGAAAAGAAAAAAAAAGCTTGAATGCTTAACCATTTTTTTAGAAAGTCCCAAAAAAAAAGACTTACAAAATCTGAAATAATGGAGTTAATTTTCTTCCTTGTAGACTTTATAGTGCTATGTTTTGAATTTAGAATGAGGATAATGTTCATAATAAACTGATGTTTGTTGCCTACTGAAGGAAAGTGGTAAATGAATTCCTTGATTCACTTTGCTTGGGTACACGTCTTTTGCTTTACCTATTCAACTACCTTTATCTCAACTCATGAGTTTTTGCACTTCTATGCTTCTGATTCTGTCCCTCATCCCCCTTGGGTTAGGTGAACAAGTGGTTGTGTGGAGCTCAATTGCTTGCTGGGGTTAAACCACAGTGTGTGTATGGACACTTTTGTCATTCATTTTCTTCTTTTCAAAATTCAAATTTTAGTGGGACCACAACTTTTTTTATTATTTTTATTCTCTAAATTGTTAGATCTCTCCTTTAGTGAAAGGAGCAAGGTGAGGAAGAAATAGAAAAGTATATAAATTTTGTATCATCACAGATAATATAAAGAAGGCAGCCCATTATTATAAAACTTTGATCTCATCACAGACATGGTCACATGCAGATATGTCCATTCCTGTTAGATGTACAACCACAATTTAAAAAAAATGAAATAATTGCCCCAGTAAACCTGTATCTCATGTTTATGCTTAATCTGAAGATTCTTCATATAATTCATCTAATACTAACAAAACATCATGAAGAAAACATGATTCATTTCCATCAAAGAATGACTGTTTGGAATGATTAATTTAAAAACAGAGCTAGCCCTCACTTAGGTGAATAAACGTCTGCTTCAGGAAAAAAAAAAAAAAGAAAAAAAAGAAAGAAAAACACAGATCCTGTTATAAAGAATATAAGAAAAAAATAGACTGAAAGTATTTGTAGTTTGTAAAATATATCCTTTCTCCCATTCTTCTGTGATTTATTTACCATAAGCTGTGTTCAGGTGCAATGGAATTTTTGCTATTGCTTTAATAAATCAGAACTATCACTGCATGTAAACTCTGATTTACCAAAACACACCAGCTCCTCAGATTTGAGGCTAATGAATATGTTCCTATCAGTAAAATAAATAGAACCAGGACAGAGATCTAAAACCTAGGCATTTTCTCCACTCTATAACAGTGAGCTCTCACTTTTGGCATGGTTTTGTCTTGTGTGAACAAGAACAAGCATTCTTACAGGTAATGTTTAGGTCATTGGTGGTTCCCAGCAGGCAAGATGGAAAAAGCCACTGTGCTCTGATAAGAAAGAGAGCTATGATGTGCCAACAACCCTTAATACCAGAAAATAAGACTAATTTATTTAACAATATAGGTGTATCCAGTGAAACTCTGGATGCTGACAGCAGCTCTATCTCTAGTACCTTACCATCCTGAACATAAATCTAGGAGCAGACTAGCTCTTATTTCTAACCTTATGAGAAATACTGTGGATATCATAAATGTTACTCAACACTCACATCCCTATGGGGTCTTAAATTTCCCATATGTTGTTTTCTTGGGATTTAAGGAATCAAAGTGCCAAGAAGTAGTCATAAACACATCGTTTTCCATAATCCACTCACATGTTCTCCACACAGAAGTCTCAGGTAATCAGTGTTCATGAGTGCTTAGTGAAAAACTACCAGCCAAATTGCACACTGGTGCCCTTCTGTATCTCTAGGGCCTCCACAGAAACCATCTGGAGCAGTTGTGGCCTTCAGTTATGTCCAGGTTCTTACTTCTTATTTTTTGGTTTGAATTGAAAACAAGTCTGAGAGCTCGGAGCTGAGTGAGTGATTTCTTGGAAGAATCAACTGAATGTGTCCAAAGTTTTCAGTATTTAAGAGGGTATAAAAAAAATACCTTTAGACTGAATCATTAAAACTCAACAAAATAGTTAAGTTCATTAGTTGGTATCGAAAACACCAAATAAACACAAATAAGGGTTGTGGTACTTTTAAAAAGTTGTAATAATTGCAAGTAAAAATGAGTAAAAAAAGCCTCCTAAATGGTTATAACTTAACTTCATACTCTTGTTTCCAACTAATTTTCAGTCGAATTAGCATCTGGCATTCCTCTGAACCCTCACTTCAATAGGAGGGTTTAGGAGGTAATTTGGGCAAAATTGTTCTCTTCTTAAGCAGTTACAAATGTGTTTTTAAAATAAGCAAATGTTTGGAAACCAGCAATGATTTTGTCTACATCTGTTGTTCAAAAATATATTTAAGTTTTACTGTACTGTACTGTGTAAATAGAAGTGTAGTATGCCTGATATTTTATTCATCTGTATGACTGTGGTACTCATCAGCTATACCTTTGGGAAACAATACCTTTAACGTCAGTCAGAACCACAAATTTACAAGCTGAAAAAAAATAAAAAAAAATCATAATCAATTTACTCCTAGGAGAGTCACCATAAGAAACAAACAAGACTTTTTTAATGTTTCCCTCCTTGTCTTTTTGCTGCCAGGTAACTCTACATACATCACATATATTGTTTTCATTTCTATACCTTGTAACCTACCTGAGAATTCATAAAACATGTACATGTTCCTTGTGATTCGGCAAACTCAGTAAATGCTAGAAATATATTAAATTTGCACATCCTTAGTAGAACTATTAGGGAATAAGAAACAATGACCTGTATAAGAAGTCAGAATTCGATAGGGATCTAAAGTAGACTAATCATAGTAAAAGAAACCTACCAGAAGAAAATAATATAGTATTCAACATTTTGAGATCTCAAGGTAGACACCTAGGCAGTTGAAACTGCAAACAGAGTTGCTTTTTATTACTATTATTTTTATTTAAATGCCTATTTAAATAAACTTTGTGACAGAAAGTTGTTTTTCATGGACAGTGAGAACTGCAACAAACTTTTTTCCAAATATCTGCTAGTGGCTAGAAAAATGCCGTATGAAATGAAATCCACTTCATGTGTGAGACAAATTCTGGAGTTACCCAAGATATATGGGGAGCAAAGACATAGGACAATATTCTCCTAATTTAGATGCCTCTGTGAGATACATAAAGTTAGATGGAATGGACTTGGACATTTTGCCTTTTTGCCAGAGGAGACTGAAGAGTGTGATCAAAATTAGGGACTTCTTTTTATTTTTCCCCAACATATAGCAGAGTAAATAGCCATTGCCATGGCATAAAATCTGTTTTCTTCCTGCAATGCATATAGATTCTTTAGTTCCCTGTTTTTTGTTCTCTGCTTTGTTCTACATAGAAGATTGTGTAATACATGAAAAAAATATTAAAGTTTACAACATTTTTTTTCCTACTACTTTCTTTATTAAAAATGAATTCTGACAAGATGTTCATATAATCCTGTGACCAGTGATTCTTTCTGAGTTTCTAGGCCTTTAAAGATATATAACTAGGAAGAAACACTGGTTGTGGGGATATAGGTGGTTATTAGATGAACTGAATCTCAGTCTGTGAAGTCTAATCGTAGATTTTATCCCCAGAAAATTCACTGAGTAGCACTAATTTTCAGAAAAGCTAAATACCAAGCAACTCCTAGTGAATTTGGTGGGTAATGCATGATAATAGTGAAGAACCATTAAAACAAATGAAAAATGACATCAATGTTTTAACACCACACAGAATTACTGTGCACACAAAACAAACAAACAAATAAATAAACAAATCAATAAATATAGTAGTGGTATTGAACTGCATTAGATACTTAAGAAATAGTCTGGAGCTATTCTGTGCTATATGCATTAATATGTCCCAAATGTCTGTCCATCATTGTTGATATATGCCCATACCTCTTTAAGTACATTAAATTAGTCATCAATATTAACTTCAAAAACTTATAAAGATCCAGTTGTTTAATCATTATTTTGGCTTATAAGATTTTGTTAAACCTTGAGATAAAAATACTCATCCTGTTGGCATACTGTTAAACTTATTTACTGCCCTTTTTAAATCACTTCAGGAAAAAGTAAACATCATTATATTCTTTTACAAGCAAGATAGAATGACTGGCTGAACAACAACCAACAAGTGAGAATTGTGTGACTCCTAAAACAAGCGTAGCACTCAATCTAGAAGATGACAACAATGCTGTACCCATTTGTTTAGAAGAGGTTGTTATTTATATGCAAATTAAAATTTGGTCCAGTAATTCTGGTCCGCAAGTGAGTTGGATAGAAAGTATAAAGTTTGGTATATTCACTGCCTTTGTCCAGCCCTATTCCTGGGATCATATAAACTGAGTCCCACCATATGTGTCTGTGCTGTTGAATAAAGGAGAGTGATGAAGCAAGTCGTGACCCCTTAAGTCCACACTACTTAATTGTCAGCTTACTGCATAAGCCTGTTTGGGACTGCTCCAACTTATGTTCCTTAAGATATCTAAATCTCTACAAAAGGCAATGGGACGGACACTACACCATCTTTGGTACCCTGTAACCTCTACAATGATCTGATGCTCCTTCAGAAGACAACCTTTGCAGCCTTGATCATCCTATGTTCTTTTGTGTGCATCCCAGGACATGTAACACATACTAATTTTATTCTACCACTATTGAGGGGAACAATGTAGCCCAAACATTTTATTTCAGACATACAGATTTATATATCATAAGATCTTAAAATAAAGCAGTCTGTATCTTTTCTTGGGTGAGGGCAGATTAAGTCAACATTATAGTGGGTGCTTGCTATAGGCCATCTGACTATAAAGAACAAGTGGATCAGTTTCCCTGCAGGCAGATAGGAACAGTCCTACATTCACAGGACTTAGCCCTCACGGGAGACTTCAACCACCTCAATATCTGCTGGAATGACAGCACAGTAGGACATAAGTAATCCAGGAATGCATTGATGATAACTTCCTCCTCTTTGAAGTTTTGGCTGGAAGAGTCTCATGAGATAAGGCTCTGGAGAGAAGAATAGCCAAAAAAAACAGGCTAATATTCAGGCTAATGTTCAAAGATCATTCACTCCATGCTTAAGAATGGTCCATCCCAAATTATATGAAATCAGGCAAAAATGCCAGAAGGTCCATACTGATGAACAAGTAGATTCTGGCCAAACTCAAACACAAAAAAAGAAGCATAGAGAGGTTGGAAGCAAGAATGGGTAAGTTAGGAGGAATACAAGAACACTGTTCAAGAATCCAGTGATGAAGTTAAGAAAGCTAAAGCCCAAATGTAATTCATGTTGTCCAGGAATGTAAAAAATGAAAAGAAGGGCTGTTTTAAGTGCATAGGTGACAAAAGGAGGACTAGTGAAAATGTGGTCCCATTGTTCAATGAGATGGGGGACCTGGTTACACAGGACATGGAAAAGGCTGGGGTACTACATGCCCTGCTTGCCTCAGTCTTTACTAGGAAGACAGCTTTCAGGAATCCTTGGTCCTGAAGCTAGGAGTAGTAAGGAAGACATACTTGTGGTGGAATAGGATCAGATTAGAGAATACCTAAGCAGATTGGACATCCATAAGTCCTCAGGCTGTGATAGGATGCACCCACAAGTACAAAGAGTGTTGTCTGATGTCATTACAATGCTACTCACAATATTATTTGGACAAACATTTTGACTGGGAGACATGCCTGAGGTTTGGAGGAAAGTGTGTCACTATTATCTCCAAAAAGGCAAGAAAGAGGACCTGGGGAGCTACAGACCAGTCAAGCTCACCTTGACACCTATGAAGGTGATGGAAAAACTAACCCTGGAAACCATTTACAGGTGCATGAATGACTAGAAAGTAATTAGTAGTCAGCATGAATACATGAAGAGGAAACCATGTTTGGCTAACTTGATAAACTTCTATGATGAAATTACTGGCTCGGTAGACAAGGCAAGAGCGTTGAACATTGCCTACCTTGATTTCAGGAAGACTTAACACAGTGTCCCATAAAAGCCTCATAGAGAAGCTGATGAAGTATGGGTTAGATGAACAGATAGTGAGGTGGACTGAACACTGGTTGAATGGCCACGCCCAGAGGATGGTGATCGGTCACACAAAGTCTAGTTGGAGACCATTGACTAGACATGTATCACAGAGGTCTATACTGGGTCCAGTTCTGTTTATCATCTTCATAAATAACCAAGATGGAGCAGAGTGCACCCCCAGCAAGTTTGTGGATGATACCAAACTAGGCAGAGTGGTTGATACAGCAGAGGGTTGTGCTGCTATCCAGAGGGAACTTGAGAGTCTGGAGAGGTGGGTTGATGGGGATCTTATGAATTTCAACAAGGGGAAGTCCAGAGTGCTGTAGCCAGGGAGGAATAACCCCATGTATATGCTGGAGGATAATGGTATCCTGGGCTACATTAGTAGAAATGCCAGTAGGTCAAGAGAGGTGATCCTTCTTCTTTATTCAGAACTGGTGAGGCCCCACTTGGAGCACTGTGTCCAGTCCTGGGCTCCCCAGTACAAGAATGGCATGGACACACTGGACAAAGTCAAATGAAGGGTCACAGGGAAAATGAAGGGACTGAGGCAGCTCACATACGAGAAAAGGTTGACAGGGCAGGGACTGTTTAGCCTAGAGAAGGCTCAAGGCAGATTTTATCAGTGTACATAAATACCTGAAGAGATGGTATGAAGAAGATGGAGCCAGGTTCTTCTCAGTGATGTCCAGTGACAGGACCAGAGGCAATGAGCACAAATTGAAACACAGAAGGCTTCATCTGAATGTCAGGAAACACTTTTTTTTTCCTGTGAGGGTGAATGAGCGCTGGCAGAAGTTGTCCAGAGAGGTTGTGGAATGTCCTGCCTTGGAGATACCCAAAATATGTTTGGATATGGTCCTGGGCACCCAACTCTAGGCCCCCCTCCTTGAGCAGGGGGTTTGGACAAAATGACTTACAGATGTTTCCTTCCAAACTCAACCATTCTTTGATCCTGTGAATCTCAGCTGTGAACAGTGAACATATCACGCACACAATTTTGTGGGGTTTTATAATCATATTAAAGAATTAATAGTTTTCAGTGAATCTACATTTGAAATGATTATAACATTACATTTTCACCTGCCCTGAAAATAATTATAATTTACAGAGACTCAGTGTCAAATCTCTTAAATTCACATGGCAGGGCTGGTTATTGACAGACAGTGGCAGTTTAAACATATTGGCACTGTGTTGAAGTGATAATTATAGTTACAATGTGTAGCAAGTTACACATAAATACTTATTCTTGGACTCCACAATTCCAAGATGCCTATTTTATGTCTTGCATCCACTAGATTAATTCGAATGCCATAAATAATTTGCATAGCATGTTGCTCAAGAGAGTCAGATCTTAGCAGTCTGGGACACCAGAGTACAGTAATGCCATCATGCAAACAGAATGTGATGTATTTCTATTGCCTATATTATCAGGGTTAATACAAATATGAACTGTGCAATATATTATGCAATCATTGATCAGGAATCTTTACAAAGCATGGCACCGAGTGATATCTATTATGAAGTCTGCAGAATGAACCCAAATTTCCAAGATCCCCATATCTTATAATATCAGAGATACTTAAATCTAAGAAAATTTTGAGGTACCAGATGTCATGCAAAGAAATATGACCAGTCTAGGTTTTCTGATCAGTTGACTCTCTGTAAATCTTTGGTCAAAAATATTGCAATTAACCTTAAAGTGGGAAAGGGAAGGGTAGGAAGAAAAATGGAGGAAAAACCTCCTGTTTTAAAAACATTTATTTATATATTTTTATGTGTTGCCTTCAGATGAGAATGATCTCAGACAGCATCAGGTTTAAGAATACCTTTTCATTAGTGATGTCAAGCACTTATCGGCTGTCTTTGAACTTCACAATTTAGAGAGACGTACCTTTACCTGCATTTGACACAGAAAGCATCTTATTCCCATCTAAGAAATAATCTATTCCATCTTTCCTGGCTTGCAATGATATGCCACACAGTTTTACTGACTATTAGACCTTCCACATCAACTCACCGAGTAATAAAACACTATACAGGAGGTAGTTCTCAACTTTTGCTTCTGTTTATTTTTCTCTTTCTAACCTTCTTACAATACAGCACTCATGAATCCTCTTCATGACTTTTTCTCCATGTGATATAAATTAATAGTTTGTGTCTTATTTCTTTTTCCTACTATTTTCTAAAAAAAAAAAAAAAACTGCACTGATTGATCTTTTTATTTTTTTTCTTTTTCACTTGTAATATAAGAAGCATAAAAACTAAAAATTCTATAAGAATACAAGGAATTCAAAGACATGTGTACTATGTTAAAGTTTCATAATCATCATTATTTGTGGCATAGAAAAAAATGGATCAAAATTGATTATTCTTTTCTATCCTAAAAATGCTTGAAGTATTGACAAACATTTAAAAGTACCCTCAGATTTTAATTTTTAATGAAATTATGTGGGTTTCTTTTCATTTTTATGGAGAACACATTCTCAGCTTAAAAAAAACCAAACAAAAAACAACAACCCAACTTGGAAATGTTTTTGTGTTTTGCTTTGTTTTTCCTGTCAATCTTTTTTTTTTTCTTTTTTCTTTTTCTTTTTTTTTTCAGTTTTTGGATTGAAAAATTGGGAAGCCAAGCAATACATAACATATATATATATATTTTTTGTTTGTTTGTTTGTTTGTTTGTTTTTTTGTTTTCCCTGTGGCATTTATAAATGCATTTAGAGAAAAGTAATGTAAATAGTGGATTCGGCTGCCAAATCAGCTAGGTTTGCCTGACTGAAAACTGATTCCACTAAGTCTTCTCACTCCTTTTATGAATTCATCTGGAAGTAAGAAAATACGTTTATATTTTCTTTGTTTGTTTTGCAGATGAACAAAGGAAAATGTATTAAAAAAAAAAAAAGAATAAATACCTCTTGAGCAGACAGATATCAACAACATGGTTTAAGCCAATATATCCCTACATTTGAATAACATTGAAAGTAAATGCAGCTTCAAAATATACATGCAATACTTTGGTATTTACTTGCAAATGTGAATGTTTATTATTGCTGAAACAATTTGATTATTATTTGTTTTTTTTTTTTTAGGACACTGTTTGAACAACTAGAGGAAGCAAACTGAAAAGAAGAACCCAAATTCCCAGCACTTTTTAGATACATTAACTGGTAACATTTAAAACACAGAAAGAGGTTATCACAGAGGCACACAAAAACTGAACCAGGCGGATGGTAAACTGAAAAGGGGAATCTATTTTTCCTCTTCCAACCAAAATTGTTTAATCAAGAATAAAATGTGTTCTTAATCAATTTAGTTTATGCTCCAACATTTAGTAAACCACAAGTTTGAAATACCAAGAGGAATTCAGTTATGACACAGCCAAGTCAGGGGATCCCCAAACCCTGGAACAATGATTCAAAATGTCCACTCATTCAGCAATAAGGTAAGGGGTCTCAATCTTGAGAAGTTTTCTTAGGTAGCATTCCAACCCTGACTGCAGAGCCACTACTCTGGGGAGGACAAATTCAAAACTGTGTCTCTGACAGAGTTCCATTTATATCCTAGTTCAATCTGATCTGTGATCATATATGGTCAGTGATCTAGAAATGTCTCTCAGCCAAGGTGTTTTATTGGCCATGTGCTCTGACGGTCGACCAACAGGGGTGTACATGACCGTAGACACCATGTGTCATCTACTGGTCTAGAAATTTCTGGTGTTTTTGAGCGGAGTGGGTGAGTGCACCTGCCACACAAGTCAGTTTCTTAATTCAAAATATTTATAGATTACAAAAGAATAACTATAATAAAACTGAAATTTGTTCAGTTGATCCTAAAATTAAAATAGTGACATATTGTCTTCATCTTCAGAACACTTTTATTTTAAAACCACTGAAATCTGATTTTCCTTTTCGGCAACTGTAACTTTAGCAACACCAAAACACATTTGGAAAGCAAAATTGCTAAACATGCCTTTAAAATATTATGTAATAGTGAGAAATTACCTGAACTTGTAAAGATCAGGGTGCAACAAAGTGTTCAATTC
Source organism: Patagioenas fasciata (assembly GCF_037038585.1). Lineage (NCBI taxonomy): Eukaryota > Metazoa > Chordata > Aves > Columbiformes > Columbidae > Patagioenas > Patagioenas fasciata. The sequence continues at coordinate 36,708,541 of NC_092520.1, forward strand.
AGCTACTCAGTTTGTTAGGAAACATAGAGCTTAAAACCAAGGCTGATTAAAATTAACTAATAAAGTTTAACTCAATGATCCTTAAGGGTCCCTTGCAACTTGAGATATTCTTATTCTTACTCTTATTCTTACTCTTATTCTTATTCTTATTCTTATTCTTATTCTTATTCTTATTCTTATTCTTGGTTTTGTTCTTGTTCTTGTGTTCTTGTTCTTATTCTATTCTGTTCCATTCCATTCTATTCTACACTGTGCTATGCTATGCTATGCTATTCATTGAATTGAAATATTTTGTAATGATTGAAGGGTAAACCAATTGTGGTAAAATTGAAATAAATTATTCTCAAAACTCTAGATGGATAGCTTAAGAGTTAATTATTTACAAGTTATTAAATGGAGCTAGAGACTACCTGATCCCTCATCATAAGAAAGACATCAAGGTACTAGAGAGAATGAAGAGGAGAGGGAGGAAGCCATTGAGGGACCTGGAGCACAAGTCTTATAAGGAGCTGCTAAGGGAACTGGGGCTGTTTAGCCTGGAGAAATGGAGACTGAGGGGAGATCTTATCACTCTTTACAACTACCTGAAAGGAGGTTGTAGCATGGAGGGTGTTGGTCTCTTCTCCCAAGTAGCAAGTGATAGGACAAGAGGAAATTACCTCAGTTTTCACCAGGAGAGGTTTAAATTGGACATCAGGAAAAATTCTTCAAGGGAGGGGTTGTGAAGCATTGGAACAGGCTGCCCAAGGAAGTGGTGGAGTCGCCATCCCTGGCGGTGTTTAAAAGGCATATAGATGAGGTTCTTAGGGACATTGTTTAGTGGTAGAGTTAGATTAGGTTACGATTGGACTTGATCCTCAGGGTCTCTTCCAAATGAAATGATTCTATGATTGTATGGTTATAAATGTTGTTGCAGATAGTCAAGAAAATTAAAGATTGTTAAAGGAAAATATGGGAATTTGGTAAAAAGTACATCTCAGCTGAGAAGCTAGTGGCATTTTTCATTTATCTAGACTTATTATTTGACTACAGATTTATTGAAAAACTGTTATTTTAAGTGTACATGAAACATATGATTGCTAATATTTATAAAGCTGCTTATCTTTCAGGTTTCTCACCTGAAAATCCAAACTCAAATTTAAAGTAGGTAGCAAATATGCATATGAAAACTCCAATGTCAAACAAAATTTGAGCTATTTTTATTGTTAGAATCAAAATTAATTTCAAAATCAGGTAAGCATTCTCACACTTGCTATTCTGCAAGGCAAAAACAAGATGAATGGTAGTTATTCTGAGATCACCTTAAGAAAGAAGTCAAATAAGTAATTCTTTGATATGCTTTTTATGTTCAAATTGTCTAATTTGCATATTCATTAATTAAGTATAGATGGTGCACAATAAACTCACAATACCATATTCTATCAGCCTAAAATAGTTTTATTGACATTGACACTAAAGTGGCATTAAATCATAAATGTATTCAACAAGCACACATTTAAAAATTGTAAACCTAAGCAACTATACTTGTAGAATATCTTTCGCATCCCAAGTATTAAAACAACCTTTCTCTCTCTTCAGTCAAAACACACTACAGTCATAGCAAATACATGCATCACATTTTTGTCTCAGTATTCCATCAGCAAAAAATCAAACACTTTCTATGTCAAGAAAAAAATTACTTTCCATTGTCACCATTAAAAAGCATGGGTCTTTTTTTCCAAGTTACAAACAAAAATTCTTTCTTTGCTTTGAAGTCTACTTTTCTTAAGTTACGAGTACACACAAAGGATATATATGTTATTTATCTTCACTTTACATATGGTACTTCCAAGTTGCATCATTATTCTTGTCACTGGAGTAGAACACAATGAAAAAAGAAAACTTCTAACTTCATCTTCTAAATTACCAATGCCATTATTTTCATACCCAAATTCTTCCTGGAGACCTTTTTGGAGTACTTCTATTTTGGAACAGTTTGGTTTTAGCTGATGAAAAGCAATGAGAGTATAAACTTGTGTTATGGCTGAAGATGCTAAAAGTAAGGTCATTAGCATATAGATGCAATAAATTTTACATCAAAGGCAAATCAGCTTTTACATGCCTGTTTTAGCCCAGGATTCAGATTACTCAATATTCTTGACAATTAATCAAGGTTGGTCAAGACACAGCAAGCAAGACTGAGTGAAATATGTATCCTAGCAATATTGTAACTTATCACTATCTTCTGCTAGTTTCAGCTTTTCAGTCTTTCAGCTTTTCCAGGTTGTAGGCAGTATTTGATCATTTTCAGCACATTTCTGTGTCCTATTCTTTTTCTCTCTCTATTTTTTTTTTTTTCTTAATTCAAATACTTTCATAGTACATTAAATAAGGTGTAGCATTTGGTTCAACCAGAATATCAAATAATGGATCACAACTTATCAGGAAATAGTAATTTTAAAAAAATAAAGTGAAGGAAGATCCTGCACACCATGTGGAAGTAAGTCCTTCGAATTAAAATGAAGAAGGAAGAGACAAGGCAGATGGTAAGAATTTCATAATCCCCAGGTAAAAGACAATGTGACTGTTACCACATAAAAAACTCCAGATGACAGCAGGAACTAGAAATCAAGATAAAGTTTAATCGAGGACCTTGCTTGAGTTTTGCCTAGGATTGATGTTTCACAGAAACATTATTCATTTTTTTTTTTTTTTTCTTTCACCAAAATATGAATAAGAAATTTTTAAGACGATGGACATCTCTATAGTATGCAATGATGCATAATGCTGAGACTTCGGAGAAGTTTGTGTAATTGTGTTTACACAGTGTGGCACGGTGTAAAGGTGATAACACAGTTCCCTACATCAGTGCAACATTAATACTGCTTTATTTACTTTGAAGTTAAATAGCACAGTCTATTCTGCTTCATCTATTTTAGAAGTACTGGTGGCATTGTTTTTAGGAACTCTGCATAAAGATTGTAAAATACGGACAGATATTATAAAAGAAGAACAACAACAAAGTGATTTGTTTCCACCATTTTCAACCACTATTCTTTGTTATTATCATTCAATCAATGTCTCTAGGAAGGAAATAATTTCATGCCCATTTACAATAGTATCTCTGTTTTTAACTTTAACATTCCTCACAGATAATGAGTACAGCTTGACTGCATTTTGCACATTCCCATACTTCAGCAGCCCTCCCTGCTCCTCATTTCTTTTTCTCACTTCAGAACAATTCCAGAGAGGAAAAGAAACTTGTTTACCATTATTGCTTCTACATGTCAGTATTCTGGGTCAGTACATTTGATGGTGATAGCAATGGTCAACTAAACAAACAGGCTGTACAGAGAGTACATTTTCATTGTGCTGAAATGATAGACACATACAGATAAGTCCATAATTGTTCATCAGAATTTTACCTTGAATTTAATATCTCAATTTTTCACATGGGAAATTCCTCTATATCAAAGTTTTACTGTATTTAAAACAAAACAAAAAAAAAAAAAAAAGTTTATTCTCCAAAATATGTCTACAGAAGAAAAAATGCCAGCAGATTACAACCAGAATGATTCTCAATAAAATTTTAGACAAAAGTCAATGAAAACTTCTAGCTGTTCAACAGGTCTAGAAGATGTCTGAAAAACAGCAGTTAGCAAGGAAACTTCATCCAATGTTATAATTTTGTTTAATTTCTTCCAAAGTTAAAGCTGGTGCTTCTTGACAAAGAACTCTTTTCTTGTTTTCACTTTTATTCTCCAGTTCAAAAACATTAGATCTACAGAACCTAGAACTCACCTTCCTCACAAAGAGTTGAATTTTATCTTAAATGCATAAAATAAATACTGTACACAGTGTAAGTATTAAAATTGTGCTTACAATTGGAGGTCTGATTTCATTGCACTAATTATTTTCAAAATAAAGATCTACTATAAGGCTCTTCGGACGTCCAGTTTTTTAGTTGGAAAAAGAGGGATTAGGGTAGGAACCAGACATTTAAGACATAAATTAAATGTAGAAATGTTCGTTTTGAAGTTAAATCCACAGTGCTAGTCTCTATCTTAACATGTTTTTGTAAGAATGTATATCTGTACACTGTATATTCAGCCTCATGTAAATTTTTATTTAAGTGTAAAGTCTTATATGACAAACTGACCTATTGTTTTCTAAGTAGGAGCCATCATACACAGCTATAGCCAAAATCTTTTCTCCCAGAAATGTCAATATTTTGCTATTCAAAACTGTTATTGTCGCTGTAGTTGGCACCTTCAGACTTGGTTGTGTGTTAGCTTTACAACAAATCAAGCTGAAAATATTTTAATACGGCTAGGTGTAACTCATGGTTTAATTTTGGAAAATCAAGGTGAAAAAATAGAACTCTTCTGCTCATAAGCAGTATTCCAGCTGTTATCTCAGTGATGTAAATTTATGTTCAGATTTTAATAACAGCAAAAATCTTCACAGATGGCATAGGTCTCTGATTTCCCTCACCTTGTTTAAGAGAAAATCTTAGTTCTAGATATAAAACAGGTTAATTACTCTAGAAATAAGACATATTTGCATGTGATTTAAAGTATATCAGCAAGCATTGGCATACTGAACTGAAGAACATCACACTTCTCAAAAGTCTTAGAGTTAGTCTGTTCGGGGGACAGATCTTTCATCCATATCTCTGTGGAGATAGTACCAAAGTTTTATCTTTTAGGTCTTTTATCATTTAATGAAATCTGTCACATGGAATTAAGTACTTAAGATCCCTGGACAAATCATAATTCCTAGCAACGAAAGGCAGTAGCCAGAAAAACTACTTTGATGAGTGAAGACATCATCTGAAGTAGAGTAGAAAAGTCTGGAGGAAAAGAATGGGAAAAACTTGAGCAAGCCAGTCCTGCTTCCCTACCCTGCTTCAGGATTTAGATGTCATATTCTGGGCAACCTTCTCCTACTTCAGTACTTGTACCTGGCTAATGAAATAGTTTTCAGTGCCAGCTGAGGATTCCAGGCAGAACCAAAGAGGGCTACAGGGTAGAGGTTACAAGAGTTGCAAGAGAGCTGAACTGGCAGTAAGAGGTGGGACGAGTAATCCATGGCATCTATAAGGGCAGTAGGTATCAAAGTTTGAGCAAATTAATTTGCCTTTGATGGTGAAGCAGAGATTCAGCTCCAGATTGTAAACACCTACATCTTCTAAATTACTATTAAATTAACAGAGCTGAGTAGCAACACAGATTTAGACATGTAAACAGCAGTCAATTTGTCCAATCTACTCTTGTTCTTAAAAAAAATGAATAATATTAAAATATATATTACATTATTACTTAATGTAAAAGAGCAAATTTTTTTTAGCTAAGAGGAGTGAAAGATAAATAACAGGATTTTGATGTAAAAACCACCTTCATTACCTCTGATCTGAAAAAAAAAAGAGTTAAAAATATTATCGGTGATAATACCATACAAAACCGTTAGCTCATCTCAACATGGATATAGGGGGAACTGAATTCAGAAAATTCTCTCTCATTTCCCAAAAAAGGCAGATTAGTAGTTACTTATGCTCAACAGATCACTGATGTGCAGACAAGTTTTCATAGGTATGTGCTAAGTTGGACAGAAAAAAAACAAACAACCAGCCAAAAAAACTGAAAATGGGATTCTTAGTATAAACAACAGTTCAAAGCAATGACCTGTTTTGTTTGTCTGTTTATTTGTTTGGTTTTTCAAAACTACATGCTCTGCATTTTTCAGAAGATTCAATTGCACTATAGCATCTACTTTCTGTCTGTATTCTGGCCCAATCAGTTTTAAAGTAAGATTTTTGTAGTCTGCTTTCCCACATGTTAACCAAGGTTTATAGCTTAAAGCAAGGCTTCTGAAAGAAGTAAAAGGGTTTATTTTTAGAGACTGTTATTCTTAATGAGCTTTTTTTCCCATTATACTGACATATAAAACCTAGACTTTCAGTTGTTGGTATAATATTTACCACTGGTGTACCTGATATTTACTTTTTCTTTTTCTTTTTTTCTGTCTGGACTGAGTAGTAGAAGATTTATGCTCTAGTCACTCAATTGTGAAACATTTGGTATAACTCCTGGCAACAGTTTCTGGGGTGTTACACAGCAACAACTTAAAGGGCTGACTTGTCTGACTCAGAGACAACTGACAAAAAGGTCAAACAGCAGGTGCTGTCCATGGTAGCAGCAGACCCAATGCCAGTCCGAGACCTAAATACCAAAATATTCCAATTCAGGAATGATAAATTCAAGGTCAACTCCTCCTTTCATAGCAAACCCAGCACGTGACTGTAGCTGACAATGGAGTTATACTAACCCAGGGGAACTGTGAGAGCAGAGTTTGGTCCTCAGTAGATCTCTGAATTCAAACAAGTAACTGAGAGATTTTAATGTAACAAATGTACACGGTTAGAAGGTTATAGCATTCTCTCCTACTTCCCCCCCTCTCCCATTGACTAAACAATGGTGTAAAGAAATTCCTTTTGGTTTTCAACAATTTCACATTTAGCAAAATGTAGATTTCTATAACAAAATATTAGAAATTATATTTTGTATCTGATCCAAATGAAAAACCTATGTAGTCTCAGGAAACTTTTAAGATCTGGGGAATTCACTTCATTGCTATGTCATTTATAGAATGGGTAACATGGTCAAGTTTTTCAAGGATTCTAATACTGAAAAGCACCATATAAGCAATAAATATTTTTAGGTCAATACTGCATTGTGTGATCAGTGTAAAACAGTGTGAAGAAAAGAGGATCTATATTGTGACTTTTGCAATTTATACTTAGGCATCAATGTGTTTTACAAGTCTTTAAAAATTACTATGTGTATTTCTTTTCTGCAGTCAATAAATCAATCTAATTAGAAAATATTACCATTCTGAATAATTTGCTATAAATAAACCAATTTTGCTTTTCTATTGAAAATATTGCTTTCTTTTACTGGAACTAAAGAGGTATTATTATTATTAATATTCATACTTAAAAAGATATTGTGATATTTTGGCTTATGAGGGATGTGATTTTTTTTGGAATTTTATATTCATCTTCTAGGTTTCATGTTTGTTTTTTTTTTTTTCTGTCAATTCTTTTTCTGATTATCAATATATCTAATTGCCATACTTATTGCATATTGATGTTATTGATCTGTTAACTACATTAAATAATATAAATTGGTGACACGTTCTACAACAAGTACTTGTAAAAACTTGTTCAAAGGAGTGTGCTGTCTTCTTTTGAGCTTTATATAATTTTTTTTTTCTTTCTCAAAAAGCATCAATTGCAAAAGGATATGAAGATGCAAAACTGGAATCATATGTTGTATTTATGTTTGTGTACATCTGAGCTAGGTATCTTGGTTTCTGAGGAGATAACAGGGACAGATAAGTTCTTCTAGAATATTGTCCCTCTCTTTAATGAAGACATTTATAATAAGACACATGAAACAAGTCTTAAGGGATTCCATGTCTTTGCACAAAATACAATGCAGAACCGTTTCAGATATAAACATCTACAGGATGAATTTTAAGTCATGAGGTAGTCCTTAGATTTTCTTACTTGTTAAGGAAGTTACTGATTTCTACTATGTTTTCCTTCATAATGTAGGCACATTACAGTTAGTAGATTCTAACAAGAATGTGAAGCACCTATGAAAATTCTATTTGGTTCACTTCATATTTCAGTTTAAAAAAGAAAAATAATTTCAGCTGTCTAGGCAATTCTGTTAGCAGCAAAATAGTTGAATAAAGTCTCCATATTTTTTTTAATTAAAAAAACAAAACAAAACAAAAAAAAAAAGCAAACAAACAAAAAACACACACACACACAAAAACCCACACATGTTGTTTTTACCTTAGTTTGAATATTCAGTATCAGAGTTCCATTTTGTTACCTAAGGAAGAATCATTGCAAAGGAATTTATTAGCTTATTACTTCAATTGATGTTGGAAGATAACAGAATCTACCTTTTTCAAGTAGTCTTCAGAGCTTTACCTCTACACAGACCAACAGTTTTTCTGATCATCTCTTTATGGCAAGAACTTAACAGTTATCTACAACACTTCTGATCAGATGCTGCATCCAAGGTATCAAGAGCAAGTGGCATTTTAGCACCAAAGTTGAAAAACAAATAAATAAATAGAAATTTAATTTTCACTGATTACTGACAATATCAGGTCCTTTTCCTCTAAGTGTCCAGCTCTGTGTGAGTTTTCCCTACCTAAACGATTACACATGGTTGCTGGGAGTATGGCCACAGTGGATGAAGTGCTTCATCTCTCAGCATTTTGCTCCCCAGAATTAGAGAGTAGCAGATATGCAGGGAACAAAAGTAAGAAATAGACCAAGAAAACCCTACAATCCACCTGGAATAAACAACAAAGAGACTTGTGTGTTGATGTGTTCTTCCAAATCATCATATTTAGCCACCAATGAACATATTTCCATAATTTTGTTTAACTTATGTTTAAAAAAACCTTAATTTTAAATTTATGGCCTGTGTGATGATCCTTGGGAGTAAGCCAGACTCTGTTTAAGTAAATCTTTTTAAAGTGCTGTGGCTTGCAAATTTTATTGGTTTCCTCTTTGCTTTCTTTAAAAAGGAATGATTAATAATTCTGAATTCATTGTCTCCACACCATTCATGAATTTACAGATCTCTCGTACATGCCTTTGCTTGACTCAGTATGTTACTTTTGGGACAGAAAATGTCACATTACTTATTGTATCAAACAATATATTTCTATCACTGAAATTATCACTCTGTAGAGCAAAAAAGCATAAGACTTTTTTTTTTTTCCTCATACTATTTTAGCCTGGTAACAGGAATTAAAATTATGTTAACAAACCTGCAAGAAACTTGATTACCTTCATTACCTATGTATTCAATAGAAATTATGTTTTTTTGTCTTAGTTTTAAAATGGTTGACATACAGAAATAATTCGGAGTGAACAGAACTTTGTTCTGTTGGGATTCATCCAGTCAGGAAAGACTGGAAAGAATATTGATGACTAAAAAAAAAAAAAAAAAAAGAAGATGAACTATGTCAATAGAAGATGGGTAGAAGAAAATCCTCGCAGTGACTCCATCCCTCCCTGCCATCCACTTTCACCACTTCATTCTCCAGAGACAGTCTCACTAACCTTAGGAGGTAGGAATAAAGTGAAAATGGTCTTATTTCCTGAAATGTGTAAAACTGTCTCACCTATTTGTAGAGGCTGTGAGGCAGAACATAATACATTAGAGTGCTTAATGGAGCATGCAATCAAGACACTTAAAATCTTTCATACAGCAAACTGTCCCTAATCAAGTAAAGTTGAATAAATTATTTTCATGACTCAGTTCTACAGAAAAAATTTGAATTATTTTATTTGAATTGATTGACCTTGTCCCAGAGTGTCACAAATAATAGATCTTTATTTCTAGACCACGTATAAAGAGTGTTCTTAGGAACAATCAAGAAAGCAAAAGAAAACAATGAAAAGAGGAGGCAAAGGATTGGTAGACTTTAATGATACTTGAGAAATTTGAACACTAAGTATGCGTAAGTGAATAACAAGGATCAAGTATCACAGGGCATTTTCAATTGTAGTACAGAAAAATTAAGAAGGAAAAAAGATGGTTCTGTTAGGAGGAGATGACAATTGTATGTCAAAGAAAGGAAAGCAGCATAATTCAATCACTGCTCATTTAGTCTAACAAAATTAGAGGTGCACATGTATTAAATTTAGTGGTTTTTTTTTTTTTGTAAGAATAGAATGGAAGTACATGCATATCACTGTATAATTTTCATGATTTTGCATGGAGACAAGAATAATATTAATATTTGAATGGCATTAAGGAAGAAACGGCTCTACATTTAAATATTAACACAACTGGTATAAAAATAAACTACAGACCTGACGAAAAAATCATCAAGAATACTTTGTGTATGCAAAGATATGTCTGGAAGAAATAAGTTGTATTACATTTCCTGATAATAACCACTGCATTTGAAATCCCACTGTCCTAATATTATAGTGTAATTTTTGAGACAACACTGCATATTTGGGGTAGCTTCTGTGTTTAGATGATTAGCTAGCTAACTCCCTGATTGCATTAGAGCTTTATTTCACTAATGCTCTTCATGACAGTCTGTTATCCAGTGCTCTTTTTAAAACTGGGGCTATTCAGTTGAAAATTTCCAGGTACTTTCCCAGATTTGGCTTTTCTATATGATGATTTGAACTTTGAGAAAAGTTTAATTTTATCTGAAAAAAAAGATAAATTATTTAGGATGCTGCAGTCCAGTTTCCACCTGGTACACCAGTGGAAGGTACAAGGAAAATGGTGGGTGTCCTTATGCAGTAATGGAATGAGTTTGCAAATATAAATGTATGAATCCCTGCACAAGCACATTCAGTCACTATAATAATGAACTCTTTTTTTTTTTTTTTTTTTCTATTTCTTTCAGGAATATATACAAAGGAAAAAAATGTGGATATTAACAAAAGTGTAATTTAAATTCAGAGACAAAGATGTCTGACATGTTAGATAGTGAGACTTTGGAAAATGTGCCAAATATGTTTAACTTCTGCACAGAAATTAATTACATCATATTTGTTCAAAGTAGCTAATTGATTGAAATAGTGTAAATCACAATGATAAAAGTACTAGAAAATCCAAATAGAAACTGAAAATAAAGGAAGATTATATGGCTTATCTTTTTTGTCAAAATATTGAAGTAACTTGTGGTGTAGAGATAAAATATTGCCTTAATTACCTACATACATTGAAGTTCTTACAAACATAGGCTCTAAGAGAAAGTTTATTGAATCCATTTACAAAGATAATGCAATAGCTTTCCAATAAACAAGAGACTACATTTTGATTCTTTCTGCTAAGATGACAAATAAAGAGTGTGGTCGATTAACAATAGATTACAGCCGTGCAAGCTATATCAATACATGTTGATTGCAACATACACATGTTTTTCTTTCCTATTACATCGGCTTTATTTTCATTCTCGTGTTTTCCTTTTGGAATATGGGTTAACTTCCTGATGCACTCCCATTTTAATAAGTCTGTTTTATGGTGATGTCGTTCCTCTTCAGTCAAATTGAAAATCTAGAAATAGTAGGGTGAAGATATAAATATTGATGATTAGATATGTACTGTTCAGTATGACTTGAGAAATTAATGACATCAAAAGCCATACAGTAAAGAATAAAACAGTAAGTGTTAAGTGGGCAAACCTTTGACATACTGATATAGAAAGTATTTGAATTTTATTGCTGGAAAAATATTGATGTTTACCTGTACCCAGTACCAAGGTTACAGTGAACAATGTGAAGGTGATGGACTGTGTTGTTAAAGAAATAGTATATAAATCCAGCAAGGTGGTATAACTATGACTGTATACTGCAGAATTTATATGTCAGATTGAGTAGTGTATATAATGTTGGTTATCATACCAAAGCAAGAAATACAGTAGCTATCCTTGAAAGTGGCAAGTATTAAAGATTTATAAGAGGCTCAAGAAACTGACTCAGGTTTGATAGACAAAATGTCCTAAATGGAGTTATTAAGATTATGGACTGCAATAACAAAAAAGATCCAAATCAGTTTTGAATAACACTGTCAAAGTATCTGTATATAAATATATATAATTACATATATGACCTTGAATGTGATGATTTTACTATCTACCAACTCCAGACAGCTTCATATCTGCTGACGTACACTGTTTCAATCTCAGTTCAACCTTAAAAACTTTGCTCAAATATTGATTCACGTTGGCCCAATTTAGCCGCCTTGTCTGTTAGGAGTCTCTGCATTTGGATAAATTTTGTTTGATGCTTTTTCTTTTTTTACCTCTACTAATACATTTCCTGAAAAGTGATACCTTATAAGGAGGCAGAAAAGCAATAAATGGAATAAATAATAATTTTAGTATTATCAAAGTGGAATTTAGCAACATTAACATAAAAAGATGATGATATCATATTAATACCAAATACATGATTTGCATAAAATAGACAATAGCATAAAAATAATAATCAGTTTCAAAATAACATTAGAAATATATACACAAGAAAACACATACAAGTAGTACAAAAGGTTTTAGTAACATTGAAATAAATCATATTCTGGATGGGAGAATATGATATATTAACACTAAAATAAATCATATTCTGCATGGGAAAATATGAGATAAAATATTATATTTTTGAAGTTTTATTTAGGAATAGTAAATGGACGTATTTTTTTTCACAGTAAATCAGTTCATAGATGGAAAATTGAGAGGTTCGCAAAATTTACTTCTGAATACCTTTTTTAGACAGTTACTGGAGAAAATAGTAAGTTAGTGCTCATCTATTATAATAAGTAGTTGCATAAGTTTCAACTTCACAGTTACTTCATTTTAAGCTCTCTCTGTAGATTTTTAAGACTGGGATTTCTTATTCAATGTTGAGCATTTTAGAACTTTCTTAGAACAATACATAAAGTTACAGTGCTATATAACTAAATTATAAATTACATTTTTTTAATTAAATAAGGGAACATGAAATGCCTATTTCAGAAAGTTTCATGTATTTTTAAGTATAAAATGAGAAATCTAACAAATAAAAGGTGAAAAATGAGATACAGTCTTCCTCCCATACCAGGAAAAGGGAATAGAACCTTGCCCTTCTAATTATTTTTCACTGCTGTGACAGCAAAGGGCTTAGCCAATATCTTGAGATGTAATACAATGCAAAAAGAATCCTTGAACAGACAGACATTGAATCAATCAAAGCCTCACCTCCCACCACTAACAAGGTTACTATCTGGAATTTTTTCTTCTTTTTAAAGAGAAGCAATGCAGTTTCTTGCAGACACTTCACTCTTATTTTCTTCTCTCTTAGCACAGTCAAGGTGGTAGTTGGGTGAAGGGCTGACATAAACATATTCCTTTGATGAGTCCTATCTGGGAATTTGAGACCAAGGGAAATTAGAGTTTTCTAGCCCTTAGATATCTGCTCTTCTGAAGGAACAAAGTGCCAGTGAAATGGAAGTGCGTTCTTGTCTCATATCACCTTCAGTCCTCCTTTAGGGATAAAAAAGTTACAGAATCACAGAATAGTTTAGTTTGGAAGGGACTTCTGGAGGTCATTTTGTCTAAACTCCCTGCTCAAACAGGACCATCTAGAGCTGATTGTATACAATGATGTCTAGAAGGCTTTTGAATATCTCCAAGGTTGGAGACTCCACAACCTGTCTGGACATCCTGTGCCAGTGCTTATTTCCTGATATTCAGACAGAGCCTTCTGTGTTGCAGTTTGTGCCCATTTCCTCTGGTCCTGTCACTGGACACCACTGAAAAGAGCCTGTCTAGATCTTCTTTACACCATCCCTTCAGGTATAAGATGTCCCTTGAGCCTCCTATCCTCTAGGTTAAAAAGTCAGCCTTTCCTCATACGATAACTGCTCTGGTCGCTTCACCATCCTTGTGGCCCTTAATTGGACTCCCTCTAGTACGTCCACAGCTCTCTTGTACTGAGAAGCCCAGGAGTGGACACTGTAGTCCAGGTGTGGTCTCACCAGTGCTGAGTAGATGGGAAGGATCATCCCCTACTTTTTTGTTGGAATTGACCACTTTTGAGCTTGCAGGAAATGCTCCTGTATTATTAAGTAGCTTTCTTGGGCCCTTCTTTCTTCCAGGGCCTTATCCCTGGGACTCTTCCAAAAAGACCTGTGGCAGAATGCAAACCCCCCTCTCTCCCCCACCCCTCCTTCAGTATGGAGGGAGCAGGCACATCTCCCTCTCTCTGCTACTTGAAGCTAACAGTTTCTTTTGTTTGACCCAGAGCACCCTGGCCAGGGCCATTAGGAGAAGGGATTGCCGAGGCGCCAGTGAGCCGCTGGGCACCTGTGACCAGTGTGGGGGATGTTTGGAGGCTTCAGGGGCACCCCACACACGGTGTGGGGGTGCAGAGAAGCTTCTAGAATGCCTACAGTCAGGTCTGATCAGCCAGTATAAAAACGGGACTCTCGTCGAGACTGGGCCCATTGTCGCCGGTCTCTCGGAGCACGAGGAAGATGCTGCCGCCGAGACCCCCCTTCCCCGGGATGGAGACCCTGCTTGCCTTGCCGCCACATGTGTGAGTAAAGCCCCTCGCAGGACTGCGAGTATATTTATCCTTTCCGTGCACATATGCACGTGTAACTTCCTGTGCTTAATACAAGCACGTATAAAATTATTTCCTCGCACAATCGCGAGTGTATTTATATTTCATGCACATTTGCACGCGTACTTTAAAATTATTTCCTCACACAATCGCGAGTGTATTTATATTCCGTGCACATTCGCACGCGTACTTTAAATTATTTCCTAGCACAATCGTGAGTGTAACATTATTTCCTCGCACAATTGCGAGTGTACTATAAATTTATCCTCGCACAATCGCGAGTGTATTTTCCTCCCGTGCTTCCACATAAGCACGTGTAGTATTCCGTGCACATTCGCACGTGTAAGTAAATTAACCCTCGCAGAATTGCGAGTGTATTATAAATTTACCCTCGCGGAATCGCGAGCGTACGCTTTACCTGTATCTCTTTAAGAATAATCCCGCACCGTGTTCAGGCAAGTGTGTACTCCTCTGGGACTTGGGGGTGGTTCTGGCATTGTTTTGGGTGAAGCCACGTGCATGCACTCTGTGGACCGCCTGTTGTACTAGTTGCTGCCCCTTAATAATTTTCCTCAACTGATACCCGAACCTATATTTAAGTCACTTTTGGAGTGCTAAAACCCTGTTTCTCACTGGTTTAATAAAAGTTGTTTTGGACCCTGTTGTCCCTTAAATTAGCCTCGGGGTGCCTCCGTGACAAGACCTGTCAGCAGGCATGTTTGCTCTCCTGAATTCTGGTGTTGTGAGATTGCTCTTCACTCTTCTTCCTGCCTTCAGCATCCTGGAATTCACCATCTCATGGTCACTGCAACATCGGTTGTTTTCAACCTTGACATCCCCAACAAGCCCTTCCTGGTTTCTGAGTATGAGGTCCAGCAGTGCACCTCTTCTAATTGGGTGATGATCAATAATCTCCAGGAACGTCATGGACTGCTTCTGCCCTCTCATGTTCTTCCATAACATATTGGGGTGATTAAATTCCCCTGTGAAGGTCAGGGACTGTGAAGATGAGGCTGTTTCTATCTGTCTGTAAGGGGGCTCATGCATCTGTTCTTCCTGTCAGGTGTCCTGTAGCAGACACCCACTTCAATGTCATGCATATTGGCCTGCTCTGTTCTACTATAGTATAATATCTGAAAGCTCATTTCTGGATGCAACTTGACCGACATCTCTCTTTGGAAACTACCAGAAATCTAAACTGAGAGACTTGTGTGAATAGTCAATTTTTGAGTTAAATGAGTGTCCTGGATAAGGGAAGATAAAGGTTACCTAGAACCTATTGAGGAATATTTGCAGAAAAATTGACAGCTATTAAGGTATAAATTATTTGTTCTTGGCAAATGAGAGTTTTTAGATTATTTAGTTGTTTATTTGGGCACAAGAATTTATGAGACATGAGACCTGTAAATAATTTTTAAAGACGGAAAGGCCATTGCTTTCAACTCTCAGCCACTGTTCAGTTACAAGCTTCTAAAATATAGGTGAATTCTCTAAGTCCTAATTAGAAAGATCACATGGACTCTTTAGGTACTAACACCTATCTTTAAACTCATTTGTTTTCTTATCTGTTACTTTGGACTAAATGGGAAGTAACCCCACCATAACTCAGTTAATATAAATGAGGAGTCCGTACTGTCATCTTTTAATTAAAAGGCAGTAAAAGATATTAATTGGTACATGGTGGTAGGTGCTTGAAATCATCCTGGCTAGCCCTCTGCTATATTAGAGTGTAGCAAAAGATTTTTTGTTTGTTTGTTTAAAAGATTCAGTTGTAAATTTGTGAAGACTTAACTTTTTTTTTCTTTTTACAAATTTATTTATAGTGAGAAAACATTTTCTATCCATGTAGCACCTTTTTCCTAGATTCATACCTTTACCTGCTTACAGAATGCTGTCATCAGAGTCATTGCTATAGAGTAAGGAGCTTTTTTCCTTTATTGTATAACCTGGAGAGAGGTTTCAGGTTGGAAAAGACTTTCCATACAAAGAAGACACTTTGGCTGAAGGTACATTAAGAGACACTACTGTAATGTAAGTTACTTTAAGTCTTATTATTGCAATAAAATTCTTCTCAGCTTCCCAAAAGAGTGCTTTATTCCTGAATATCCCTCCCAGTTCTCTTTTATTCAGAGAACAACAGAAGTTAATAAGTAAGTCAAGTGAAGATCCTAAACTGACAGGCTTAGTCATTGATGCTAACCTTTATGAACCATATAGACTTACGTTTAAATAACAACTCCTTAAGGAGATATAAGTGAAAGTTATGCTCCCTTTTAGAATGGACTATTTACTACAGACATTGGAATGGAAGACTGTTTTTCCAGTGGTTGTGAATGTCTCATGTAATACTATTATCTCAGACCAATAGAAAAAATAAACACATTCATCAGTTTTATTATCAAATGTATCAGTCAGGGTTGATAAAGACAGTCTTTTAAATACGTATATAGAAAGGCAATTAATTACTGCAATTTCCTTTAGTTTTGGTTGTTTGGTGTTGTTTGGTTTTGTGGGGTTTTGATTGTTTGTTTGTTTGTTTAATCTTAACCTTTTCTATATACAGAATATTTAAACTGGTGTGCCCGTGTATAGATATCATGTGTCTAGCTTTCAGACACATTTGAAAGCCTTTCAATTCAGTCCATTACAAATCGAATCCATCCTCCATTCATGTTTGCAGGTTTTTGCAGGTGAACATTTTTCTTGTGAAATACAAGAATTGTTTGGTGTGTGTTTTTGTTTTGCTTTTTATGAAAATACCATATGGAAGGCTACAAATATGTTCAAAGTTCACATTTAAAATTTTAAACTACATTTAAAAGTATCAGTCAATAATTAATCTTCAAAATCAACAAAAGGAATTTCATTGATATTGGTATCCACTTCTAAAGACACAAATTACAGCTGTTTCTCCATAGTTCATTGGAGGGATTTTTGTTTCACAGTGTGAAACAGTAGTTCCTCCACACAGAAACTTTACACATTTTCCATTAAATTAAATTAGGTTTTAATAGAACTGTCAAAGTTAATTCATACAAATTTATTAATGAGTTGGAGATTAAAACCATTAAAACTATATTGTAAGTTCAAAATATTTTCCCTGGAGAATCTATGTTAACCCATATCTGGTGTTCTTCCTTCTACACAAATGAACTAAACTCCCAGTTATATGCCCCAGTCAGCTATGAGCGATTTTTTTTTTTTTTTTTTTAAATTAATCTGAGTCAATGGCTATTTTCATCTGAGGTCTATCTTTAAACGTGAAGGGAGAGATTATATCCCTCATTCCTCAGTCAGGGAAACATGATGATGCTCTAGGACTTTATTGTCTTTCTATGAGTACGTGTATATACCTCCTGAAGTGATCTAAATGTACTTTCACTCATCCCTTTCCCACAGAGATTTTTTTTAGACTACTTCATGTTATTTTATTCTTTCTTTTGATGTAGACCCTTCAAATGAGTGGCTAGATAAGATGAGGAAGCTGTCGGAATGTTTGCAGTATGTTTGAATGTGAGAAATCATTTCTGCCATGAGATGGGTAAAACAATGTATTTACAGTCCTCTACTTTTATGCAACCCATCAGCCATATAAAATCTATATCTTAGTAAGCCCTGGTTTAGATGCTTCTTTTAGAGCATTTTTTTTTCCATTGTAATAAGAAGTTACTACGGAACACACATATATACAAACACATTACAATAAGGTGTATTTTCATAAATAATTTACATGTGCTATTTGCAAAACTTTAAAATATTCTATATAGCCTGTTTTTGATGTCTTCTGTATCAAAACAATTCTTCTAACTTCAACAAGAGATATTTCAGGATTATATTAGAGAACTGAAAACATATGATAATTATGATATTTTCTAGTACAGAAACAGGAATAATGAAGCAAGAAATTGATAAAGATTATGTAAACTCTCGTTCAATGAAATATCTTGGTCCATTATTAGCAAAAAGACAGAAAAGAATTACAACACGCTACACTTAAGTGATTTAAGAAGAAAAAATGTATAACTATAAATTATAGTTATTGATTTTAAAGTTAATAGGTGAATGAATGCACATTATTTTAGACATTCAAACTGATCTTGTACAGCACAACATGTTAACAAAATTAGTTAATGAATTTAAGACCCAGGTTTTTTAAACTTCTGAATATCTATAATCACACATATACTAAAATTAATTACAATAATCAAATTACTAAACCAAACTCATTGTTAAAGTTCCAAATTAGCTAAGTTCAAAATCTAGCCATAACAGTTTGAGCTCTTGAGAGACACTCCCGAAAGAATATTGCAAGTTAGTTGAATAATTCTGAAACACTATGATGATCTCACTTTTTACAGAAATTTTAGAAGAAAAAATCCTGAGAGGAAAAAGAATTGCTCACTGTTATCTTCTGTTCTCTGAACACATTGCCTGATATACAACGTGGTTCTCTGGTGGTGACATTTTTATTTGTGGCAGACTGAGATGGTCCTGCAATGTTTTAGCCACAGTTCTTGGTTAGGGAAAAAGAAAATCATTGAGTCTTCCAATCACACCCACCCATTCTCTCTTAATTTTCTATTGCCCATGGAAACTACGCTTCAAGTAATGATATAGACTAGCAGGTGGAGTAGGCAGAGCCAACACATCTTCAGCAACTGCTTTTTTTGGCTATAGTCAGCAGACAAAAATAAAAAAGTTTTAAGTAACTCATTTTTATACTTAACATTTTTCCAGAGAGCTTCTCTTTTTACAACCACGCTGAAAATCCCCTGAGGAGACAGGCTGGAAGAAGTATATATTTAGTTGAACACAGACTGCAGTACTTGCTTTTCCAGTATTTCCCATCGGTACCGCAAGGACAGAGGAGGAAGAATACATGAGTCTCTGCACTAAACTTCATGCAGAAGTGCAAGAGACTGCAGGGAATGCCATGGAGGTTTGAGATTTGAAAAATGTGAGAAACTCAGCATCAACTAGGTGTGTAGATTTTACCCATTTTGGCTCAAACCACCTCAAGGAATTATTTATGAAATTGAACACTCTGCTTGGCATAAAGCAATAGTATAAAATATAGTTATTTTTTGTTTTAGCTAGCAGACATACCTAGGCTCATGTACTCAAGCTAGTTTTAATGGTTATAATAAGGATAGTGAAAGAAGTTTGTTGTTGTTTTTTTTTTTTTTTTTTAATTCAATAATACTCTGTATGTTTCTGCTTAAATCTCAAGACTACTCTACATTCCTAAGGTATTCAAGGACAGACATATAAAGTTTGTTATAAGGGCACCTACAGGTCCCAGTTTCTCAGTGGTGCAAAACTACAACATAGTTAATAGCAGAAACTCTCATTCAAGATTTAGTATGTGGTTTGTTTTTTTTTTTTCATAAACTTCAATAGGATGCTTATAAATAAATGGGACCTTTATGATAATTGTGACTAGCCTGAAAGGTAATAACTGCTAACAAGACATTCATTTTCCAGCTTTATTTGCAGAAATTACATTCAAAAATATGGAATTGGTTATATATTTTAATTTTATTTGTGTGGGGTTTTTGTTTGTTTATTTTCTTTTTCGTAGAACTCTAAATGTTTGAATACCCTTTTCATGCTAAAATCATTGTACCCTGATCTTTTTAGAGTCATAGAAATTTAAATGAGAAAATACAATTTGGGATAGCTGTGAATTCCACTGCTAGAAAAGTCCAGATAGATTAGAACCAAAACAAAACACACTTGCTTCTATCTTCCAGACTAAATATCCATTCAAATATATTTCACAAAAAATGTGGAAAGTGTGTGAAGATTGAAGTCCTTTTGACAGACACATTTGGGAATATCACTCTGAAAGAACTGATGAGAGAAGGGAAGGCATGAACCTGTGCAGGTCAGAATCCTTCAACATTATACACTTCACACTGTTCTCCTGTACAGTCAGAAAGAACTGAATGTCCTTAAGGTTAAAAGCCTTTCTGAAATTCTTTCTGGTGTAGCATATGTCTGCTGTGCTCTCAGGAGCATGTCGGTGCCAGAAGAGCTGGGCATAACATAGGCTGTTCTCCTAAGTCAATATTTAGTCAAGCTGTACAGATTTAGCTCTTTTAATCTTCACTCATAAATCAGGCTGGTTATTTTTTGCTGCTCCTTGCAACTCCTTTCAATTTGTCAATATCTTTTTAGTAATCATAGAACCCTTGAATCATTTAATAGTTCAGATTGGAAGGGACCTTCAAAGGTCATCTAGGCCAGCCACTCCTGCAATGAACACAGACACCTACAACTACATCAGGTTGCTCAGAGTCCCATTCAGCTTGGCCTTGAATGTCTCCAGGGACAGTGCATCTACCACCTCTCTGAGCAACCTGTTCCAGTGTTTTACCACGCTCATTGTAATGTGGTATCCAGAACTGAATACAAGAAGTTTAAACAGCTTTCAAATACCTGATGTATTATTGTTGTTGTTGCCATTGTTACTATTATTATTATTACAAATGCTTTATATTACAAATATACCCATAAGGCCAAAGTTTTAATAATCAGCTTTGATTTGGTACCAACAATCAATTGCAAGATGAATCAATTGTAGATACATTTCATATCATGAAATACTTAGTGCTGAATTACCCTTGCCTAATTACCTGTAAATTAGGTACCTAGGTGACACCTCTTAAAGGTCCTCTGCCTTGAGATGTCTATATAGCCTTTTGATCCATAACAGATCAAACGTGAGCAAAAGAACAGGCTAGAAATGAGAAAGCCACGGCAGATAGTTTTAGAGCTGCCAACACTATTGTGAAACCGAGCACTCAGGAAACATCTACAGAAGTATTTTACAAAGGCATTTTTACACCTTTCATACTAATATGTTTAGGATGTGACAGATGTGAAATCTCTTTGACTCAAAGAGTATTTCAGTGACTTTGGAAGTCCTTGAAGGCTGTAAAAACAGCCATGAGCATGATATGATTTAATTTTTGTATGCATCTGCTCTACAGACAAGCTGCAGACAGCTTCTAGGAGTGCCTGGCAACGCAATGAGTTTCCGATACATCCCCTAGAAATCCCTTTAAACGAATTTAAGACATTTTGTATTTGTTCAAGAAACTCATATTCTCATGACTCACCAGTGAGTTGTGTATACATTCCAGCTATTAGGCCTTCCAAAAGTATTTTATGAAAAATTCATGTGAGGTACACAAAAGGTTGGTAAAACTTTAATTGGAAAGGACATTTATAGGATGGGTACTGTTGTTTCTGACTTTTTATTTCTGACATTTAAGCAAGAGATTTAGCTCATCATCTTCTTCCTCTAAGAAACAGTCGTGGTACTTTTATTCTAAGAGACTGGGAAAGTGTCACAACACCATCTTGTAAATGGTGAAGTACCATTTATGAAGGAGAGTCCCACAGGTCAATATGACATACAAAAATCCTCTGCAAGTATCTGTAATGAGAAGTATTGCTTTTTAAGCATAGCAAAGATACACCGGTGAAGCCTGACACTACCTAAACTACTGGATGCTGCAATAAGTCTTGAAAATGTTTCTGTAAGCATATAAGCTGACAATTCCTAAAGAAGTGTTTGTTGCAAGACAGCGAAGGTATAAACAGAATGACTCTGTGAAAGTGAGATGTAACCGAACATTATGTTCTGAGAACAGTAGACACAGGTAGTCTTAGCATCACTATGATCACCAAACAGAATCTTCAAGATAAAGAACATTAAAAACACATGTGAATAAAATTACTATTAGTTGGAGAATTTCTGAAATAGTTGGGAAACAGATCCTCTAGTGTTGTATTTAATGAATATCCAGCCCAAAGTATTCAGGTTTTACAGGACATTTGCTGTGTGTCAGTACAGACAAATTTAACCATTGCAAAGTCTGCGGCAGGAGAGCAAGAGTTCATGGAGTACATGGTACAAAAGGCCATGACATTCCTGCCTGTTGATGTACACTGCAAGTAAAACTGAAATAAGAGTTTTCACAACTGGCGTTTTCTCAAGGTCTAACGTAAAGCTGAATCTCAGAGATGAAAAGCCACTTATCAAGATGTTCTGTTCTCCTAAACTTAAGCTGATGCCATTCCCAATAATCCAGATCAATGACAGCAGAAACTGTTCCTGGAATTACAGATGGGGATTTTGGTGAGACTTTCTCATTGGAAAAATATAGTTTGAACATTAGATGATCTGATATTAGCTAATCTGAAATGTAATTAGTATTTACTTGTAATTACGTGCATATGTCAGTGGCAATGGCTCCAAGTTTGATTACTTTTCATGAAGAGTTGTGTTACATGTGCCTACCTACTGTTATTTTCTAATGTGATACATGAGGAATGAACATAAAGGAATGTTATCCATAATCTTACTCCTTCCTGCTATGTAGGCTTGAAAAAAACCTGTAGACAAAGCACATGGAAAGAGTAATTGAAGATATTTCAATATGTTAAATTTGTCTTGAGATCAACTAACAATTTCTTCACACATTATTTACTGATGATTTTTTTTTTTCCTCATTATGACAGCATTTGTAAACAAAAAGGATCAGAAAAAGTCTTTTTTTTCAGAGGTAAGCTTGATGAGTTCAATAACAGAAAAATATCTGAAGATATTTACTTTTTTTAATGAATACTTCAAATTTTAATCTTATTTATTCAAAAGTCAAGACAAACACTATTTAACTTGAAGCATGTGAATGCTCCCTTTGATATGAATGCATGAAGTTAATCACATGCTCTATTGGATTAGATCATGAATATATATTGACTTCACTGGGTTTCCAGGAAAGGAAAGAACTTGCAGTCAAAACCAAGTAGTACAGTTTTATACTTATGTGTGAGTTATTCATGGCAATGTATATAAATCTGAGTGGAATGTATAGTAACCTGGCATATTGCAGTGATGAAATGAGAAAAATAAAGTGACACAAGGGTTAATGACATGTTCAAAA
Organism: Patagioenas fasciata; assembly: GCF_037038585.1. Classification (NCBI taxonomy): domain Eukaryota; kingdom Metazoa; phylum Chordata; class Aves; order Columbiformes; family Columbidae; genus Patagioenas; species Patagioenas fasciata. Next base: position 36,731,638 of record NC_092520.1, read on the forward strand.
ACTTATACATCTCTTCTGTAGTCTTGCCAACTCCAAGCAGACCTGTAATATCACAGGATCATTAAGGAATCATTAAAATGGGGTTAACAAAATATTTACAGATGAAGTCACTGAATGTCAATGATTTTCTGTTTCTAGATCCAGTGCTATATATTTAAATAGGGTTCGCATTCCTTTACATTTGTTTTTGGATTTTAATATAATCCTTAATAAACCAGTTCCATAATTTAAGAGTATTACCTACCTTTAAGTAAGATTTAAGTTTAGAAGGTACTCAGGAACCTATCATATTCTCATTTCCCATTCTTACAAACCTATGCATCTTTCTGACCTGTTTATGGTTTATGGTTTATGGTGATCTCATCATAGCAATACCTTTGTCTCATCTGAATCCAGCAAGAGAAATGGCTTTCGAAAACCAACCTTACTGTTGGATAAAGCCAATATTTATAAGAAAATCAAAATACTTTTTTTTTTTTTCTGCATTTCTACTTGCTCACTGTCCTGCCATACTTTGAAAATTCTCAAGCAATTTTTAAGAACAATTTTTGTAGCATATATCATCTTATGTTCCTGTAGTTAAAAACAAGTATGTAGTCCAGATTTGTTATTTGAATATTTAACGAATGATAACATGCTAGTAGGGTTGTGGAAATTAAACTTGCAGCCTGGTACACCAAATCCATGGTTTGGATTTAATCTTCACATATAGAAGAGATCAAACAACAAAAAATTAGTTTGATCTCTTAATATGATCTAGACAGTATTATACTCTCTCTGTACTGATTGCAATGATGAAAACAAAATTAAAAAATCAGGTTGTATGAGATTTTGCAGAAGAGTATTTCAGATGAAGTGCAAATGTATGTATGCTGTTTCAACAGAAGACGAAGAAAAATATTTTCTTTTTCTAAATGGTTTATGTAATTTATTTATTTTATGGTTTTGTTCTTTAAATATATTTTCTATATATTCATTTTCTTGTAGGAGGAGCAGAGTTGTTCCTGTGTATTGCTTCTTTGTCTCATTGTGACAGAACTGACAGACAAAAAGGTCAGCACTAAACATTGAAGTTCTATGGAACCTCTGCTTCACAAATAAATATATACATTCATAAAAATAATATGTATATATAATTCTGTGTTCATAAGCAGGATCTTACTGATAAGTGAGACACTTTACAGATGGTAGAAAGCTTTACTGTGGTGTGCATCGTGTGCTTTTGTAGAAGGATACAGAAAATATAAGAGATAAAGAATATTCTTGGTATGTTTAAAAAGAGAATGGTAAACAAGAAACAAACTATTTCTAAATTGCATTATGATGCCATTTAACTCTCAGACAGAAAAAACAAAATAAATAAAAAAGATGTGGACTCCTGTACAATTTGTAGCTAGTAGTAGTTATTGCAATGTTTCTTCACAGTCTGCCCTTCTGGCAGCCCTGTAAAATAAACTGTTGAGGTTAAAGAAGTAAAAATTCAAACTCTAGATACATCACTGGCCTAAGAATACATATCTTAAGCAAAAAGAAGAAAAGTTATAGTCTCAATAATATGACTTTCATATGGAACATGCATAGCACGGATAATTATCAACTTATTTGAAAAAAAACCCCAAACATGGTGGATGCATACAGAGTCTGTCATTTTCAAACAAATACAACTAACACCAGAAAAAAATAGCTTTCATACAGTTTTTAGTAACCCATCCTGTAGAATTTGATATGAACTGCTTACAAATCTTAACCTAATTATATAGGAAAACTGTAACTCATTATTTTCTGTAACTTCTAAACAGCTTTCCAATAAAAGTGTACCACATTGTTGTTGAGTTGTGGTTGATTAGTCTGTAAACATGTGCTCCAAAATATGGACATCTGTGATATTGTGGTCTAGATGGAGAAACTACATGAGAGGAGAATGAAAGAAAAAAACATGAGAAACTGGATCAGCTTTTAAAACTATATTATTTCTTTCTCATCAGATGATTGAAAATTAGCACCTAAAACATTACAGACTTTTCTTACTGCTTAACTTCAGCAGTCCTTAAATCAAAAGATTACAGGAAAGGTTTCTAAAACATAAAAATGCATAAACACAGCTAGAAAGCTTGTAGCAGCCCTTACTGACTACGGACCACTTGAGAGAGTGAATTAACAAAGCTAACAGGGACTGATCAGAGTGATTTCCATGCCATATCTGTAAATAAGAATTCTGATTCTGTGCAAGAACTCTGGCAAAAAGATAGTGAGCAGCTCTTACTCTCCAGAAAAGAGTGATTTTTTGTCTGAAATATAGATAACTTAAGTAGTCAATATGGTCCATGAGTCTACTACTCATATCTCCTTTTAACTTTTCTTTTTCATTTTTGATTTGGAGATACATAGTGACACCCTGTCTGTATTTTACTTCCCTTTCTATCCTCTGCTGGAAGTATTTAAAAAAAAAAAAAAAATCAGCCAGGAGGAATTTATGTCAGGGAATCCACAGACCCACCATAGTTCCCCACGGATGGATTTCAGTGATAAATTCATAAACTTTTCTGAAATCAATTAATTAATTATGCTGAATTTATGTTATAGCATGTCAAGAAAGAAAGTAGTAAAAGAAATAGATAATAAGACAGACAAGTTTGAACCTTTTAGATGACTCATTCCTGAGTCTGTTCAGTGTTTTTCCTCATAAAGAGTGCAGCATGTTTGCTTTGGTGTATTATCTCTCAGACTCTCTTTAATGTTTAGTGCATCCATTTATTTATAGATAATTTTTATATTGGAATCTGTATTGGAGTTTCACTTCATATGGCTGACTCATGCAGTACTGTGCCTGTTTAAAGTTATTGTAAATTATTTAAGGTTCAGAGATGATATTACATGTCTGTTCTTTTGTATGCTACTCTGAGTTCCTTTTTAGATATCTTAGTTCCCTCATGACCAGGTTCCTAAAGATAGCTTTAGTTTCTAATAGCATAATTTTGCACGTGGAAGTAAATAATTTGCATTTTCACCATCACTAATCTCTTGTTTTCCAAAAGTCATATGGTAAAACATACTAGTAAACTCAAATATAAAAAAACAAAAACAAAAACAAACACATTGTAATTGAAATTGTAGAAGTGGAAGTCAGTTTGAGGTAAAATAGTAACACTAAGATATAGGTTATTAAAACTCAAAACTGAGAAATCACTTATTCAAAGAAAAAGTACACTGAATAGTTCAAAGAAAAAGATTATATTCCACATTCCTCCATCTGGGAAGGGAAGAAAAGAGGTTGAATTTTGTTGTAATTAGAACAAATGTGGTTTTTTTTAAATTTAATTCAAAATCTTACAGAACTTGTCATTAACTTTATTTCATATCTGCAGATTAAATAACATATCAGACATTTCAGTCTTTCTTTCCAGTCTTGAAACACTTGAGCCATTATCTGTTAGAAGTTTTCAGAGCTAATTCAACTATGTTGAATTACAACAGCTGAGTCCCTTAACTTTTTAAATTTAGTTAATGATCATTGTTGAGATTATTATTGTTTTTTATTTCAAAGAGTAGAGAGTTTATGTGTGGTCAATAATTTGAGATTAAAAGAATCTCAGATCCTTGTGATTTGTTATGACATTGTGATTCTACTTGGGGCTGACTACGGATTTAAATATTTTCATACGTTTGATCTGTGGTAGTTGGTCCCATCATTCAGAAGCAAACAGTGTTGTAGCCATTGTTGTCTTTCACCTGTTCTCTGTATTTAATTTATTTTGAAGAGTCTGTGTTCATTATTCTGTTACTCATGCACTAATCATTTCACTCTCTTTTGTTCAATAGCAAGTCAGTTTTTACAACCACAAGACAAAAAGAAGTAAGCTAGCGAGATGAGATGTAAGAGAGAATGAAGTGGTTTGAGGGAATACAATTCTTCACTTGGAATGTGACTGGAAAAGGGGACATTCACCAAACTCTCCAAACACTGAGAAAGAACACATTTTTGTGGCATATGGACCAGGCATCATGTCAGAATCCATGCACACCTCCTTGTGACTACACATTCCTTCATCCTTTTCTTCACCTTCCCCCTTGTGACCTAGAATTCACAATCTTCTTCCCCTGAACCGGAAACCCACCCCACTTCAGAAAATCCTGTCTGTGCTGCTGAGAAAGGTATTTTACCAACGAAAAACTATGACATCAACCATAGACATCACGATGACAAACTTGCCCTTTCGGAAGTTACTCCTTCCAGATATTCCCTTCTTCATGGAGTAATTTTCCACCTATTTTTTTTTTTTTTTTTTCCTATTTACGTTGCTTCTGGTTTTGGAATATTTCCATCAAACCTACCTTATTTATATAATATCTCTTAAAGTAGAAAGCATCTTTTAGATAGTTCTACAAGCACTCTGAAATTGTCATATTTCTGTCATATGACTTAAGATATCTCTCATGCTGTACTATATTATCCTTATTTCTATGGTTTACTTTTCTGGGTCTCAATACTTCTTGATCTGTCCCTCTATCAACCTATTATAAAAGGTTAGCATAAGCATTATGAAATTGTCTGTGGATATGTTTATATTGTGGTTCCCCTATGTAGTTCTGGAATACTTTAACAGCATTAACGATAGTATCAGCCAAACATTGTACAAACTGATCATCCAGAAGTATACCTAACTACTTTCTTAATCAATAAATAAATAGTTAGACAAGAAGCCCTTCAGTCTAAGCAGTATCAACACTTTGAATGTTGGTTTCAACCCTAAAGCTAAAGTTTTTTGCCAGAATGGGGACAATGTTGAACCATGGGCAGGAGTCTGTATTAGTCTTCCCTCAGTCAGATATCTTTCTCTTTTTAAGGCCTGCCGTTTGTTCTGTTTCTTCCTTCAGATTCTCTAGACCTGTTTTATGGGTTGTATTACCCTCTCATATCACTCTCTTTAACTTAAGTTTGTCTCTTTTTCTGGATAAACACAAAAAGTCCACGAGATGCTGTGATTTTGAAATTGTTTTTCTAATAATAATCTTGCATTACATAGAATAATAGTCTTACAAACACAGTCACTTGAGGATCGAGTATAGCTCATATCAGTCAAAAATAAAAGCACTCTGCTCCTCTTCTCTCTATAGTGTACAGTCTGGGTAACAGGAGGCAGGCTGCCACATATAATGTAGGCAGACATGATTGGCAATGCTCAGAATCCACAGCATATTTTTAAGCTGATGACCTCAAACACTAGAGCAAAGCCATGTGGTTTGTTCTGTTTTGTGGTTTTTTTTTCACTTGTTTGATTTGTTTGGTTTTTCTTGCAGTCTTCTCCCACAGAGTATTTAGGAGGTAATGGTGGAGGCTTTCAATAAAACCAACCAACAGGAATCTCTGTTCAGACTTTGGCTTTTATAAGCTTCTCTGAATAATAAAGCAGTTAGCATGGCTTGGATGGAAAATTAGACTAGAGAGCAAAAGGACACCAGCTGTTAACTGAGAAAAGTGCAAGAAACTGGAACTGCACTTAATTATCTTTGAGACTTCTACTACCCTGTCAAATCTGGCTAAAAACAAAGATTCAAAAGCTAGAGGAACAGCTAAGAGACATACACATGCATACATGTACCTTGCTCCCACAGTGAACATTGATATGAAGCCAATTTGTCTCCCATAGTGAACATCGATACAAAGCCAATTTGGCTTGCATGTGCAAGGGATGTTGCATGCTGCCCAAAGGGACAGCACACACAGTGATGAGTGGCCACATCTGTGTGAAACAGTCAGGACATTCTCTAGCGTTACATTGAGATGTACCTCATTTGTCATCTGGAGGCTGCACACGTGTTTTGCAGTGCTTCCAGAAGTATACACAGTCACAAAGAAGTTAGGGAAATTAAGTCAAAGTTTGTTTCATCTAAATATTCCCCTGTTTATTGGGCTGCTCAGGAGGATATATGACTCCATAAAGCACATCTATTTCTCCAATACTCTGTGGGCTGGAACAGATGGACAATACTAATCTCTACTTGAAACAAAGGTAAATGCAGTCAGCTTGTTCTTTATGGTGCCTCAAACAATAGCATCTCAGCAGGGTATGTTTTGCCTTGGACAATCCTTAAATCCCCCCTTAAAACCAGCTTCAAGATATTGGTGACCTGGATGAAATTGGGGTAAAAAAGCAGACAGAAATAAGTCAGGAGTGAAGAGTGTAAATTTCATGTATAAAGCAGGATAGTTACAATGAGGAAGACAGACAGAAGCAGACTTTGTTTAACAGTTCACTGAATGCCTGATCAAGAACTGGATTTATATTTTCAGACATCTTGAAATAATGTCTAACAGCTCCAAATCTGTTGAGTTACTATTCCTCTGCTCCAAACCCTTTCTATCACATCTACATATATACATATACATATATATATATATATATATGTATTTATGTATCTATGCATGTGTGTGTGTATATACTGCCAGTTTAACTTTTGTCTGAGTCCTTCTATGGCATTCAGTTTTATCTCTAACTTCATACATAAAGGATTAGATTGACCTGGGTCTATATCTTCACAGAATTTTCCTCTCCATTTTAGTATATATGAAGGTGAAAGAAAATAATATTTTCTCCTTGGTGTACTCTTCTCTCATGCTTTTATGTAAAAAAGATTTCACTTTCTGAATGTTTCCTCTGACATTTAAGACACAAATCATCTCATACGAGTCTCTATCCCAGCAATGTAGCAGTAAAGGAATATTTTGATGGATTTGGTTTCATTTGTCTGAATCTGTGACAAAATTGAAAGTTCATTTATTATGTGATACGATGATGATGATGATGATGATGATGTCACTCTTTTGTGCTTATCCCTTTGTCCATTTTGTTACACACTGCAATGGGATTTCTAGAGCATATTGACAGTTGAAAAAATACCTAACATCTCCTATTTAAAACAAGACTGGCTAATGAGATACTATTGTCCATTTTAAAGGTTCATCCACTAACCAAGTAACCGATCCCTTCAAACTATTTATTTTGAATCACCAACATGACTCCTGACGGCATTTTTAAAGTGAAAGCTTTTTCGTGAGCTGACTTGAGGATAGGCAGGTCAATTTGTCTAGCTACTTCTCCATGGAAAAAATCCTGAAATGAGAAATAAAATATGTAATACAGCAGAGGAAGCATAATCTTTAATCTGAGAAAGACAGTGAGTATATTTCAAAGCGATCTTCAATAACAACTGGTGAATGTGGATTTTTATTTTCATTTTTATAAAAATGTTTCTGCTGTTTAAAATTAAAGTTTTGTGTGGTTTTTTGTTTTGTTTTTGTTTGGTTTTGTTTGTGTGTGTGTGTGTGTGTCTTGTCTGTTTTCCTGAATTCTGTCTACTCTGCTTTGCTTTCACCATGAGAGATGCCATCTGTGGAAGGGTGCAGAGTGGAGATAAACACACATTCCTAGAAGTGAGAAATTATTCAAGAGGTAGCAAGGGAGGACTAGAACTGTTTCAGTGGATAGGTAATTGGATACACCTACAGTGGAGGGAGAAGACAGAAACAGATTCATGCCTAAACCTTGTCCTAATACAGATCTCCAGGGAGACAAGTCATGGATCCAATATAAACTTCCTGATGATCCTTCACCAAAGCAAAGTGACCTCTAGCTGAATAGAACATTTTTTTTATAGTTAACTTTATATATATATATATAAAAATATAAATTAATGTATGTAATAGGTAGATTTTTCTTCATCTGTAATTCTGGATTCCTGTAGTTCTTGATGTCCATTATTTATTAATTAACTTATTTATTTTTCTGATGGAAAGTCTTCTAGAGGAAACTTCTTTAGTGTATACTCTGGAATATACAGCACAATCTAATGGCTATGAAAATGTGATTATCAACTTACATTCTTCATACAAAATAAAATATTTCAAATTATTAATGTTCAGAGTATCGCGAATGTGTGCTGTTTTAATAAACAATGTTAAACTAATTACCCATTAATGTGTACTTATAAACTCTCTGTGTGTGTGCCTCCGTGAGTTACAAGACAGTTACTTAAAATGGTGTTACTGTACTAGTTGCTCAGTTCTGAGTTGGTCTGTAGTGGGACAGAGGGCCAAAATAGGAAAAACAAGAGCGAGAAAGTTATTGGATCAAGGTAAAGACAGAGGAACTGCTTACCACTTACTGATGTGGGGAAAATAATTTAATATATTATCAGTTAAAATAAATATGTAATGACTAATTCAGGTAGTTGGAAACATAAGATAAACATTAAAACAACACCTTAACGCCCCCTTTCCCAGGTTCAACTTTGTTTTTTGTTTTTCATGCCAAGGTTCCCCTGAGCCTTGCCTTTTCTTTTACCTGAGCAAAAACTAGCTTTAGTCTGGTCCTTGAGATGGAATGCTCATCTCCAGCTGTAAGGCATTAGGTGTGTCCCTGAAGGACATCCTCCAACAGTTGCATCTGAAAGAAATCTGTGTGCTCTAACTTTTTTCCTAATATGAACCAAATCAAAATGAGTGGGAACCATTAAGAAATTAACTGAAATGCACGTTTCTGATCCCAGCTAAAACACTAAAGCAAGTTCAGCATGTAAAATAACTCTACTCGCTTTTATTAAATAGAACAATTCACTTACCAACGTGCAAAATCATGTTACAATTACATAGATACTACAAAAAAGGCAAACAGAGAGACAAACGTGGTCTGTTTCATGACATTTAACCTAACTAAGAATCCTAGTTATTTCTTTGCAAATTTTGATTATTATTTCTAAGTGTATAAACAGTTCTTCATTGGTGTTAACACTGTTCATTGGTGTTAACACTGAGAACTTCTGAAGCCTGTTCATATGTGTAATGATATCTGGGATATAATCCAAAATTTCTAACCTAATTACTGTAATTATGAAGAAAAAACAGAAGGAAGATAGAGAGTAAAGAATAATAATTCTCTTTTCCCCACTCTTTGTCTCTCTAGATGTTACTCTTTCAGAGACTGACTCTTATTAAATCTATGAACTGTAATTAGCAGAACTGAGCCCTGATCTCAGGTCTCCACTTCCATAGCATCAGCAGGAGGAGGTGAGAAACAGACTTCTGTGATACTACTCCTACATTTAAAGTTGTGGATGTACTTAAGTGCTTTATTGATTTTGACCTAGATGAGAAGCTGGGAGGGAACATGCTACTTGAGCCATGTACAGTAGTTGTTGAGTGTCTGTAAATTCCACCTCATTGATCAGTATATTTCAAGTAGGTATGTTTTCGCACCACTTACTAATTGATATTCACCCTCCAGTGATGGAGAAAAAAGCTTTAGATGAAGTTTTGCTGTTGTTGTTGTCATTATTTTTTACCAGTTTTACTAATTATTCTTCACCATATTTCAGATAGCTATAATACATTACAATATATGTTGGTCAACCCAGGCATTTGGCTGATAAACTCTATTAACTGTTTCCTCTGGCATCTGAATTTCCTTAAATTTTGTTAAACTTAGTGTATATTTAAGATGGTCAGCACTCAAACACTTCAGTTATTGAGTTGCATGCTTTACTGATCTTAACAGTTGAATGGTGTATTTCATTTGTGTTCATTTGCATAATTTGCTGATTAAAGTACATGTTTAATCTGTTGACCTTTACTCGATACTTATCCCACATTTACAGAGATGTAATCAATGTGTAGAGTTTACTGAATGCAGCTGATATCTCAAAGTTTACTTATATCTTGAAAATTCCATTAAAAGCTACGAGTACACTTATTGCTGATTTTTGGTGTTCCTTCTCTTCTTCCCGAAGATGCACTAACTTGAAAATCAAAATAACCCATGTAGATAATAAGGAAACAATATCTATATTTACCACAGACCATATCCAGTCCTGTAGTGGAGGATGCAAAAACATTGAGCCCCAAATTGTCATGTAAGGTTGTAAAATCAGTAAAACCGGATACAATGAAGAAAAAGTTAACAGACATGGGCTGTTACTTTAAAAGGTGGAAAGGGAATATAAGAGAAAAACAATCATGTGATTAGGGCTTTTTAGGGGCAGCTATTGAGCAGATTGTTCAAACCAATCTGGAGCAGGAAAATAAGTCTGCTGTTCTTACCATACCATGCATGCTTGGCTCATTTCTGTGAGCACTGGCTCCTGAAATGTTTCCCCTAACACTGAAGGCGAGAAAACTTGGAGGGGACAGGGCTTGTTGACACATCCCTTACAACTTATTTGCTGAGAAAGAACTAAACAGGATTCACCTGAAAAGTGTGTCCTGGCAGAAAGCCTTGAATCCCTTTCTTCCCACTCCCAACCCTCACTCCCCATGCCCTTCTCCTATTTTTATTTCCAGCTGGGACTAAAATCCAAGATGAAGGAAGAAATTTATGTCAAGAGCTATATCCAAAACACTGGTTTTGGATCAGTCAGGGAGTGATATTCTTTATAAAATAATTCTTTTGTCTCCAACACACTTTGTTATTTCCCTATAATCAAAGAAATCTCCATTCTCAACACCAGTAAACCAAATGTTTTTTTTTTGGTCACTTTTGAGTGAGGAATCACTTCTTGATGCTGAAGGCTAGATTAATTCAGATAGGAAACAGTGAGCATCTGGGAACTGCCTGGTATTTAAGAAGAGCATAATGAATTACATTCTTGGTACATCTGAGGACAAGTCATGTTGTATGTGTCTCAGAGCAGCTCTGGCTGCAGTTACAACAGATCTTCGGGGATTTCATTGATTGCCTGAAGACTGGGTCATGGACCTGGGCCTAAGACAATGTTGTTGTGTTATCTTCAGAATGTCATCTGTCAAGCTCCTGGCCAGTAACATCCTCCTTCAAGTCATTTAATGACTTTTGGTGTGGGAGTCATAAGTGCTGGGGAGCTGCCTGGAGCTGGAAAGCCACAGACTATCTACCACTAAGTGTAAGAATGAAACTTTTTGTCAGTTATGGTAGGCCTAATGACATTGTTAATGAGATTTAGCTCTTTTATCAGTCAATTTGAATCATGACCTGTCACTGACACTGGTGAGAATTTGCTTTTCTCTTCAAGTAGAGAAATTGTTAACATAAAATACAAACATATGCCTATTTCAAAGAACGAGGTAGACATTTGCAGAAGAAAGCTGTGGTAAAGGTTTCAATTCATTCAGGTGGAGAATCCACGTTGACTTTGCACATATGTATTCCATTTAAGAATAAGTTTGTATAGAGAACACTATAAACCAGGAAGCAGATAGTGAATAAGGCAAGCTAGCATTTGCTGAGCTTTTTGAGAATTTAGGAAAAATGAAAATGAAGAACTTTGAGAGAGGAGCATACAATGTCTTGGAAAAAACCTCAAGGAATTCACATCATAGCTGAAGTAGTATGACCAGGGGGGAGAAGAGCTTGCTGAAATTATTTCAGTCCCAGATGGGCAGCCGAAGGTTGGTCCAATCAGTAGCAATCTGAATACCTGAGGGCTGTTAACACAAATCACAATGTAAAAGAAGCAGCTGGAATTAAACCTGAAGAAACAGAATCAGGAGGTGGCCTGAAAAAATATCTGGAAGTGCTGAAATGGACACCCAGAGGCAGCCAAAACTGAGAAACATATAAAGTGTTCTTGAACAACTATGGAGGCAAGGCTGTGAACAAGTTGCCAGGAGCCTCCACCAGCTGAAATCACTACCTTTGAAAAATCGCATCTACCTTTAGAAAAAGTACCATAACAAAATAGTTCTTTTATGCTGCTGTGGTTTAACCTTAATTAGTAAGTAAGCATGATGCAGATGCTCACTTGCTCTCCCGCAGTGGGATGGGGGAGAGAATCAAAAGAGTAAAGTGAGAAAACGTATAGGTTGAGATGAAGACAGTTTAACACGTAAAGTAAAACCCCCTCACACAAGCAAAACAAAACAAGGAATTCATTCAATACTTCCCATGGGCAGACAGGTGTTCAGCCATCTCCAGGAAAGCAGGGCACTATCATGTGTAAAGGTTACTTGGGAAACAAATTCCATACCTCCAAATCTCCCTCTCCCTCCACTTTGGCCACTTTGGGTCAAATGTCTTGGCTGTGCCCCACCCCAGCTTCTTGTGCACCTGGCACAGTGTGAAAAGCTGAAAAGTCCTTGACTATTTAGCAACAACTAAAGCATCAGGGCATTATCAACTTTATTCTCATTCTAAATCCAAAACACAGCACAATACCAGCTACTAGGAAGAAAATTAACTCTATCCTAAATGAAACCAGAACATAGGCCTACTGAAAGTCTGTACAATTGATACAAGGCAGCAAAAGAAGGTAAAGGATCCTTTTAACCATCCAGGCAAGAGAGACAAGGTCTATTTCCACATAATATTTTATAGTACAATCTGTACAGTGAAAGCTTTATTTAGCAAGTTCAGTATCACTCTGGTATTCTATCACCAGTAATTATGAAACTTGCAGAAGCACAAGTAAATGAGCTTTAGGAAAATGTCTATTAATTATGTACTTTGATACAATAAAAGGGAGGAACTGGTGGTCAATGATGCACTACTGATTTTTTCATCTCTTAGGTAGTTTAGTGTTATGACAAAAATACAAAAGAGAAGTTTAAGGAACTCACAAAATTTGAAGAAATAAATACAAAACCTGACTTATCTATGAACATTTAGAAACTAGTTTTCAGCAACGGAAAACAGGAAAAAAATAGAAACTTGGCTATGCATAAAGAGAAGAAAACTAAAACTTATCATACCCAAGCTTAGCTTTCATCTCCAAAGTTGTGTAATACCCAGTATTTGTGTGGATCAGCAAAGCTTCTGGAGCCACAATGCCCTGTGCTGGGAAAAAGTGAATTTGAACCTCAGATTGCCTAGTCAACAGATATCACAGTAAATAACAAGTATGCTTAAGGTGGAAGGCCACAGACATTTCTTATCAAGAGAGACATAATCCCAGGAGAAGTAGCAAGCGTTGTGGTTGTGAAAGAATAAGAAACACCAGTACTGACAGCAAGGTAGCAAGAAGGTATAAAAAGCCCCTCAAAGTAAGAAAACTGACTGTTAGCAATGTGTTGTGGTAAATTACAGTGATAACGGTGTGAATTTCATAAGCTACAGTGTCAGGAATATTCAGTTAAGACCTTAACATTAATGACACCGAGGAAAGGATTTTTGAAAGGGAGTAGAAAGAAAAAAAAATAAAATACGATGAGTTTCATCCATTTAGGGAAACAGTAAGGAAAAGATTATGTGATAAGTGACTGCAACTGATGCATCGTACTTCATAAAATTATTCTTATTAACGTACTTCATAATATTTGTCTGAAGATTCAGAAAGAAAAACCTCATTGAAAACAGGAGTCTATAGAGGGACACCCACTTGAGGAAAGTTGGGCTGCCAGAGGAGACCCATAAGTTCCACATCCTGAACACTAAGCTGTAGCACATCTATGGTTAGTTTGAGAAACATTTTTAGTTGTCTAATAGACAGAGTGAAGTAAAGGACTATTGCAGATTGTGATATATTTCAGAAGTAGAAAAAGGCTATAGAGATTTGTTTCTTGTTATTAAGGAACAGTTCTCTGAAGCTGAAATGGGCATACTCAATCCCTTCTTACGTGTGACCAAAGCACGGAAACGTTAATGCCTCTGGTTCCCTTTTCTATCTTTATATATGTCTCTCATATAACACACTGTTGTAGTGTATAGCATTCCCAATGTAATAGAATTACTAAATGTAAAAAGCAATTTTCTCTGTTAGTGGAATATTTAAAAGACACTCTGGATCTGTAAAATAAATCTAGGTGTCTTGTAAATTCTGTGTTTAAGAAAGACCAAAACATCTCCTGGTAGCCTGAATTGCTTATGAAATGCCTGACAAAGCACAGGACACTGGACAGCTTGCCTCAATCCAGATGCCTCCCAATATATTTATGATAAAGTTATGCACTGTTTTGTATTGTATTTTAATTATAAGCAAGAAAATTTGCTCAACTTACCGAAAAACTCTGGGTGTAGTGTTTTATACCATGAAAAAGGAAAAATATCCCAGATTTTAGGTTTGGTTCCTCAAGCTGATTATAAAAATAATTTAATTGCTTTAATTAACATAGAACACAGTGTGACTATCAATGTCGCTGAAAATCAAGAATCCAACTGGATCATCAAAGTGTGCAGCTGGATCCATAAAATACCTAATTGGAACATCAGACCGCGAACAGCAGCACATAGGTTACAGTAGTATATTTCAAGGCACTAAAATCTGCAGCTGAATCAATAAAATATTGTTTATCAGGAGGGGATCTGAAAAAAAAAAAATCAAACACACACAAAACCAACAACAACAACCAAACAAACAAAAACACAGAAAAACTAAACAAAATCAAACAAAACCACAAACCCAAAACCAAACAACAATAAAAATGTGTAAGTGAATCACAAATATGTTAAATGTGAAATGTAAGAAAAGGTCAGGCATTATACAAACATAGTAAGTACTATAGTGTAAGCTGAGCAACAAAATACATGAAAATAAAACTAAAAACATTTGCATTATAGTATTTCAGAACAGTATGCACAAGCAAAAAAATAGCTTAGCAGGAATTTAACATTGAATGGGTTTTCTTTGCTAAATGTCTGTGAAGTGTGGCTGCAATGAAGCTTTTTGGTTATCGCTAACAAAAATCATAGAGAGGAACTAAAGAAAAAGACAATTCTTTTTAATGGAACCTTTAGTGATACCATGTGTTATATTTGTTTTTCATGGTATAGCTCACCTTGTCTTGTCAGCTCATGAGAGCAGCCATCATTTAGCAAAATACTGACTAGAAGCGACAACTATTTTTGAGTTATCTTCCCACTAGACACTAATTTTGACTGTCATCTGTACATAATCTTCATAATTTCACAAACCAGGATCTGAGACTAGATCTGAAATTGATGTAAGTCATGTGTAAGACAGCCCATCTCCACTGAATTCAGGATTTACACTAGCAAAGGATTTATGTCAACTGTGAGTCTGGTCTTCCCAATAGAAGTCTCAGATATTTCTATGAAGTTTTACATCCTACATCAATGTACATCAGATAAGGGGCAGATGTGCCAGAGTGCTCCAGATGCTGTGCAATGATGTAAAGCAGTTATAAACCCAGATTCACCTGCCAGGTTTTTGGCTACTTCGGCATACTGGAAGAGTGTAAAGCACAGAAAGTGTATTCATGAATGTAGACCCATGCCCCCTACATCTACATCAATTTTGATTTAAAGTTTATTACTCATTCAATCCTTCAAATTTTCTATGTATGTATACTATGATTTCCTTCTGTCCCCCACAAATCTTTTTTTTTTTTTTTCTGAATACGCATAATGACTATAGAGATTTCTTTAGATTACAGATGAAGAAAAATCATACAGACTTTACTTGAGTAGGAATAACTCCAGGAATAACTCCATTAAAAAGTAACTTCATTAAAGTAAATGGATTATGGCAGTGAAACTGTAATACAGTTACAGAACAGGTACATAAACATCATCAGGGAAATAAAAACATCTATCCACAAAACATGAACTGCACAGACTGAAAAGAAAGACACTGAATCTTTTGGAAATAGATTTACTGTAAATTGGTTGTACCTATATGGTATAGCAGAATATATGTTTTAAAATGTTTTATATTGCTTCTTAGATCTAGGTGACTAGAAAACATAAGCTATATAAAATAAACTTTAGATTAATTACATTGAAAGAAATACGTCAACATGCTTTTTTCTCTTTTTCTCTTTCTGGGCATTCTTGTAAGCCACAAGATCTGCATACTGTTACACAATTCTTGATTTCATCTTTTAAACTTTAACTTAAACTAAAATATTTTACAAATGTTTCTTTATCATCAAGAAATAGTAAAGTATACCACTTCTTTGGAGTGAAACTTATTGAAAAGAAAATTAAATGGTATTATTGTTGTTGTTGTTATTATTATTAATAAAAATATTTCTATTATTCTTATTAGAAAATTATTAATACCAGGCATGTTTGGGGTCCTATTTTAGAAATCTACTTTAAGATGAGGTACGTCATCCCTTGAAAGCTTTTACTCTTACCACTCACAAAGAAATTAGAGTGGCTAACCCAGATGAAGTCGTATCCATTACAAAGATCTGAGGTTTGTGCCACTCAGAGTCCTAAAAAGAAGATACTTCCCGCCCTTTAGTGTTTCATTAAGATAGCCATTAAAAGACTTCCTCTGATCAAGTTACTAGCCTGAAAATGTTATTCAGTTTTCCTCTGTCCTTTAATATATATTTTTTGTCAATGAAGCTGGTTCAATGGTACCAGGTTTTATGCTGAAAGTAATCTGACTTTCGTACCTTCTCAGTGGCTGTAACTACATCTAGGCGGTGACACATGGTGTCTTTTCAGAGATTTCAAAGCACTCTGGAAGAAATTATCCTAGATCTCTTGGCCAGGGCCTTCCTAACTCTGTCGTCACCCTCCCTCTCTGAAGCTCCATTTGGACTGAGCTTCCACAGACTGCAGGTCCTAGAGGTACCAATCAGCGGGTTGGTGCTACATTGACATCCTGCCAATGTACAAACAAATTACATGAGGATGTGTACCTCATATTAATTACATTTTGCAAGTGTTTGAACCTAGCTGGAAAGTACACCAGCTTTCGTCTTGTGGTTCTTCACACTACAAATGTTATCAGCTATTTGCTTTTTGTATTTATTATATTTTATAATTGGAGTTTAAGGACAGATCCCAGTGTTGTTTAAACCGGCAGGAAACTAAACAACATACACAGTTGTTTGCTCATTGGTCCCCTCCAGTGGGATGGGGGAGGGAACTGGAAAAATGGGAAAACTTGTGGGTTAAGATAAAGACAGTTTAATAGGACAGAAAGGGACAATAATAATAATAATAATAATTGAATATATTAAACAAGTTATGTATAATGCAATTGCTCACCACACATCAACCAATATCAGCCAGTTCCTAAGCAGCAGTTGCCCCTCCCCACCAGTCACCTCCTTCCAGTTTATGTACTGAGTATGACATCATATGATATGGAATATCCCTTTGGTCAGTTTGGGTCAGCTGTCCTGGCTATGTTCCCATTTCAGCTTCTTGTGCAACCCCTCACTGGAAGAGCATGGGAAGCTGAAAAGTCCTTGACATAGTATAAGCACTACTCAGCAACAACTGAAACATCAGTGTGTTATCAACATTATTCTCATACTAAATTAAAAACACAGCACTATATAACCTACACAATGAAACTGTTTATACAAGAAGATTTGAATGGTTGTTCCAAGATGGCCTTTTAGATCAAGATCAAAGCCTTCACTTGCAAAGCAGGATCAGAAAAAAATGTAGAACACCTTCCTCAGACAAAGAAGAAACGTTTCCAACACAAAGGATTTTCCCCTTGATCAGGAGATACTGACCCTGGTAGTATTCTGACAACTAGGATCTATGACAGCTTTTAGTTAGTGACAAGAGGGCAGTACCTACATATAATTGAAGGCTGGGGATTATGAACTGGGGACTTCAGTCATAACCTTCTATTCAACTTTTTGTACTACCTAGTTTATAAGAAATACTTAGTGATTTCTAATGGCTTTTGTGAGCCACTCAATTCTTTGCAGACATGATACAGAAAGCCGAAGGCTTTAATTCACTAAGGTGTAAAACATATAAAGATAAGGCACTGGAAGAGTTTTAATATTTGGGGAGTAGAGAGAAAAAAAATCTTATCTTCATTCCTGATTTAAAGTTTTTCAGATTAAGAGGAATACAAAGGAAAACACATTTTATTTTACATTAGAATAAAGACTACTTGTTAAAAATAAAATTAAAAAAATATATAAGCTCATTAGTAAGTGGGGAAATTAAGTTAATGGAGAACTAAAAAGAGCCTAATTACTATACATTTCTAAAATCTCTCACTAAGAGGTAATAGAAAAGAATAACAAGACTGCCAATATCAACAGGACTATCTGTACAATTACTGATGGACTTTCCAAGGAGACATTCAAAAATGTATACATATCAATGGAAGAGTGACTAAAACTACACACTGACCCTGGTCTAGTCATTATTGAAGCTGGTGGTAATATGACAAAAGGTCCCAATGATTTCAGTATTTAAAGACCACGTGTGTCAACTGTCTGCAGAACCACCAGATCTTTCTGCTATATTCTACACTCTTGACTTTTTCTTTACCTTAGCTTTGTAATATTTACTGAGCTATCACATATCTTTACTGCATCAATATTTTACTTCTCAGAGCATTCACTCTTTTCTGTAAGAAAATAAGTACATAGATCACATCACACTATACCAGAAAACTAAGTGGTATATAGAATAATATTCAAATAGTTGATGTTCCATAAAAAGAGTGTTTTATAGTAAAGAAAGCACTGTTAGCAAGTGACTGTCCAGATATGCAGTAAAATGATTCCATACGTTTTCTAAGCCCTGTTCCTGTTCTCTGTCAGCACTCAGTATACAACAGCAAGCAATAAAGCTAATCAGATGAAAAGGGAGCAATATGAAGTGTTATTGTTATTATTGTTATTATTATTATTGCCATTCTTTGCTGGAAGACTGAATGGAGTTGGTATGTGAAGTAGGATGTCTGAATCAAAAATATTTCCCTTGTGTTACCAAGGTAGAATTCTACCAATATCTTACTTGGAGTTTAGCAGGAACTAGCGAAGGACAAAATTAGCATATTGTATAAAAGATGAATGCAATGTATGAAACACATAAAGGAGAAAGGAAGGAAAATAATAAAATTATTAGATTGAGAAGGAAGGAGGAAAAAGCTAAGGATGTGTTAGTTAACCCATTAAGGGTTTTGAATCTTTTCACGTAAAAGAATGCCATCTGTATCAAATTGTGTTATATTAGTTTCATTTTTAGGTTGTTCCATTACTCTGTATCAGTACCTGTAGTGCTGTGCTTGTAATCTCTAAACACAAATTCTTGCTTAAAGGTGGTTTACGGTACCATTTTATTATTAAATCTGCTGAGAATGACTGTCTTTTCCCTGGCCACATAATATAAGATTATCCATTGTTTCTCCAAAATTACAAGTTTCTTTCATGGAATACTGTTACAAACTCAGTCCCTAGAGAAGATAACATGCAAGAGGCAAACAGAAAACATAAAAGACTTTTCAGGGCAAGAGAATAAACCCCCATCCATTCTTTTCATTAATAGTATTATAGCCTAGCATGTGTAAGCATAAATACAGCTACTATACACGTTTCTCAGATCATCCCATGCATATCTTAGAAGAAATATTATTTGAATAAAACCAAAAATAAGTAAATTAAAATAATAAGAAAATAATAATACCTTTCTTCGGAAAACAAATTTATCCAAAACAACAGATACATAACTTTGGAACACAAGAGGTTCCACTTAAATTTGAGAAGAAACTTCTTCTCAGTAAGGGTAACAGAACACTGGAACAGGCTGCCCAGGGGGGTTGTGGAGTCTCCTACTTTGGAGAAATTCAAAACCTGCCTGGACATATTCCTGTGGAGCCTCATCTAAGTGTTCCTGGACTAGATGATCTTTTGAGGTCCCTTCCAATCCCTAACATTCTGTGACTCCCTAAGAGTGTTTTTCTGAGTAATCTTCTCTTCCACTCATAAAAACAAAACCAGCTTTGCCAGCTTATTGCCTAAGTATTTGACGTTTCTTATTCAATACCAAAGCTATCCTGGAGAGTTTCAACAAGGACAGAAGCCTCTTGCATCAGGAAAGATGCAAACTTGAACATTAAACATATATATTTTTCACCTCAAAATACGTTATTTCTGTTTCTATCCACAACATCCAAGAAAATTACTTTCAAGTGATTGCAGTTTTAAAGTTGTATGTAAATACAGAGAATTGTGAATAATTCTAACTTAAACTGACATGATAAATTAGCCTAGAAAATGGATTCCATAGAGAAGTGGAGCACAAAATGGAACATCATAAAAATATCCTTGAAAACTAATTTCTCTTTTGCACTTACACTTATTTTTTTCCTTCATTTTTACCCCTCCTTCCAGTAAGGCCGAAGCTCTGAATTCAACAGAGCTTATCTGTCATGGTGTACTTAGATGAATTGGCCAAACTAAAACAATTTCCTGAACCAGTTCTTCATCTTTAATACTAATAGAGGACACACATCCTGACTTTCACATGATGAATTAATGGATTTGTGGGCGTGTTGTTTTGTTGGTTTTTTTTATTCCTTCCAATTGTTATATCTTTATTTTCTGATTTTGACACCAAAATTATTTCTACAGAAGCTAATGATTATGTCACAAATATTATATCAAGTAATGAATAAATAAGGTGACATCTGCTAGCTTTGGGGACCATCTGTTAAGATAAGGAATTACGAATGTAAGGTTAAATTTAAATTATATTAATTGCTAACACAATAGGATGGTGTAATATGCAGTATAAGAAACTAGTAACTTTTTGCTTTCTCTTGTGGAAAACAGGAAGAGTGGTTGTAGCCAAGGGAATTGCAACAAAAAAAAACATAAGGAAGAGGTTATACTGGGGAGGCAAAGAAACAAATGATAATTAAAGCAAACAAACACAAACAAACAAACAAACCCAAAACAACAAAACAACAACAACAAACAAACACCCATTAATTTTGTATAGTCCTAGGTATTGGGTTATGTACATATTTGTGGATCTTAATTTAAGAAGACATTTAGGCAAATGCTGGACTAGAAGTAAACACTTAAATGCCAAGTAAATTACCAAAATCTGAGAGAGATTTCCAGAAATTGAAACGTTGCAGCACAAACTTTTCCCTCAGAGACTTTACTTTCTTACATTCTTTAAATTTCACTCTTATTAATAGGCACTTTCAGTGCCAGAATTATGTAATAAGTAAATCTTATTGTAGGTAAACATAATGGACATATTTATGTACAATCTCAATGTAGCAATTAAGAATGCTGGAGGCAGAATAATCAAAGAAAATACTGCTACGAAGTAAGGTTATACGTGAATATACATATTACACACTATATGTTATTATATATTGTAAATATTCATACACAACCTGTGTCTGAGTTCAAACCACATCATTGCTGCATGTTTTGAACAGATACACATGTGAAATAATAGGTTTGATTCATGAAGCTGATGTTCTCCTCTTCATAAATTCACAGAAGTTTACTCAAATAGCAAAAAGTCAATTGACAAACAACCTCAATTCTGCTTAGTGGTTTAGTAGTCTTCCTTCTTTCTGTTCCCTTTAAAAGGATCAGGTATGTTGGTTAAGTATTTTCATTACTTTGACTTAAGCTCTATAAGAAGTTTTTTTTAAATCCATGTTTTAAACAATCTCTCTCTTACCTTATATATGCTGTCATTTTTTTTTTTTTCCTTATACTTCTTTTCTGCTTTCGGCAATTAATTCGGTCAATTCTATTTTTATTTTCTCCAGCCATGCTCTTCCCTATATCCTCCTTCATAGTAACTATGTATTTATGACTTTGCATCAGCTCTTGTCACTTAGATATCTCTTTCTGCATTTACTACTTCTACAGAATCCATTGAACTCTGTTGGCTTTTCCTTCATGTTGAATTTAGTAATAAAAAAATTAAAAAAAATAGGAGAGTATTTGTGAGAAAAACAAGCTTAACATAGCTAATAAAATATCACCTCAGTCATAGTCTCGAATTCCATTTCATACACACTTTCCTCATTCAGTCAATGTTGAATTCATTTGCAGATTCTTCAGAGAATAGCACTTTTTCTTGCTCTTTTTAAGACATTCTAACATACCGAAGTGGCTTGTAAACAATTAGAAAAGATATCAGGAACACAATGATTTTCTGTGCATTTATTAGTGTCGTGGTCAGAAGCCTGGGTAAGATGAGTTTCAACCCATATCTTAGTTGACTGATACTGAGACTGATGACTTAATTTAATTTACTTCATTGTGATTGTATCAGGGTGTTGGACATCACTTTTTTTTTTTTTTCTTTTTTACTTGTCAGACATTCATAATAAAAAGTAATTGTCAAGAAAGAAACCTGAACAGTTCCAGCTATGCTCTACTAATTTATATCATTTCTGTTTAAATGAAATGAAATCAAACTGATTTTTTTTTAATTATTTAACAGATGAAAGTAGCATTCTGGAAAACAAAAAGCCAAAAATCCAGTCATTTTTGTACCAGGATATTTACTTCTATTGAAAGCTTTCCAGTAAATATTTGTATCTAGATTTAGTTCTAATACAGGACCTTAAAGAAAATTTAGAAATGTAAGTGATGTTTTATCTCTTGTGTTCCAGAAATGTTAGATTATTCCTATCATCTACAAGCTTCCTCTTAATGTCAACATTTCTACATATATTTCATTATTTTTTCATAGAATCTGTTGTAGTTTATTAGATGTTATTGTTAAACACATACTGTGTTATAAAGCTCCCTGAGATTGCTCTCAGTTGTAATATCTAAGGAAATTTCACAGAAATTTCAATAACAGAGCGATATGACTTCCTCCTGTCTTTGTTTTTGTATCTTCTTGGAAAGTGCTAGGAAGATCCAGACTTGAATAATTCTATGAGTTCTGAGTCTTGAAAGTATCTCTCATTTAAAAAATATATTTCACATTTCAATAGCACCTTATTCTTAGAAGGTCTGTCTGATCCCAAACTTATAATGAAATATTGCCAATTTCTAGACAGTGACACCAGTCCACAAGGTTGTGGTATGAATTAGTACATATTTATTAATAATAATAATCTAACTGAACAGTATAGTTTCTAACAACCTGGATAACTAGCTTCCAGAAGGTCTTTACAGTTTTTACAATTAATTAAATCATCCAGAGGCAAAAACAAAAATATCTTCAGCCATCAGTATTATATGAACCATGCTGAGAAACCTCCAGGCTAGGATAAAAGAACTTGACATTGATGAAAAAGATAAAAAAGTACTGTGCTGACGTATATAGGAATGACTGAGAAAGAGTTCTAAATCTTAGTTGCACCTCTTAAGTGAATATACATTACACTGTAAATCAGTCCTAGATTTTTAATTCCTAAAATATACAAAAAGTGATGTCAAAATATTCCACAGCTTTTAAGGATATTATATGGCCTTATGAGTTCATTTTTAGTGGGAGTCTTTTGCTAAGTGACATAAGAAACATCAAGCTGTGCCACCATTGGCAAATGTATGCTTTACAGACAAAATTAAGATTAAGAAGTGACATAATAGCATGTTAATAGAAAAGCAGAAGTAATCTCTCAGCATTCCTGCTACATCACATCACTATTGTTTTTTGGTCCTTCAACGTCTCAGTGATTACCGTGGTGAAACATTAAAATCGCATGTGCGTCTACTGTCTCACTGATGTTTTCCTTTCTCCACATGAGAACTTCAGTGCCAACTGAGCTTCATTGAGACCTTCACTATGAAATTTCCATTTCTATCGTGTTCCATATCCATGGCATAACTACGGGAAGATTTTGTGGGCTTCTCAAATATAAGGAGACTGTTCACAGCTTGAATATAACTTGCTATTAAGCAAGGAAAATAGAGGAATGGTGCTTTTTGAGAACCAAGA
Organism: Patagioenas fasciata; assembly: GCF_037038585.1. Taxonomy (NCBI): domain Eukaryota; kingdom Metazoa; phylum Chordata; class Aves; order Columbiformes; family Columbidae; genus Patagioenas; species Patagioenas fasciata. The sequence continues at coordinate 36,755,211 of NC_092520.1, forward strand.
TCTTTCTTTCAACTCTTCCATATAGTTGACAAGTGAAGCATGATTTCTGCTTTATCAAATATGAAAAGTAAATGCATTCTCTGCTTCTAACTTCCCCAAAGAGAAGCAGTGACAATTCACTCATTGTTTCATGAATGAATTTCAATCAGATTACTATTAGTTCTTCATTGTAAAAAAGATTTCAAAATTTTTTCAGGCCTGTATTCAGCTTCCATCTGCTGCAAGATATCACGTTTCCCTCAAAAAAGGTCTGGAAGATTTGTTTTGAATTTGAATAACCAAAAAAGATTAAGACTGTATTTAAGCATAGCTATGCAAAGGATGAATACTTATACAAATGTGCAAGACAACGAGAAAACACTAAAAAGAAAATAAGAAAACAACAACCACAAAAAAAAAAAAAGACACACACAAAACAAACAAAAACAAGCAAACAAATACACATACAAAAAAAACCTCAAAACCAATCAACCAACCAAAAACCACAAACAAAACCCCAAACAAACAAACACCACAACTCCAATGTATATTGACATGCTTTTGGAAGCACTTTTTACTGAGTGGAAGCACACCAACACTTTGTAACTTTATGTGTTAGCAGTTCTTCCTGGAAGCTTTATAAAACCCCTGCCTTTGTTATCACAGTACAAAGTCAAGACTACATGTCTAAAGGAAATTTTTATCAGAAATTGCAGGGAGGTAATCACCTCCAGAAACATTAAAACCGGTTAAGTGCCTTAAGAAAATAATTAAATCAAAAATTTAATGCCAGGATGCACAATATGAATGAGCTTTGTCATCTATTCTGAAATAATTATCTGTTTAAAAGGTATGTAATGCATTTCTTATGGTTTAATTTTTCTCAAACAGTGCTAACAATTACAGGTCCATGCCATAAAACAAGTGAGATGGGAATATTCTATACTTAGTTCATTGTCAAGGTTTTATAACCCTAACAAATTAATTTTTGGCTAGTTGGCTAAATTAGGCTAATATCTACAGAAAAATACTTTTTTTTCCCCCTGTAAGTCTAAACAGTAAAAGAGAAATCAAGTCCATGAATCAGGAATAGATTCAGTAGTCTTAATTCATTGTTACTGAAAAGTGTCAATTTCAAATTTAGGCATAGAAAGAAGAAAGGGTCATTTTCATATTATGTACAGCCATTACACTTGTGGCTTTTTAAAAACATCTGTAATAGTGTTTGTAATAAACATAAATTCTAAGGGCTCCCATTCTCATTCAATATTCTGTGACATAAGTGTATAAAACCAGTTTGAAATGGAAAATGTGTTTTGTTTTGTTTTGTCTTGTTTTGTTTTGTTTTGTTTTGTTTCCCCCCCCCAGGGTTTCCCCACTGTTTGATTAGAGAATTGTTGCATTCAAACATATTACCATTCTGTCAGCAGCACTCACAGACTTATACTTTCACTGCACAGTAAATGAAGTTTACACAGTTTATGTTGTGTGAGGACGAAGTGTAGTGATTCAGTGACGCACATTTGGTTTGTGTCTGATTTGGTTAATCATTAAACACCATAAAGTCTTAAGGTTTCAAGAATTCTGTGCAAACATGGAAATCAGATAGTCAAGATTCTTTGGTGATGTGAATCAGTCTAGTACCAACAAAGTAAATTAAAACATATCAGCTTCTACCACCAATTATATGTCCTGTGGAATTTTTTCCACTTATACACTTTAAAGTACAGATGTACCTATTTAAAATTAATCTAGTGTTTAAATAATTTTATTTGTTGACACAACAGTCATATATACATTACCCTTACAGTGTTGCTTAGCAAGCAGTACACATGCAAGATGTGTACATACTAGATGGCTACTTAGTCTTTTTTTGTTAAATTGTTTGTTTGGGGTTTTGTTTGTTACAAAAGCTGTTCATCCATTCTACAAAGCAATAGATAAATTTAGTAATATTTACAGAAGGTACACATCATGGTGAAGAAATATAAGTTTGTCTTCTCAGTTTTTTAAGGGCAATAAAAGAGGTTACTTGTTCACAATCTCAAAATGCCTAACAAGAAGATAGTCCTGACAGTAGAAGGCCCTTTCATTTGCCAGGTAAGGAACATAATTGGTCAACAGCTGGACACTGACATTAGAAGTACTTGCATGAAAAATACCATGCAATATTGTAGTAAAAAGCTAAGATAGGTTCTCCACTCTCAATTTCATCCAACTTATATTAAGTTTGCATGTATTTCTAAACATTTTTATATGATTCAAAGTAACCATGGCTTGATAGCTGCAGGTCTTCTGGCTTAGTAAAAATTCCAGACAAGGTGATCCCAATAGTCCCTCCTACTGTTAAAATACATAAATACAAACAAAGGCTTTTGGCTGACAGAGAAAAAAAGAGAAGGAAAGTCCTCATGCTTCAGGTCATGAACTAGACTTAACTACCACAGTCAGAAGAAAAACTTTGAAGTAATAGATCACCCCTAGATAGGCTGCTGCACTTTGCCATGGTATTGCTCACAGGCAGAGTCAAAGAACTTGACTAGACCTTTTTCTACACCACCTTTTTCTACAATTGTATAGTCCTGGCACCCAGCCTGCAGTCTCACAGCTCCTGTCTGCCTATGACCCCTAGGACATTGACCCAGTGTGTCAGCACTCTTGACTTTATGGAAATACACATTTATTGACTGAGGGAATAAAACCATGTAGTTTTACTCTGTTTGTATGTTTATCTTAATATGAAATCTACCCTCAGGCAAATATTCTAAGTCTCCAAATGCCATCTTCAGCTATATAAATATCTCATACATAGAAAACCATCAGTGTTTTCAGACAGTTAATGTCATAGATAAGTGCAATAGGTCACCCTGACAGGAAAATTATCCAAGGAACTCTACTTTTCTTCTTGGGTGTAATACATGACTGTATATTGGTGAACACATCCCATGAATGATTTACTGCAAATAAAATCTACAGATTTTTTTTTAAAAACCCTTTCCCATTAACTTGAAGGATTATGGGTCCTAAAACTGTCATTACAATAACCTTAAGAAATGTACCATAACTGAGTCATACGCTTCCTTTTTACTCCATGACTAACATTCTTATTTCCAGAAAAATTACCAGGGTTTTATTTATTTTGTCTTGTTATATTTCCTCCATATGAAGCAGAAAAACAGAATGACAGTTAGAGACAGAACGGATATTTCCTCTTCAGAACAACTGTACATGTAAATGAACCCAGGAACAACACATGTACTCACAAGGAGTTTTCTTCATATTTGGTTCTGGAATAAATTTGACATAGGTGTTTCTTCAATGTTTTATGACAAAGTTATCCAATGACATCTATTAATTTCCTTTTTTAAGGCTCTCCGTGGACACAAATGAGTCCAGTCTAAGCACTGTATTTGTTCTGTATCAATTTAGATTGTACCCTTTTCTGCCAAAGAAAAGTAGTGAGTTGATGCTTTTGGAGTTTGCACATTTCTTATGACAGGGTGATTGCACACAACAAAGAAAGTTTAGATTAATACAGATACAGACGTCCTGGTTTTGTTTAAAACAAGCAGTTTCTCTTTTAGTGAATTTTTCTTTCATCTAAGGCCTTCTTAGTAACTGCACTTTTCTGAAGTTGGATACATGTTTTGGTAGACATAGCAATGGAATGCAAGGTTGCTAATAAGGACACACATCCTGTAAGTGAGAAGGGCAAGGAGGAGTGAACTGAACAGATGACTAAAACTGACCAAGTGAGTATTCCATCCCATCCACGTCATTACACTATATAAAATGGGAGATCATGAGGGTCTTGCCCCTTATTTGACTATGGTCAACATCTGGGAAGGACCCTGTCTGCTGTCCCTGCAAATCTGAGACCTAGTGACAGACCCTGCATCCTTGAATCCAGTTCCGGTTTGCTGCAAAGTCCAACCCAGGACTTCCAGATGCCTGCCCTGCAGTTACTGGAGCAGTTCTGAGCTTTGCTGGGTAATTCAAGCTTGATTTTATATATTTTGTATTATATTCTCTATTTTATTAGTAGCATTAGTAAAACATATTTAATTCTTTCCAACTTGCAAGTCCTCTCCCTTTTTGACTCTGTTTACCCTCCTATGGTATTTCCTTAGCGGGGAGAGGTGGAGCTAAGCATGGGGAAAAGGGGATGGGGTTAACAAAACATCTGCCACGGTTTATTGTCACCCGGCAATCTAATCTTGACAACGTATAAGTGAACATTTGCAATGAAAGCAATCAAGTTGTTAATACTGCCTTTGTGTGAAGAAAATCGTACTAAATAGAATGATATATTAGTTATCCATACAGAAGGCCCATACAGAATTTGCAGGTCTCAGTCAGCAGGCAAATCCTCTTTCCCCAGAGTCTTTACAGACGATGCTATCTTCCCTTCCCTTCCCTTCCCTTCCCTTCCCTTCCCTTCCCTTCCCTTCCCTTCCCTTCCCTTCCCTTCCCTTCCCTTCCCTTCCCTTCCCTTCCCTTCCCTTCCCTTCCCTTCCCTTCCCTTCCCTTCCCTTCCCTTCCCTTCCCTTCCCTTCCCTTCCCTTCCCTCTTTTCTACTCTTACATTCATTCTCATTTTTTTGCTCTAAAATATTTAGAATTCATACAGAAAAGTTCTGCAAAAATACTGGAGAGCTAGTAATTGTTTTGCAGTCTTTCAGAATCAAGATTCTTTCTAATAATTGAAAATGTTTCTTTTTTTCCTTACTCTCCATCTGCCCTGGATATTCAGGAACTGATCTAGAAAACATTTAATTTCATTACACTAACTAAAATCGGTGGGCCTTACCCTAAAAGCAAAGCAAATTAAATAACATCATGGCCTTGTTGAACAGATATAGAAGAATGCGTATATTTAAATAAATGTATTACTGAATTGGCTCCACAGTTTTCAAATCGACAGATTGCTTGGGCCATAAATAAAAAAAAAAATAAATAAACCTTAAGGAATTTTTTGTTCTCTTACAGGATGCATCAGCAACTAAAAGTGACTTTAATGTATTGGTCCCTGTAATAGGAAGAAGCAGCTTGTGCAGCATATTTTATTTAAATGTATTGATCTTTTGACATATGGTTGGAAAAAAAAAAAGAAAGAAAGAAGACCACATTCCAGGAGATCTGATGAAAAAATCTCAAGTTATATTTTACATTAGCTTTGCATATATCAACTGACAACACTAAAACATAATTCTTTACAAATATATTAATACTGGAGCTGCTCATTTATCTTATAAGATCCAGACAAGACTCGTAAGTCTCACTCATGTATTGTTGATGAAGGTCACAGAAAGGCAGACTTTCAAATGACCTTCTCTCTCCCTAAATTACAGCAACAAAACTGTAAAATGAACAGATGAAGAATACTATATGATTTTTGGTGGCACACACACTAAGTGATCCTTTCACATCAAATGCAGACTAACAGATGCTTAAGCTGTAACTGAGAAAGTCTGTTTCTGGCTGTTCTATCCATTGACTTCTCTACCTGCTAAGATGAGGCAGAAAATGATTCTGCTGCATCTTTTAAGTCTTCCAAAAAGTAAACAAGCTGGGCATTTGGCACTTAACGGGTAAACAAGTTGGGTGTTCAGCACTTAACATGTTCTGTAAGGAGCTGTCGGACACAGCAGTTGGTGTAATCATTGCTATAATAAATAAATTCTGCTTTCTGCCTCATCCAATTAAACATTTCGTTGTGGAGCCTAAAACTTGGGACACATTGCCTTGTGATATCTGTTCACCTGAACCTTGCACCACTCAGTGGAGAGAACAGATGATCTCCCTGGGAAATGTGATGGTCCTAAGGAAAGAACATCACAAGGGATTATCCCAGAAGCCATATGTAAGCAACTGGACACACACTTGTATACCGTCTATATATTTGGAAGGCAGTGGCTAGCTGTTGCTACTGGGTTTTGTGCAATCTTTAAACTGTCTCATACTGAAATGAAATTGTTTAGACAAACTAGGACACCACTAGCAAGTGAAAAAGGCATAACAACTGCCTTTGAATTCTAAGGTTTCACAAGTAAAAGTTTCATAAACTTCTTAAACACAGGATTCCTCCTGACAGAGAATCACAGAATCACAGAATCACTGAATGTGACTTCCATTTTTGCTTGGAAAAGGAAGTTCACATATTTTTGTACATTTTTTATGTCACCTTCTCAAATATTTGTATTTAAAGTTGTAAGTTGTTATGCTTATCTTCTACAGAGCATTAACTGTCTTACCTAGGAGATTATACACATAGCTTTTGCAGTTTAAGCATGAGAAGAGTAAAATCCCAATCTACAAGAATGGCAACAGGGATGACCCTGACCACTGTCAGCCTCACTTCTGTACCTGGCAAAATTATGGAGAAGATTATTCTGGGAGTTATTGGAAAACATCTGAATGATAATGTAGTCATTGGTCCCAACCAGCATGGGTTCATGAGGGGAAAGTCTTGCTTAACAAACTTAATTCCTTTCTATGACAACGTTACCCATGTAGTTGACCAAGGGAAACCTGCAGATGTGATCTTTTTTGGATTTCAGTAAACCCTCACAGTGCCCTCCTGAACAAGATGTCCAGCATACAGCTGGATAAACACACAGTGCAGTGGGCAAGTAGTTGGTTGACAGGCTGGGCTCAAAGGGTTCTAGTAAATGGGGTTATGCTGGGCTGGTGACCAGTCACTAGTGGGGGTTCTGCAGGGATCCATCCTAGGGCCAGTACCCTTCAATGTTTTCATAAATTACTTTGACACATGACTTGGGACAATATTAAGTAAGTTTTCTGATGACACCAACTTGGGAGGAACTGTTGACACTATTGGGGGCAGAGAGGCCCTGGAGAGGGATCTGGACAAATTGGAGAGCTGGGTAATCACCAACCACATGAAGTTTAATGAAGGCAAGTGCTGGATTTTGTACCTGGGACAAGACAACCCTGGCTTTACATACAGACTGGAGAATGATATATTGGAGAGTATCTCCACAGAGAGGGATCAGGGGGTTCTGATCGATGACAAATTGAATGTGAGCCAACAGCGTGGCCTGTCAATGAAGAGGGCCAACCATGTCCTGGGTGCATCAAGCACAGCACTGCCAAAGGGGCGAGGAAGGTGATTATCCTCCTCTACTCTGCACTGGTGCAGCCCCACCTGGAGCACCGTGTGCAGTTCTGGGTGCCACAGGATATAAAGGTTATGAAGCTACTGGAGAATGTCCAGAAGAGGGCTATGAAGTTGGTGAAGGGTTTGGAGGGGAAGCCATATGAGGAGCAGCTGAAGTTACTTGGTCTGTTCAGCCTGGAGAAGACTAAGGGGTATCCTCATCATGGTCTGCCGTTTCCTCACAAGGGGAGGAGGAAGGGCAGGCACTGATCTCATTTCTGTGGTGACCAATGATAGGACCTGAGATAATGGTAGGAAGATGTGCCAGGGGAGGTTTGGGTTGGGCATTAGGAAAAGGTTCTTCACCCAGAAGGTAGTGGAGCACTGGAACAGGCTCCCCAGGGGAGTAGGCACAGCTTCAAGTCTTTCAGTATACAGGAAGCAACTGGACAACACCTCAGACATATGGTGTGAACTGTGGAGATGTCATATGCAGGGACATGAATTGGACTTGACGAATCAGCAATGTGACATTGTGGCCAAGACGGTAAATGGTATCCTGGGGTGCGTAAGGAAAAGTGTGACCAGCAGGTCGAGGGAGGTTATCATCCGCCTCTACTCTGCCCTGGTAAGGCTGCATCTGGAGTACTGTGTCCAGTTCTGGGCTTCCCAGTTTAAGAAGGACAAGGAACTACTGGAGAGAGTCCAGCAGAGAGCTATGAAGATGATTAGGAAGGTGGAGAACCTTTCTTATGAGGAGAAACTGAGAGAATTGTGTCTGCTCAGCCTGGAGAAGAGAAGGCTAAGAGGGGATCTTATCAATGCTTATAAATATCTCAAGGGTGCATGTCAAGAGGATGGAACCAGAGCCTTTTCAGTAATGTTCAGCGATAGGATGAGGGGCAACAGGCACAGACTGAAGCACAGGAGGTTCCTTCTGAACATGAGGAGAAACCTCTTTACTTTGAGTGTGAGAGCACTGGAACAGGCTGCCCAGAGAGGCTGTGGAGTCTCCTCTGGACACATTCAAGACTCACCTGGACACATTCCTGTGTGACCTACTCTAGGTGAACCTGCTTTAGCAGGTGGGTTTGACTAGATGATCTCCAGAGGTCCATTCCAACCCCAACCATTCTGTGATCCTGTGGGTCCCTTCCAACTCAGGACATTCTATGATTTTCTATGAAAATACTAATGTCATTTTACTCATGAAGTAAATCACATTTACACTCATGAGTCATCACTTTTAGAAAACTAAAAAGGGAGAAAAAAATAAACAAAAAAAAAAGACAAATGTTATTACTGGAACTATCCACTCTATCTAAATTCAGGAACCTCCATTTCTTCTCCTCCTCTACACCTTTTCTCCCCCTCTGCCTCCTCCATTCCATGCACAGACAAAATAGAAGGGATTTTAAGAATTGTGGATGGAAAGGCTAAAGTGTAAAATGAAAACCTGGCTGTACAAATTAGTCAATAATATCAGTAGGTATATAGAACAATTCTATCTTGTTGGGCACAATTGAGCTAATAGGTATGGGCTAAATGAAGAATAAATTGAAAAAAAAAAAAAGAGAGAAAAATAATAATGTACCTGGTTTGACAGCTGAAGCTCTAATATTATCAGTACAGAAAACAGACAAAGAAGAGCTACAACAAAGTTATGATTAAGAACTTCTTAGCTATTTATCACCTTTCTTATTTAGTGTTCCAAATTTCTGGATGGTTGAATATGTATTTATGACTGATGCATGTAGCATATCAACTGTTTCCACAGTGTATTTATAAAATACTTCTAATGGCTTATAATGGAACATATATATATATATATAAATAATCCATCAGCACAACAGGGAGAATGGAAATGAGATAAAACATTTGTTCAGAAAGCTTTTAAATGATGTTGTTTGTTCATGTTTGCATTTTTTTTCCCTATTGCTATATCTACCCATCTTTCAGGAGGACCAAATCAAGCAATTGCATAGCAAATGAAGAATACATTGCCTCACAGTTCACGTATTGCCAGAGGAACCATCAGGGGATGAGTTGCAAAATTACTGAGCTCGTGTAACAACAGCTGAAGCCTACCACTGCTGTACCTTTGAACAGAAGGGAAGTTGTACCCTAGTAAAGATTATAAAAAAAATGTGTTGTCAGCATATCAAATAAGGCACCCCCAATTAGAAAATGCTAGCCTTTCTCTGCTTCAACTACCTGTTTGTAATACGGGATCATGCAGATAAATATTTAACAGGAATACTTTGAAAATACATGCATTATTTTCTAAGGCATATTTGGTTACTATACGGACAAATGCTATAATCTTCCACAAGAGAATTAATTCACTGTCCAGGACAAGTTTTCAAATAGCATGCAGAAACTGTGGTGATCAACAGAATGTAGCACAGCTTCTCGCTGATGTTCATTCATCCATTCAGGAGGCAGGAGGTGTGGGAAAATAGTCTGAGGACAGCATTTTTTGCATATACACAATTTTCATAGATGGCTTTAAACTCTTCAATAATTTTTCAGTAAGTAATGCAATAATAACAATGATGGGAAACTGACAGACAGTGCAAAGGGATTTTACAAAGTATCTAGAAGGAGCAGGAACGGATTAAAAAAAAAAAAAAATAAGGGGAGAAAAGCTGGATGATATTGTGTACTTAGTAGTAAATCAAACTGAACTCAGCAGAAATAATAATGAACTCCACAGAGTTTTCCAATGTGGAAGTGGGGTTCAGAATGTAGGTCTTTAAAATACCAGTACATTATTTTAGACCAGTCTTTGTGTTAGGCTTTCCTCACTGGTAAGAAATGATCAGTGATACCAAAACCAGTTTGTTCTTTTCAGGAGTGTAGAGATGAGTGAGCCAGATTACACCTGGATGTATTTAACTTGCAATTTTAGAATAATTTTTCTGAACAAGATTCAAATACTTACCCCTGGACTACCAAGAATTTTAACTTATTGTGCCGGCATGACACTTAATTTTTAAATATTTCACTCTTTAAGAACTATGAAAACATTACTTAATGTTAATTAATGTATGTGATATTGTTGTACATATGCCCCTGTGCTGGTTTGACTGAAAATGAGTCAATTTTCTTCATGCAGTTAGAAACCTTTCTTTTTCATATCTAGCATGGTCATTACCTGGATTTAGTTTGAGAACAGGAGATAACATCCTGGGACAGAGTTAAGGTTTCTAATTGCTCTGGTCTGAGGGTGAAGGACATTCTGAGTGCCCTGCCCACAGATGTGAGGTATCAAGGAAGGGGAGAAGAGACAGGGTAGAGTTTGACTGACATCCAGACTGATCAATAAGAGTATTTCATCCCATTAGCATCATGCTTCATATTTAAGGAGAGTTGGGGTCTTCTGGTCTCTCACTCACTTCTTTGCCTTCTTCGGTCTTCTTGCTGGAGCTGAGAGAGTTTTGTTCGGGATGTTTAATTTGGTTTTTTGCCATTTTGCAGAGACCTCTGGCCTTTCTGCCTTTTTTCCTTTTTATGCCTTTTTTTCTCTCTGGGATCAGCTGTTCAGGACCAGGTGCTAGGACTGCCTACTTGGTGTGGATAGAGTTTATGAGGAATTGCATTGAATATCTTTTATTTTATGTTCTATTTCTACTTTATATATATATTTACTAGTAACGTATTAATATTTTGTTATTTTCTTAAACTGTGTTTATCTCAATCCAAGTGTCTCCCTTCTCTTTTGACTGTCTCCCCCATTTGATGGGTGGGGAGCGGAGTAAGTGAGCATTTATCGTAGTTGTATTGCTAGCTCAGGTTAAACCGCAGTATCTGCCTTTTGTAATGCTGTTTGAGAGCACTCTGCCTTGTGGACAGATGTGACTATCAAATTCAATGCCTGCAGCACATTTACTGACCTTCAGCAAGCTCTGACTTTTTTATGTTGCAACATTATTTTGGTTTATTATTTTACCCAGAGAGCAGTCTGTGATCAGCAAAAAGATGCTTTTATCTTAATCATTGGTCATAAATATTCAGATTTTCAGTCTCCCAGGAGCACTGTTCACTATTTCTTGGCATTGAAAAAAAGCAATGAAATATTTTCAACCAAAATTCAGTACACTAAATCTGACAGTCTAGTTATATTAGTGGCAAAAGATGGGGTTTTGGTTACATGTTTAATTATGTACAATTCCAAGCATGGAGTCTACAAAGTTCTCACATTAGGTGTGCCTTCATTTAATTCAAGAAGAATACTTACAAATTGTCAGACCTTGAACTTGCCAAATCTGGAGGGAAGAATTTCTGTATTCTTATGACTAGATTCTGGTAGAGTTGGCCTATGATTAAACATGTCAAAGACCAAGAAAGAAGTCAATACATTAAAAAAACCAAAATCAGGCTGAAGCCTGACACCAATATAAAACTGGAATAATGTCACTAAATTTAATGGATTAAATCTGGTATTTACAAACAATCTGTCCATAGTGTCTTAGAAGGGAAGAGAGGAAATTAAAGCACTTCTGAAATCATGTCCATAGAAGACACAAGTATGGAATTGTTCCCTATTTTTCAGTGAATTCAGCAAGTTATCTTAATTCCTTCAGATCAAGGTCCTTCAATTTAGCATGCTCGTAGGAAAAGCTATTTTTTTTTTTTTTTTTTTTTTGTAATCACGTGTGTTAGAATGAGAATGCCTGAAACAGTTTGACTTTGATAATCTCCTACAACAAGATCAAATTACACATTTTTACATTTTTTTCTTTCTTTGTACACAAGTTTCAGACAAACACAAGGACAAAATCAACCACAAACTTAAACAGAAACAAAACAGCAGGATTTTTCCTATCATTATATATGTGTATATAATTATTCATATGTATTTTTACTATTATTTCTTTATAATTTATCCAAATGCTCCATTGTCAACTGCTGGTGAAGAGAAAAAAGAGTATTTACATTCTTAAATTTGGGTACTTCGGGTTATGCAGTCAATTGAATACCAGGACACTTCCTGAAGTGAAAAAAATTATCTCTACCCTGGTTTAAGATACTCATGTAGTTGCAAAGCTTTTTGACCAGGAGAAACCTACAAAATATCTGTCCGAATTACATGGTCTCGACAAATATAAAATTCTGGAGATTGGGAGAGGGAAGAAAAGGACTTATCACACTACAAATACTTTGAGTCTTTCATGTTATATTTCTAAATGCTATTGTATGTGATATAGGTAATATATTTCCTCCATTAAAAGTTGTGTGAGAAGGATTAAAAGGTTTAAAGTATCTGAAATATCTTAAGTATCTGAAGTAAAGGATTTGTGGCCTCTGAATTTTATATTTGTTACCTAGGAGCAAAGTAGATTTTGTCAAGTAATTAATAATGTATATTATTAATAAAACAAATAAAAATTGTTTAAACACTAGGAATAAGTCTTGTACTGAGTGGTCCAGTAGTGGTTCAATATTCATAAAGTATTTTATTTGCCAGCATCCCAAAATAAAAATATTTTATTAGGAATTTTCTTTTTTTTTTTTTTTATTGGTCAGTAAGTGTCTCTTGGCAGTGAAGCCAAAAGAATTCGTCTAAGGAATAGTTGTCCTAATAGTATTCCTAATAGAGAAAAAAAAACTTAGGCATGTGTTACATGATCTGCGAAGAAATCTCTGCTATCACCGTGATGAACAGAGTGCTGAATTGTATCTTTCCTGAACAAAGCAAAACATTGTCTCTTCAGTCTGATATAATTATTAACATTTTCAAATCATTTTCGTAACAATTAAAAACCAGCTATTTTTGTTTACTTTTTTCAAAATATACCTTCTTTCTAACACAATGCCACTACATTAGCTTATCCTGTCAGACAAAAAAAAAAAAAATTAAAAATCAGGGAAAAAAGATCTAATATCACTGAACATACATATTCTTGAAGAAATAGAGAACAGACTCAGTTTAAGAAGTGTTTAACTTCCTGTATTTTTCACAGACATTTGATCAACTTCAAGCATAGAGAATTTCCACTTCTCTTGGTACTTTATTTTAAGACTAAATAAACATGACTATTAAAACTAACTTCTTATGGCACCTATTTAATTCCATGAAAACCTTTTTACTTTCTTCAGTAGCTCTGGGTTTTACCAGCTCTTGACAATAAAGTGTCCTCATAACTTTAATTGTAAAGTTATTATTGTGCTTCATTATGGATTGCTTGATTCCAATGCACATTTGTAGCAACAGTTTTGCAGGTAATAGTGGTACAATTTACTCAGACATGACCAACATGATTCACCAATATTTTTTACAACAGAATTGTACAAAACACACAGAGGCACCTGGATATAGGGAGGAAGAGCCACACAATGAGTGTGTATTTAAATATTTCCGCTCTGTTAAATCTACTGTCTTTGAAGAAACAGCTTGGAACCTGTGTCTGACATTGCTACCATCTAGGAATTCAGGGAGGAGCACAAGGGAAAAAGAAGGTGGTCTATTAAGAGAGAAACTGAGGCAAATATTGCATAAATCTCTATGAGAGAAAAAAAAAAAGAGCTCTCACTCTAAATTCTTTGCTGCTGTAAATGTTCTCCAAATGACGTCAACATGATGCTGTCTGATTAGCCAACAAGAGTGCCACTTCTGGGATTGCATGAAGACCTATTAACAAATAAAAAGCTGAAAAGGTCTGATAGTTAGTCTGCTTTTGTATTATTTCATTCCCTTCATTAGTTGTTTTTACCATGACTTTGGAAGCATGATGTGGAAAATGTAGCAACCAAAAAAAAAAAAAAAAAAAAAAGGCACAGAGAGGGACAAGGATTGCATTCTCATACTCAGGCCTAGTACCAGAAAAAGAAAACAACAGTCTTTTTAGTGACTATTTGATGACTGGCAAAATCCATGAAAATGAAGTTTCCAGTCCATTAAGATCTTTTTTCTCATGATGAAAACAACAACAGAATGATAATAGAATTAAAATTAAAAGCATTAATGAAGTTGATTTTGATTGCTTAATTTCTCACAAAAAATGTTTACCAACTGCTCAGGTAAGGAATATGGAGTTTGTTATGACATGACCTGTTTTGTTTTCATTTATTAGACCTATTTTACAACTTTCCCATGAACTGGTAAGACACCAAAACAACTATAAATAGCTTTCCCCAAATTATGTTAATATACTTATCAATAAAATTTGTTCTACTGTTTGCATATAGTTTATGTTCCTACTTATGTGTGAAACAAAGCCTTGCTGCTGAGTTTCTACAATAGAATAATGCATAAATGCTCTTAAAATACAGAAATGTTTACTTAAGGATAACTGATACAGAACATTTTGAAGTGAAAAATAAGATGTGTGAAATAGTCCTTTACCTATCTAATCTTATAGTAATCATTGGCATAATACCTGAAAGTTATATAACCATTATGAATTTCTTTATTCTCATAATGTCTCTTGGATGCAATAGAAAGGGACAGAAGAATAACACCCATTTTACAGGTGAAAAAAAGGAACACAAAGTAGATTATCACTTACCTAAAATGACACAGTTGATGTGTGGTTACACTGGGAACTATTAAAGTCTTAATGGTATTGTTCTTTTTATGGATAAAAACTTCTATAGATTGCTTTTCCTAATTCATAAATATGGCATATAAAAATAAATTATGATATTGCAAATAGAACTAAATAAACACAGCAAGAAAAGAAGGAAATATAAATGCTTGATTCGTGCATAGTGCAGATTTTATACAATTTCATTATCATATAAATAGCTAACGTATATAATCTTTCGTGCGTTAATTCTGATAAATGTTACAGTAAAAAATTAAGATTAATTGAAGTTGCTTTGAAAGATTTGCTAGGAATCGTATCTGCAGTACTTTTTAGCCTAGTTACTTTATGTTCTGAAAAGTTTTAGTATTCTATTAGTGATTTACGATATCTGCTTACTCATATTTTTATAGACTGCTAAACTGTGTAAAATTGCTTTTTTCAGTCTTAACTTTTGATGCTTAGAATTATTCTTTGCTTTTTTTTTTTTAAAAGAAAAAAGCTTGAGTATTCAGAATATTCAGAAGACTGAATTGCTAAGTGTTTTGGAAATTAATACATGATAGCTGAGAAGAAGCATTAAATCTGCATAAACCTACAAAGGTTCACCGCTAAAACAGGTTACAAAAAGAAATTGAAGGGCAATCATTATTTGTTGTCATTGAAGGACACTAAGTTTTCTCACAGTCACTACAGTACCTAGGGATACATTAATTCTTCTTTTGGATCTTACACATACAGAAGTACTGCATACCCTTCTGTGTAGGCAGAGATTAAAAACAGGCAGCTGAGAGCAGTAAAGAACTTTATTTGGTATATTTAACATAATATTCAGTGAAACACTAGGACTCTGATTTTTCACTTATACCTGGTGCAGAGATTTTTGTCTTTAAAAACTGAATGAGAAGTGGAATTAAATTATGACCGCAGCAGAACTTCAGCATTTTAGATTCACTTTGCATGGATTTACAAAACTAAATGTTATATATGAAAAAGTATGAAAAGCACATTTCAGTACAAGAACTTTACATTTCACAACACAGGTCTTAATTTCATAAGTCATAAAAAGCTTTGTGTCACACTGCAGCACCTGAAAACCCGTGATATAAACTGCATTTTGGTGTATCTCAATTTTCATTCATGGATTGTATCAGAATCTTGTGTATCCGATTGTCTTTCAGCTGCAGATCAGCATTTGTAAATATTCACAACAGAAATCAACTTAGATCTCTTTGCTTTCGCTTTTATCCGTTCTTCTGCATACTGTCAATTTTCCTTTGAATATCATCCATGCAGTTAGGTTAGAGTACTACAAGTTAATCAGATTTTCTTGTATGGCATCAACAACCCTGTTGCTTTGGTACTCTGTCCAAAATAAATGGGGACAGTGGATCTTCAGTCAGTAGTGCCAGGCTGAACAATGCTTAGCAATTAAATTCCTCAGAAAACTTCATAAAATATGAAAAGCATTTATCCCATTTTCATGAATAAATGCCATGTCCCAAAGTTAGTGTCATACTTTAAAACCACACAATAGCATATTAATGAATATGGTTATTCTTTGTTGTTATTTTACACTCTTTAGAATTCTGTAATGCGTACCATGCAAGTGTTCCTCTGGGATGAAACAGCAATAAATCTTTAATAAACTATGAGCAACATTTCAGTCTGAGTGACAAGCACTTTGCTACAAAAGTATTACTGGATAAATTATATTAAAAATAAACAAACGAGGAGATATTATTAAAAGTTTGCCTCTTTTTCCAGATATGTGTCTCATATTTCTGTTTGCTTGGAATTAAACACCAGTAAATCTTTAATGAGGTATGAATGACTATACCAATCACTTGAGAGTTATTGACACATCAATATCCATAGAACAGTATCTTATTAAACTATTGCAGTTCCTTCCTTGATAGGCATTATATATTCATTATTAATAATGCATGAGCATTTTTAATTCATTTCTGTTGCTACACCCTGTCCGTACTCCTGCAGCTACATTATTAAACCTGATTTTATAAATATCATTTTCTTGAGATACATATGTTAAGCATGACTGGTACTGAAGAGTTGTAAATGTAACTGAGTTTAAAATTCCTAATTTATTACTGATAAATAATACATAGCTTAACAAACAGAACAGCGTTATACTTAACCCGTTATTTCTACCAGACCAACCCAGAAGGAAGGAGAAAGCTCTGCTTTTTACAAGTCTGACCTATATTTGTAAATTACTAATCTATGAAGATCAGACAGCTATGCAGGTGTGAATGCTGATCTTTCCACTCTGACATCTGACTTCTGAGGGTTCTCACTGCAGTACCGTCTACAGCTTTCCTACACTTCCATATGTCAACGGCTGTTATATTGGAGTCATGCTCCTAATCTAGTTCAAGGTACATCATCCCTCTACAGACAGGGAAAACTCTGTTCCCTTTGGTTTCTCTGTGCACCTGACACAGTGCCACCTACAATTGTTTTCCAGCAGACCGTAACACTGAAAGGTTCTGCAGTGACATTGCCTGCTGTCCTCCCAAGTCAGTCAAACAAGCACATAAAACAGCACTGGTTAGAAATGAGAGAATATGAGAACTGCACTTCATAAATGGAGATTTAAGCCACTTGGCAGAATTTAAAGTTCTGCCTCTATATCCTGAACTGTCTGACTGCACCCATGTCCAACTAGTTTTTTCTTGATCACTGGATGAATGTCACTTCATGAATGTCAAATCACTTGACAGTTACTAATGAATGATTTCTGGTGAGATCTGTGCCTAATATGTAAAAGGTAAGTATCATTTCCTAAAACCACTGATAAGGACACTGAAACTCAGTGACATGCTGTGATTAGCTTGTATAATCCCCATTAGTCTCTGGCAGGGATTGATCACTTAGAAGATACTACTATGCTCTTTAGAAAAGGCACCTTGTATTTCATGTTTCTATAGATGATTCACCATCCTTTTACAAATTTAAAATATTTTAAATAAAACTTCATTATTAAATGTGATCATGTTACCACTAATAATGGTTTTGATAACAGTAAAATTTAGGTGTTCAGCTGGAGTCCTGTTAAGTGTTGGTTCCCTATAGAGCTATAAACTTTGAACGTACAGCAGAAAGACTTTGTGTGGGTGGAAGGTAATAGAAGATCAGATACAATAGAAAGGATTGTGAGCAGTGGCTAGAAGTCCAACTGAAGGCTAATCACTTGTGGTCTATTCCAGGAGTTGATACTGGGGTCGTCGCTGCTTCGCATCTTCATTAATAACATGGATAATGGGACCAAATACACCCTCAGCAAGTTTGTACAGAATACAAAATCAGGAGGAGCAGTTGATACACCAGACTTATGCTGCCTTTCAGAGACACCTCAACAGGATGATGAAATGGGCTGACAAGAACCTAATGGAGTTCAACAAACGAAAGTGCCAAGACCTGCATCTCTGGAGGCCAACACCATCCACAGGTTGGGGTCTGACTGACTGGAAAGCAACTTTATAGAGAAAGGGATCCTGGGAGGCAGCAAGCTGACTATGACCCAGAAATATGCCCTTGCCATAAAGAAGGCCCACAACAACCTAGACTGCATCAGGAAGGTTGTTGCCAGCAGGTCAGGTAACATGATCCTTCCCTTCTCCTTGACACTGGTGAGACAACACCTCGAATGCTGTGTCCAATGCCAGGGTTTACAGTACAAAAGAGACATGGATATGCTGAAGCAAGCCCAGTAAAAGTCCATGAAGGTGATTACAGGATGGAGGCTAAGAAAGCTGGGACTGTTCAGCCTGGAGAAGAGAAGGCTTTTATTTACACACAAGGATAAGCCTCTCCTCAGGCTGCAAGAGACCAAAGAAGATCGAACCAGACTCTTCTCACTGACACTCAGAACAGAGCAAGAGGCAGTTGACAGAAACTGAAACAGAAAAATTCCATATAAAGAGTTGGGTTTTGGTCTTGCTTGTGGGTGTTCTCAAGCAATGAAATAGATTGCCAAGCTGTGGAGCCTCCATTCTTAAATATGTCCAATACCCAACTGGACATCATGCTGAGCAATTTGCTGTAGCTTACCTTACTTTGAGCAGAGAGTGAAACTAGATGTTTTCCAATCTCAATCACTGTGTGATTCTGAAATAGGAGTGAACAGGGGGTAATGAAACTACATTGAACAGTGTGATATATATACATTGAGAGGATCAACATATTTGGATTTTCTTTTTTTTTTTTTTTTTTAACTATAGGATATTATGTGAATGACAGACACATAAACTGAGAGAGACCTTTATTCTCTTTTCGACCATAACATACAATTTTAACAACCAACCCAGAATCTTCAGCAACAGATTTAGCAGAGAAGAACAAGAGTTGAACAGTTGAGAGTTTTTACTGGTATTTCTGAAATCAAAGAACATGGGAAAGTCATTAAAAGCTGTTTGATTCTTCTATTGATATTTTTCAGCTGCCTAAGGATGCGTTATGTTTGTACTATTGCATAATGCGTAGTGTCTGCAAGCTCCAGTGAATTACTTAAAAAATCTTTGCAAGACATAGTGCTGGTCCTGAGACTTCTTCCATGACTAAATCATGTTCAGATCTAATAAAGTATTATGAAGATCACTTCATTAGTACTAGCAGCATATGAGGAATAAAGGGACTATCAAAGAGATGGTAAACTGAACAGTGAGAAGTAGATATGGCAATCAAAAGAACAGTTATGACCTGTGCAGTATTCTCTTCAGTAAGTTCCAAGATGTCATTTTTTCTAAAGTTTAAGATTTCTGAAAATTCCTGTAGCACAGGCAGCTCAAATGTTCCATTTCTGCTGCTTATTTATGTCCAGTCTTTTCAAGTACTCTCAGAAAATGATTGGAAGAATTTCTATAACTAAAAAGTAAAGAAGTGGTGAAACCAAATGTAGAAGGATAATAATGATTTTGGGGTTCAATCTTCTGTTGGTGTTTGTTTCAGTGAGAACACGATCAACATATATGATAGATTATTTTTATTTCACAACAAAACATGATTTTATTTCTGTTGTAGTATATTGAACATAAAAAAATTAAATAAGGAAATCCATAAGAAATGAAAGTCACCTACATATCATAACAATTTTAGTCAATACTTCTAGATTAGAATTTAAATTATTGATGAAATTAGAGATGAGTATAGAAAACTGTTGACAGAGATTCTAATTTAGTTCTTACGGTCTTCATTCAATTCCTCTACTGTTGCACAGCTAAAATGTTTCTACTTTCACTATTCTACCTTTCTTTTCCTTATTTCTTTTTTTTTTTCTTTTTTTTTTTCTTTTTTTTTTTTTTTCCCCTTAGGACATTAAAAATGTATTATCTTGCCTGAGTACCAGCCCAACTAAGTTTTCAGTTACACTGTTTAATACCAAAAGACATTTCTCCTTGAATCAAAAATCCACAGTAAAAACAAATTATCACTAGGAATAATTTATTTGACTGTGTACATCACATTAGCAATGAAAACCAGATGATTACACAGTGTCTTTCCAAACCACCTGCTAGGTTTTGTTGCTAAGACCTAGATCTTACCTGCATGTAGATACACAAAAACTGGTATAATTTAACAGAGATACCAAGTTATGGATTTGACTGCATCCTGTGGGCTAGGGGTTTTGCAAGACAAAATATGATGTGTACCAAAGGGAAAAAGCAAAAACAAAACCAAAATAAAACAATTGAACATACAACAACAAAAACAAACCAAAACACACAACCAAACCAAACCAAAACTAGAGTTATTCAGACCCTCATTTTGCCACAATGCAAAAATCTGTCACACTGTGTGCAGGCTCATGACTGCAAATATACAGCAGAAGAGGAAAGCTGAGTTGGTTTAGCTTGGATAGGAAGAATAGGAAACATAAATCCACATGTCTGTCAAAATCTGAAATAGTCAGTATAGATTCACAATGTAGATAAATGACAAAAGATAAATTAAATCCTAGAAATGACTATTTGTCTTCATTGGTTACTAAAGAAGTCTGAAGTTATGCACTAAGATACACACTTGTACTTTACAGATAACTAAAATTCAGTAAGATGATTCCAGTAAGATGCACGGGACTTGAACAAATATATTTGTGTTGGGATATTCATACAGAGATGATAGCTGGAGTTGTGTTTGCAGGTGAGCTAAGGGAGAAAAAGTACCAAAGACTGGACCTCCTAGGTATCTGTGGGGAGTACACATCTTACAGGAAAGTGCAAGGGGAATGAAGATTACCCAATAGTCAGCTTATTAATGTATAAGACTCAAGATTAAGGTCCTGCTACAAATCTGAGAAAGAAGATACTTAAATATATTCAATTTTGCATTTTCTGTAAATGCCTCATCTTCTAGGGTTTGAAATCTTCTCTCTCTCTCACACACACACACACACAAAAAAAAAAAAAAAATTGTGTTAGTACCGTTTTGATGCAAAAAATGACTGGGGACAAGGTGTACATAATGACACACAGATGTAAAGAAAATGAGTGCTACCATGTTTGTTGCTAACCCTGTCTAGGTCCTGACCCACCCTGGATCAAAGCTGGCTTGGATCTGCTCTTCCTGAGTGTGATGAAGGGGTCCAGAACCAACAATGAAGCACAGTTTCTGCAGCTTTTGGCCTGCAGGCTAGGTCTGGTTGAACATCGGGCTGGCTGAACAGAAATTATATCAAGCAACATATACTGAAAGGGGCTAACAGGTCTTCAGGTGTTTTTTTCAGATCTTTTAAATGAAAAACAAGTTGAAACTGGGAAGGGTTCAAAGTCATGAAAATATCCCTAGACAAAACCAAAGAAGTTTTGAGATCTCTTAGGAGGTTTCTCAGAGCCAGCTCTATCCCCAGCTCTTATTCAGCATTACTCTCCACCCTGTTATGTGCTGACAGCATATAACAAGTTTAAATTAGTGATCCATTGGATTAAGACAAATAAGACAGAAAAAATAGCAAAGCAGACAATTTTATTAAATTTATTGTTTGCAAGCACAATTGGCAGACATCTTGCTGTGAAATTATATTTGATAGCTCATAAGGGAGAAAAGGGAGGAAAACTTAACTCAAGCTTTGATCTTTCCCTTATCTTCCTCTGTTACCAGAAGCCTCCAGTTGTGAAAGCCATTCCTGCTAACTCTGATATTTGGAAGGATTATGTCCTTCCTTTTTGTCACTTCAAAACTGTCTTTCGCCTGAAAGGTTTGGACAAAGATTAATCCTTGTTAGGAGAAAGATTACATGTGTTCTGAGTAAGCCACTTGACTCCAGGAAAGATCTTGATCTTGGCTTTTTCCCCCACTGAAATGGGTCAGGCCCAGTTGGGTGAACTCCAAGAGCTCTGATACAACTGCCATGGTTGCCTGCAGTTGATCATCTCTGGCCATTTTCTTAGTTAGGTACCTAGAAACATCAAGGGATTTAAAACTCCACTAAAAGAGATCAAAAAAGAGCATAGATTTTAGGAGTCTTGGCACCATTAAACTGTACAACTGCTATCTTGTGTAATATATTTTCACACTGCAGTTAAACACTTTTCCTGGTTTATTAAGCTCCTTTACAGCTGTCTTGAATGCCCAGCTAGTCTTCTGGTGCATTTGGGACCCTTCTCACCACCCACACATTTAGAAGCCTGTAAATAGACTGTGAAGCAATAAGGGCATTGACCTTATGGTTCCTTTTGGACACTAACATAAAATAAATAACCCACTGCAACAGCAGGGTACGTATTTATGAGTCCTGTGTGGGCGTCATACTCAGCATAGAGAACAGTATTTCAGTAAAACACTTCAGATCACACATGCTCTGTTTTATTTCTTTCCTAATCTTTCAAATAACTAAATCATTTTTTTTTTTTTGTTATACTCACACTACATCACAGTTTGAAAAACATTGAGCTAACTGAAGGAAAGCTCAAGCTGCTCCTGAAACATTTCTTTCAGTCTAAAGTTTGGATATTCTCTCGCTTGTATAAACAAATATCTATCAGTCAAATCTCACACAGCTTCACTTACCTTATTCAAAATATGTCTCTGTTTTTGTGTTCATTCTGCCTGCATTAAGTCTCATGTAGTAGTCTGATGGCTACATTTGCAATATACACATCGTATTTCAAGTCTCTATTCCCAGCAGCTGTCATAGTTCTCCCTTTCTATTAGAGTAACATTTGTCTTACTTTAGTGATGTGTTTTATTATATCCAGTTGGTGTACCTATACTTTATTATTTTTCTATTCCCTCACTACTTTCTTCGTTATTTTGCCTTCTTTTCCCCAATATTTACCTTATGCATTTAATATCTTCTGTTAATATGTATTTCCACCAGAATTTATCTTCGTTTTTGTCTCCTGATATTTTTCTCCTCTGGGATTTACCTTATTAGTCTTGCCCGATATTTACATCACACTCACCAGTTGTCTCTTTTCTGTGTTGGATTTAATATTTATTTTGTCTTGTCTTTTTCCCTTCATGATAAATCAAATAAAGTCTCTCTCTGCTTCTCATATTGAACTGTATCTAAACTCAGTATATAGGAAGCTTATAGTGATAACATGGCAACTAGTAGCTCAGAGCTATTGCTCCTTGCCACTTGAACAACGACAAAGTAAAGGGTTTCATAGCCAAAAGAGCAAATGTCTGTGACACAATATTGCTTTCTTCAGTATTATTGTTTTTAAGTACATGTGGAAGCTGAAGTCTTTACAAGAGTGACCTTGTGTGTCAATACATGAGGAAAAGTGACAGAGTCAGTACATTCAGGGAGAACAGCTACCTCTATTAGAAATTCAGAAGTTCTTCTCTTGATAGTAGGTTCATCTGCATTTTCTTCTCCTGTCATCTCTATTCTTTCACAGACCTCAAAGAACAGAGAATTGACCCTCCTTAAGGAACAGTGTGGCAGGCTCTGTGAATCTTGTTCTGACCAGAGAGTGATGTTTTATGCTTTCTCATGACTGCTATAGTTAAACTAAACAGTAATTGATTACTAAAACTTAGTAACCGATGCACTTGTAGAGATATGTGTGGCTAAACCACAACTGTGGTTGAATAGGGATCTGTTGGGTATGCTCAAGCAGAAGAGAAGAGTTTACAGGTCGTGGAAGCAGGGGCTGACCACTTGAGAGGAATATAAGGCTGCTGTTAGAGGATGTAGGAAGGCAGTTAGGATAGCCAAGGCCTCCTTAGAATTACAGCTGGCGAGAGGGGTCAAGGACAGCAAGAAGAACTTTTTCAAATACATAGCAGATAAAACTAATACCAGAGGCAATGTAGGTCCACTGGTGAATGGGGTGGGTGCCATGGTGGCAGAAGATACAGAGAAGGCAGAGTTACTGAATGCCTTCTTTGTCTCTGTCTACTCTGCTGGAGGCTGTCCTGGGGAGCCCCGTACCCCTGAGACCCCAGATGAAACCAAGTCAATGGAGGAGTTTGCTTTAGTCAATGAGGACTGGGTTAGGGAGCAATTAATTAGTCTGGACATCCATAAATCCATGGGTCCAGATGGGATGCATCCGCGGGTGCTGAGGGAACTGGCTGAAGTCATTGCTAGACCGCTCTCCATCATTTTTGCCAAGTGTTGGGAAACGGGAGAGGTGCCCGAGCATTGGAGGAAAGTAAATGTCACTCCAGTCTTCAAAAAGGGCATAAAGGAGGACCCGGATAATTATAGACCGGTCAGCCTCACCTCTGTCCCTGGGAAAGTAATGGAACAACTTATCCTTGGTGCCATCTCAAGGCATATCAGGGATAAGAGGGTCATTAGGAGCAGTCAGCATGACTTTACCAAGGGTGAGTCATGCTTGACCAATCTCATAGCCTTTTATGAGAATGTAACAAGGTGGATGGATGATGACAGAGTGGTGGATGTGGTCTACCTTGACTTCAGTAAAGCCTTTGACACAGTCTCTCACAGCATCCTCACAGCTAAGTTGAGGAGGTGTGGTTTAGACAATAGAGTAGTGAGGTGGGTTGCAAACTGGCTTAAAGAGAGAAGCCAGAGAGTGGTAGTCAGTGGTGTGGAGTCTAGTTGGAGGCCAGTATCTAGTGGAGTACCTCAGGGGTCAGTACTGGGGCCAATATTATTCAATATATTCATTAATGATTTGGACGAGGGAATTGAGTGTACTATCAGCAAGGCTGTGCTGCCACCCAGCAGGACCTGGACAGGCTGGAGAATTGGGAGGGGAATAACCTGATGAAATTTAACAAGGTGAAGTGTAGAGTCCTGTATCTGGGCAGGAACAACCCCAGGTTCCAGTATAGGTTGGGAAATTACATATTAGAGAGCAGTGTAGGGGAAAGGGACCTGGGGGTCCTGGTGGACAACAGGATGACCATGACCCAGTACTGTGTCCTTGTGGCCAGGAAGGCCAATGGCATCCTCGGGTGTATTACAAGGGGGATGGTCAGTACATCGAGAGAGGTCCTCCTTCTCCTCTACTCCGCCCTGGTGAGACCCCATCCGGAATATTGTGTCCAGTTCTGGGCCCCTCAGTTCAAGAAGGACAGGCAACTGCTGGAGAGGGTCCAGCGTAGGGTAACAAAGACGATTAAGGGAGTGGAGCACCTCCCTTATGAAGAAAGGCTGAGGGAGCTGGGGCTCTTCAGTTTGGAGGAGACTGAGGAGTGACCTTATTAATGTTTATAAATATATAAAGGGTCAGTGCCATGAGGATGGAACCAGGCTCTTCTCAGTGGCAAACAATGATAGGACAAGGGGTAATGGGATCAAACTGGAACACAAGACATTCCACTTAAATTTGAGAAAAAACTTCTCAGTGAGGGTGACAAAGCACTGGAACAGGCTGCCCAGGGAGGCTGTGGAGTCTCCTTCCCTGGAGACATTCAAAGCCCGCCTGGACATGCTCCTGTGCGACCTCAACTAGGTGTTCCTTCTCCAGCGGGGGGATTGGACTGGATGATCTTTCAAGGTCCTTTCCAATCCCAAACATACTGTAATACTGTGAATTAAATCTATAAACTGCAATATTTGCCTAACTTGCAGAGAAGAGGTGGGTAATTTTCTTCTTTTCATAGGTCCTCAATATCTACTGTCTTCATTACAAAATAAGACTTAGCCCTTCAACCTTACATTCCTTAATGTAACCAAGGAATAATTCCCCGTGCATGTACACAGGGAATCAATCACATTATGTACTCCTTTTTTATTCTCCTTTTTCTTTTATTAATTCAGTCTTCACTCCCATTCACTCCTGCTTTCTTGACCTCCTTTATCTCCAGTATGCCAATAGAAATCTTACTACTGAGAGAGAACTATCAGATTATTAATAGGTTTAGAAATGTGCATTAGTCAGGAAAAATATTCTGCCTTTCCACAATGACTCAGGAGGTCACCAACCTATCTCCAAGTATCACCAGTTCCAAGAAACTTTTAAATAAAGAACAGCTTGCTTGATAAAAGGAGTTATTAAGATATTTTTAAAAGCTGAAGCAGTATGAGAGTTCATTTTGTACAGGAGTTTGCAGCTAGGTTATGAAGAAACCTGAGATTCAAACCAGTTCTTCTGTAATAACTTCTTATTTACTGCCAATGGAAAGTGAATAACTTGAACTATGTGCTGTCCCAAATCAATTATATATTCCTCTTTCAAAATCAGTTCCATTTTCATTTTGTCGGTGTCAGAAGGAAGTGTTCCTGCAAACATTCATAACGTTTCACAAAACAAGTCTGACTAAATTTTGCCCTGGATCTCAAGTGTGCACTTGTCACCCAAATTCCGAACTTCTAAAGAGGGTATGTCACCTTTATGCCTCTGTATCACCTCCTACTTAGGCTGCAGTAACCATCAGTAGTTAATCCAGAAAAAAATATTTCAGGGCCTTGCTGCTAGTTCAAGTCAGACCAAAGTAGTCTGGTTTTACTTATACTACAAGAGGACAAAATGGTGGAACAAAAGAAAGCTGTAGTTATTGCACTTTGGATGCGAAGAGGACGACAATGCCAAGATTAACAGAATGTGGAACACAGCTCTGCAATCCATCACTACCTTCCTCTCAGCTGGAGGTGGGGTTGTCGAACAGATGTGTCAGGATTTCTGCAGAGAAAAGAGAAAGAACCTGGACAAACACAAAAGGAAAGCACGCTCCACTGAAGGGTGTCTTGAGAGAGGGCGGGTTGAGAAGTGTTCTGCTATGCCACTCAAACTATCCCCAGTCAGTCAGTCTCTAGGACATTACTTACTCATGTTTTTTCTATTTGGCACAAGGTACAAAGTATCTGAGGGAAGCATCACAACAGAAGGTGTTTTATCCTTCTGTGTACCAAGTCCACCTACAAAGCAAAACAAAACAAAACAAAAAAAAAAAAAAAAAAAAACAGAGCAAAAGTGTCTGATTCCCAGTATTTTAAGAAGTTTTTATCTCTGATGTTGATGCATGACACACAGCCTTCACACTGATTGTAGATTTCTGTTTAGTCCCATGGATATAAGTAGACCAACAAGGTTTTATGAACCATGTCACCATAAATTCAGAAAGAAAATATGTATGCAGAGTGTATAGAACAAGCTCACAGAAACATCTCAAGGCTTATTCTGTCAAGCTCAAGGATGGATTTTATTTTCTTTTTAACTGGAAGGCAGTGTGCCTTCAGAACTAGGGAACTTAACAAGAAGTAGCAGGTCAAGGTTAGCACAGCAAGACACCGCTAAAGAATTAAAAGACCAACTTCCAATGTACTGGACAAATTGTTATGGTCGGTTTCGTATATTGATTACATATATTGCTATGTCTCAAGTAAAAGATTATTCAAGAAGTTGATTAGAAAATGTACCTTTCAGCCATATTGCTCTCATCTTATCTAAACCTGACACTTCAAGCCATGGCTTTGCATAATGAGGCAGAAAACTATTTCTAGAATTTTATTAATTTGCTTCAGATAGACTAGTTTGACTAAAAAGTAAAATGTTGAAATATACACCATCTTGGTCACTGCTGTTTGCACTTTTTGAGCACTTGGTATGTCTTTCCTTCCAGAGGCCTGGCATTTCTGGTCATGAAAGAAAATGAACATACAAAACTCCATGAAATAATGGGAATAATTATTAGGTGTGGAAGTTGGGAAGCTGGAATTCAATAACACTTCTGTATTTTCTTTCAGAATATGAAAAGGACAATTGACACTAAATGAAAGTCCTCTCTCTTGCTGGAGTGGCAAGTCTCAGAGGCACATGGACTCAGCAACTTGAAAACTCTGACAAAGCAAAGTTCAAAATCTGAGTATTACAATATTGCAAATTAGGTTATCCACTTCCTGCCTGAAAGTCAGTATTTCTTTCTGCCCGGATCCTTGATATGGAGTGCTTTCCAAATAGTATCCATCTGATTAATGATAGGTTTTTTCATCAATGCAAATAATCAAGCTAATTGTGAAAGCAGGATCATTATTATCTTCAGGTATAGTGGGATTGAATATGTTACTACTTGCACATATCTAGAACCAATCCCCTTACATGTAAATTTGATTTAAGCATCTAATTTATAAATATAAGACTTTAAACCAAGGCTTTGGTTTACATTTCCAAGCCATGATTTATAAATCTGTCCAGTAAATCGGTCTTTTTTTAACAAATAAACTGTGTTTCATAAAATATATCTTAATACACAGACTATATGAAGTCCTGACTTATAAATCACAAATATGACTTAAAATCAGTCATATTGCTTATAAATCAGCAATGCTACTTTAAAAAATGCTATGCTTCTGAAAAAGGTGCAAGACAAATGTTTCTTACTTTCTTTATGTATATTTAATTTAAATATTTAAAGTAAAAGCAATTATAAAGCTGCTTCTGAAATGGTTATTTGAAAAACACCTTAAAGAGATGATAGAGCACAGGGGGAATTTTATTGATATTCATAAACGTTCACCTTGCCATTTGTAACTGTCTTTGTACTCTCCCCTCTGCACAGGCTGCCTATCAGAGTCATAGTATGCTGTCAAGATTGTTGCAGGTCTGATGCTTGTTTTTCTCCTGTTTGCTGTTTTCAAATATGCCCTTGCCAGTCTCAGTAGCAAGAGACGGACTACTTTATTTATTCATTCCCAGATGCTATTTTAGAGGTTGTGGCTAAACCACAGTTTACAACCTCCAACTTTGAATACGTGGGAAAAGTGAAAGGAGGATATTAACAGATTCTAAAAACACAGAAAGTAAGAAATTTTTCTAATATTCTTCAAAGAGTTTCTGTTTTTCTTGTGTCTAGTGAGAACATTTGTGAATGATCCCATATCCTTCAGTCAGCCACTCAATGTAAAGATAAAATACGAACAGACATTTAGAGCTGACTTCAGTGTGTACAGGAAAACTCAGATCATTCTTGCCCTAAAACTCTTAAAAATTTAGGTTTGGTGTGATTTTATTTTGCATTTTGGTTAATGGCTTCTTTGTGTTGGTTTGAGGTTTGTTTTTGGGGAAGGTAGAGCTGCTTTTTCAGTTAGCAGGAAATAAGTATATAAAGTACGATGTAATACTATAAACTGTAATTACTTTAAGTCAAACTTGTATGAGCTAAATATAGTTATTAAAATGCTTTCATCCCTGTTCTTTACAGCTTTGCATAGCACTTTTCAGCTCTCATATATTATAAATCTCTTTCCATATACAGAAGCAGAGACTTTTTTTTCCTTTTTCCCCATCTAAACCCAAAATATCTCTTGCAGAGCTCAAAACTGAAGAGTTTTCCGTTTGAGATGGTAAAGACTCAAGTTCTCACCTTCATCCATTCTGCACTTCTCACATGCTGGACCAGCCCCCTGATCAGAAGGCTCCTAGAGGAGGCAACACAGAGAAATAAATGCCTTTAAGTTTTCCCATCTTTAATTTCCATGGGTATTATATGAAAATATAATCACTGGAAGGTTTAAAATACATCCCCTGACAAAAGTAGATCTTTGGGACAGATACATATGGTCTGCGCTTTCTAATTTTAATAAGAATTCTTAAACACAATTTCTTCTTATCTGTAACCAGTGTTCTTAATGAAAAAAAAGACTCCTTGCCACAATTTTTTTGTCAAAAAAAAACCACATTCTATCAGACTTTACTACAAAGCATATTGTCTCTCACAAGTTTCTTTTTCTTCCTTTTATATAACTAAATCTAAAAACTAAAAAACTAAAAAAAAAAAAAAAAAAGCTTCTAATTTTTGTCAGATTTTTTTGCTACAGTATTTAATCTATCAGGTTTAGCTCTTCATATATTTTTCATTGGTTGGTTGGTTTGGTTTTTAATGACTAGGAGTGTTCTTACACAGTGTGTAGTCCTAATAATAAAGTTCTCAGTTTACCTTGGTCATTCATTCATTTTTTTTGTAAGCACTACAAACCTGGATGGGTGAAAATCTAGTAGAAACTGCATTTCTGTAGTACTTAGTTATTAATTTTGGATATATTGCACTGAGTCTTCGGTCTCCTGCACTGCTCTTTTACAGGAGAGGCAGAGGAAGTGACAGTTTGTAGTGGTTCTGGATTCCACCATTTGTTTGAAAAATTATCAGATTAAAGCTACTTGATTACCTCAGACACTTACTCACTAACCCACAGCATTGTGTTCAGTAAGACTCAGCTGCTTTTCTCTGCAGGGACATTTTTACTGGGCTGGGAAAGTTGGACAGCAAGTCATAATAACAGTTCATGACATGTCTCAGTTACCAGTCTTCAGCATTTCTGGTCAAGATGTCTGCCCAGGGGTCTCCCAGCTTTCATTTCCATGCAACTCTGTGATCTCTGGTATCTTTTCACCAGCTTTGTGAGGCCTTTTCTTTCCATTTCTTTTTGTGATACTTTTTTTTTTTTTTTTTTTTTTTTACCAGCACCAGCTCCTCTGGCATCCTAAGTCCCCAGTTTTCCTTAACTAAGCCGTCTGCGTGCAAAAGCACAACATTTGTTCAGCTTCTTAATTGATGGTTGTCTTGTCTTTCTATTAACTGAAAGATTTGGTATGCACTAAGTCTGTTTCGTTCAGGTGTTAGAAAAACTTACAACCAGTCCATATCAGTTACATTTAGAAAACAGCAGGTTTCTTATTGGGAGTTCAAAAGTTCAGTTTTGAGTACTCACACTCACATACATATATCCAGCTATCTGCTTCCTGTCAGCATTCACAGTTTAACAACTACAACACGAATATATCACCAGATAGAATTCACTTTACTATCATTTCAAGGAATGATGCTAGTAAAAAATCTTCTAACACTGGGAATAATTCAATTCCCATCTGTATGAAGAAAACATTACTGAAGGTCAAACAGCTGATTCCACAAGTGGAACAACATCATTGTTTGGGAAAAAACAAAGTATTGTGGCTTAGAAATGGTAATAGTCAAAAGTCAGAAGACGACCTTTGGGTAAATGTTTGAAATGCATGTATTTATGCTGTGAGAACAGAACAGATGATAACACTTATGAATGGGGTAGAAAAAGAGTGCTTCAAGGTGAGTTGAAAAAGATTGTGCTGAAAATTAGAACCCCCAGTAAGTTTAGGAAAGAGGCAGAAATGAAGATAAGATGTAATTACCATCGTGCTTTTATGTTTTTTGTGTCAACTCTCATTTCACATTGATCCTAAAAACAGCTGAGACAAGGAGTGCTTGTTTCTGGAAGATTTACTGCTGCCAAGAATAGAAATTCACAATGAGTAGCAAGAAAAAATAAATTCTTTACCTAATGACGGTACTTCTTCATGTCACAAACATAGTAATAACTACAAAATATTTAATTTGGTTTGAAATTGCACATAAGCTACTCTTACTTGATTTTTGAAAATATGTGTTTTTATTATGCAGTTTATCAACCATAGATGGTTTTAATACATACCATGAGAAAGAGGACAGACTTTCAAACACAGTAAATATTACTTGTGTAAGATTTTGGATGCAGTACAGCTTTACATTTTCACCTACTGATTTTTTTTTTTCTTTGTTTGGTTGGTTTTTCTAGAAAATCTCTTTGAATAACTGGTTACATAGTGACTCAGAAACTGCTGGTCTTCTTGAAACATATTGGAATTTGCCAAGGACTAAGAACTACTGGTTTGTTTACAAAAGCTTAAGTACAGAAAGGTGGTTTTGCACCTCTTATTTCAATCCTCTCCTCTCTACACTATCCCACTAACTTCCTTGCAAATCTTATACCAATAGAATTCAGTGAAAGACAGAAAGTTTATGAGAATTAAAATTTACCTAAGACCATTACAGTTTTATACAATATTAAATCCTGTTGTATGATCGCTGACAAAAGGTTCAATTTTGTGTTTATAAATGTGCAAATGATTTTAAAATGTAAAAGTTGTCTCAGTTAGATGATTGATTAAAAAGGACAAACCAAAACCCCAACCATGATGGAAAACAATAATTAACCTCAATAAGAAAAGTCAAATCTAAGCAGATGGAGGAACATATGCTATCTAAAACATAGATGTAATTCACTGTGTGAAGGGAAATCAATAAAACCTGGAATATCAGATTCTATTTTTGCTTGTCTGTTTTACCTTAAATAAATTGCAAAATATTAAGCTACAAATTTTAGCACAATTTTGCCAGATACCCTAGTAGCGAAACAGTGACATATACCCAGGTAAGTAAGGCCACAGTTACACCTTTCTCACCCTTTACTGCAGGGCAACAATAAAGTGTGGCAGATGCTTTCTATTGACCCCCCTCTGCCAACTAAGGAGAGGGAAAAGGAGGAAAAGGGAGAGAGACTTGCAAGTTGGAAAGTTAAAAAAAAAAAAAAAAAATCCTTACTAATAATATTAATGAAGAAAGGAAATAATGGAAAATATACAAAAGCAATATTGAATTTCCCAGAGTAGCACAGCAGTCCTGGCAAGTCACTTGCTGTGTGGGCTGGAGTAGAGCCAGTGAGTGCAGGGCAGACACCAGGACATCCTAGACTGGACTCAGCAGTAGACAGGAAATTGATTTGGGGATAAATGGATTTGAAGCAGGATCAGGATTGCAGGCAGGAGAACAGGCAGGGTCTTTTTCAGATGCTGGCCATGGATGAAAAGCAAGACCATCATGATCTCCCAGCTTTAAACTGTGTGCGATGTATATTGCATGGAATATGTCATTAGTCAATTTCTGCCCACCCCTCCCTGCAAGTATGTTCCCCTCACTTATGGGACATACCAAGTTTATGACTGTCCTTGGCTCCTACAGCAAAAAAATGTAAACCTGGGCCTTTTCTGCATACCATTCTTACCGGTACTTCAGTAAAACTGTAGACATAGGATGTTATAATCTCCAGAGTGAACGCTATCTGAAAAAACATGCAATTGACTTCAGAAAAATACAGTTACTTAAAAGAACCTACTGGAAAGGAAAATTCACTAACAGACAATTGGTCTTGTTTTAATCACAAACCAGGACAGTCTTAACTGGTGCCTTAAGTGTACTATTGAACTGAGGACAAAGTAAGGTAGAAAAAGATGTTAGTTGTAGGTAATTATTATGACCCTGGATTAACTGTCAATGTCCTATTCATCAGTATTTCAACTTGAACACATTCACCGTAATTTTCAGCAGTTGTTATTTCTAGAGTGTTTAAAAAAAATATTTTTTTCCAAACTTGACCAACTTTGCAGCCACTGATAAAATATTAAACAAGCAAAATAATGACAAAATAAAAACAAAATAAATAAAAAGCCCGAACAAATGTTATACAAAGAAAACTGCTAAATAAACAAACCAAAGCAACCAAACAAACAAACAAAAAACCCCCCACAAATATACCTCCAAACCACATGTCTTCTGCTCATTTTGAACAAGTTTTTCACTAATTCTCTGTTGTTCTGGGGACTGCAATGATGTTTTGTTGCTACTCAGAGATGCAGGGTCTAGGTTTGATCCCACTAAGATCAGTAGAAAGGTGGCAGTTTGGTTTTTTTCTGTTTTTCAGTTTGCATTTTATAAACTACTGATTCTTTTGAGAGGGAGGAGAAAAAAACAAATGAACAGTTAGTCAAAATTTCAACTGTATCTTTGCAAAGATTTTGGATATAGATTATTCTGTGAGAAGGAGGGGATCATAAAACACTCTTCACTCTCATTATCAGTTACAAAAGCTTGGAGGAGCAAGAAGTACTGAATACGTTAAATCGTGTAATTTAATTAGCACTACTGATTTCCATTACCATCCTCCTCACACTTAGCAGCTACACATTCATCTCTCGCCTCCAATGAGAAATGGATACCTTTAGGAAAGAGATTAAAAAGTCAAGAGTTGGAGCCCTGCAGCCCAAAGTTATAGGCCCATGCTGATTTCAATGAGCAATTAGAAAGTCTTTGTTATGTTACCCTGTGTACACATTTTTATGAAGTGTATAAATCTTACTTCAAGAGATTCACAGTGAAGTTATTTTGTGGAGCATTTCTTCTCCAATGCTAGCTTCAGTGTTCTATTAAATAAGTATTGAAAATTCCTTTACAAAGGATCATAAAACCTTAGCATGATTCAGTGTTATAAACAAGAGTAACAGAATGTGCCATTCTGAAACTATTTGAAATCGAAGAAATTCAGTATTAATCAATAAAGTTAAGAGCCCTGTGCAAGAGAGTTTCAAACATGTTGTTTCTCCTATGTAAAACAACAGAGCCAACATCATGTATCAGGGTAATTTAATCTCTGTGAAGAAGACAGATAAAAACACTTGTATTTCTTCTTCTTTAATCTTTGTGAATTGAAGCATAAAGCCACTCTCTGACATAATACTGTTTCCCTCTACCTGATATTTTACTTTCTGGGACAAACACATGGAACTGGAAGAGGCTTCCTGGTTTAACAATTTCAGACCTTTGTTATCACAGGTAATTGTATCACACAATTCATTCTTAAAATAATCCATTTTAAGATTAATTAGAAGTTTGTTTCACAGTGCTACTGCTATAAAGCTATTCTAAAACCCTGTTCCTCTGTTTCTTAGAAATGAGTTTAGCCTTAATGCTTGGGGCTACTTTTGGATGTCTTCAAATAACACGTAAAACATTAACCTGCCATTACTGAAGCAATTTATTATCTTTCCAATTTACTTCTGCTGTTTTGGTTTTGGTTTGTGTGGCAGAATGCAACCCCCCTCTCTCCCCCGCCCCTCCTTGAGTATGGAGGGAGTAGGCAGATCTCCCTCTCTCTGCTACTTGAAGCTAACAGCTTCTTTTGTTCGGCCCAGAGCACCCTGGCCAGGGCCATTAGGAGAAGGGATTGCTGAGGCGCCAGTGAGCCGCTGGGCACCTGTGACCAGTGTGGGGGATGTTTGGAGGCTTCAGGGGCACCCCACACACGGTGTGGGGGTGTAGAGAAGCTTCTAGAATGCCTACAGTCAGGTCTGATCAGACAGTATAAAAACGGGACTCTCGTCGGGACTGGGCCCATTGTCACCGGTCTCTCGGAGCACGAGGAAGATGCTGCAGCCGAGACCCCCCCCTCCCTGGGATGGAGACCCCGCTTGCCTTGCCGCCACGTGTGTGAGTAAAACCCCTCGCAGGATTGCGAGTATATTTATCCTTTCCGTGCACATATGCACGTGTAACTTCCCGTGCTTAATACAAGCACGTATAAAATTATTTCCTCGCACAATCGCGAGTGTATTTATATTCCGTGCACATTTGCACGCGTACTTTAAATTATTTCCTCGCACAATCGCGAGTGTAACTTTATTCCGTGCACATTTGCACGTGTACTTTAAATTATTTCCTCGCACAATTGCGAGTGTATTATAAATTTATCCTCGCACAATCGCGAGTGTATTTTCCTCCCGTGCTTCCACATAAGCACGTGCAGTATTCCATGCACATTCGCACGTGTAGGTGGATTGGCCCTCGCAGAATTGCAAGTGTATTATAAATTTACCCTCGCGGAATCGCGAGCGTACACTTTACCTTTATCTCTTTAAGAATAATCCCGCACCGTGTTCAGGCAAGTGTGTACTCCTCTGGGACTCGGGGGTGATTCCGGCATTGTTTTGGGTGAAGCCACGTGCATGCACTCTGTAGACCGCCTGTTGTACTAGTTGCTGCCCCTTAATAATTTTCCTCAACTGATACCCAAACCTATATTTAAGTCACTTTTGGAGTGCTAAAACCCTGTTTCTCACCGGTTTAATAAAAGTTGTTTTGGACCCTGTTGTCCCTTAAATTAGCCTCGGGGTGCCTCCGTGACAGTTTGGTTTGGTTTGGTTTGGGTTGGGTTGGGTTGGGTTTTGGTGGTAGTGATGTTTTTTTGTTGTTGTTAGTTTGTTATTGTTGTGTTGTTGTTGTTTTCCAGATTATGATTTCTCTAAAAAATTGGTTTTAAGGTTTTCTGTAATCCATCTTTTTTTCTGCCATCTGATATCATCATTAACTACACAGAATTATTAAAAGAAAAATTACTGTCAGGACAGAAATGATATGACTCATTTATGCTGTGGATTAGGATGTTGTACCTGGTAGTCTATGAGTTTTGTTCTCGCCTGGTATAATTCATGTAGTTCTCTAGAAATATTGGTCAATCCACTATGTCCCCATGTTTGACATTCTAATTGCAGAATGATACAACAGATGTAGTTCCTCATTCTGTCCTTCTGTATGAAAAATGTAAACCACTAAATCAATTTTTACACTAATCAGCAGCCCCAACCAGAATTTACATTTCAACTTAGATTAGTGCTAGTTAAGCCAAAATCTACTACATCTACATAAACACATTATTCTCTACAGAACCTCTCAGCGACCTGACCTTAAAAGGGACTCTTTCCAAAAGTGTGTCCTGTACTACATGGTTACAGGCACAGCTATGCTTTTGCATGGACATTTCTCACTAACACCATTTGCAAATTTCCAATAATATCAACGGGATTTTTACTCTTAAAGAACTACAGAGTCAATTCTCCTAACAGCCAAGCAACATGATCTTCATCTCCTTGGAATACTTGGAGTTTTATGGCCCAAAATACCTAGAAACTCCATCAATCTCAACATTATTTTAGTTGAATAAACAGACTTCAGAAACTCAAATTTTCTCCTACATTGTCACCTAAAAGTCAACAGGGAAATAAAAGTGTTTCAGAAAACAAACAAACAAACAAACAAACAAACAAAAAAACCACAAAACCAACAAAGTCTGAAAAAAAGGATGATTGTGACTCTAGTGACAAGTCTGTAAAGGAAAAGACATAAACATAAATTTATTTCTTTTAATATTTTTTCCAGTGGTTAATTGCCTTTGTTTTAGAAAATGTATTTATATAGTCTAAATTTAAATTTTCTAGCTACACCTTTTATCCAGTGATTCTCGTTTTTCCACTGTCAAGCAAACCAGAGATCTCTCTGGCATTCAGTAGTTCCTTTCTACAAAGGTACTTAAGCACTGTATTCAAGGTACCTTTCAATCTTGACTTTACCAAGACACATAGGCTATATTATTTTTCAGTTTTACAATATAAGACATTCTCTCCAGCTTTAATGACTTGCAATCTTTATTTTTTCTTTTGGCTTGTTTGCTGTACCCTCTTCAACTTGTCAACAACCTTTAAGAATACTGACATCACAAGTCCATGCAGAAATCTGATACTAATCTCACTTATTCTGTATATGGAGCTAAAAGCTATTTGTTACTTCCTTAATTATATTCTTAAAGAATAAGCTAGTTTTTCAGCATAGCATTATCCTGGCAATTTATTTTCAAATCTTTGCACAATATCAATTTTAAAAGCATTTTCAAGATGCCACTTTCCAAAATATAACCCCTACTCACTGAGTTGTTTGGTATATATTGGGTTTCCAGTGATCCATATTAGTAAAAGTTCAATTTGCTACCAGGATCTTTCTGGAATAAACTAGTGAGTTACCACCAAAGCAAAACAGTGGTGTGATTCTGGAAAGTTTGCTCTAGAAACCAGTCCCAACAGGTAATATAGATGAACTTGCACTACAATTGGCTGCTTTGTCCTAAACAGCGCTATAGCATCCATTAACTCACCTTTGTGATCTTATGAACATATATATATTCAGTTTCATTCAATAAAAAAATATTAACCTAATAATCTGTGGTGCAGCTCTCATGTTTATTAAAACAAAATTAAACACACACACACACACAAAAATCTCTGTATTGTGGGGACAATCCAAGTGAGTAACTTGCCAACAGTTCAGGGATCACTAGCTGGAAAGAACATAGTTAACATCTGCCTTAAGAGTGCTTGCTATCTCATGTTTGCCTCAGATGAAGATATTAAAAGGCAATTTGAGTTTCTCAAAGAACTCCTTTGGGAAGGAGCTCAAGGATGTTTCCCCTTTTGAAATTACTTTTTTGAGAAGTGTTTTTCAGTCGTTCATTAATTCATATATGTGTACTACATTGATATTATATAACATTAATTTTTAAATCAGAATGTCTTGTCATGCTGTCAAACATCTGATATTATTAGATATATACTTCTAACTTTATTCACAAAAAGATTTACTAACATTGAGGAATGAAATAAAGTTTGTCAAGACACATTTTCCATAAAAATGCATTAGCACATAATTATATCCATGTACTTTATTCCTCATAATTTAATTTCATTGAAGCTTTTTCATTGTTTTCCTTTGGATTGCCCTCAGATTAAATGTCACACTTACCCAATCATGTTACTTGTTTTGTTAATTTGTTTTTAATTGGCATAATAAAAGACTCTTGAATTTCTTTTATATAATCAGATATGTTCAAAACAAAGATTGACAAGGTATGGATCTTCTTAAATTTCTTTTTCTTGGTCTCTCACAGTAAGGTAGACTTCAATCAAAGTTATTCTCCTTGGTCATGGAAGTATCTTGTTTTGTCTATGCAAAGAGTAATTTCAAATAATGCACTTTTTTTTTGTTTCTATTTTTCTGATTTTGTTTTTTAATATTTTCCTTAGCATTTTGATTAGTTCTGGGAAATTAAACATTCTTAAAAACAAAGTAATAAGGAATTCCATTTCCTCATGTATGGTTTCCAGATTCCTAAAACCTTGTAATAAGCAAGTGAAAAACTTAATTTTCTTGGACAAATTTCTTCAATTTGCTCACTGCAGAGTTTGTATCTGCCCCTCATATCTAAATTTAAATTGAAGTCAGTGCATAGATTTTATTTCCACTAAGATCAAATCCACTACGTTAACCTGCTGATATCTAGTCTTTAATTTGTACACATTTCTCTTATGTGCATATGTATGTATATGTAGGTGGATCACCTAGCTGTGACATGACCTGAAAACTCAAAATTATCCTTCAATTCCAGCGACATAAATTCAATATGAGCCAGCAAAGCAAACTCTTTTTTTTTTTTTTTCCTCCAATGTCATCATGTTCATCTCTTTATATCTCCTGTTTCAATGGATAACAAGCACAGGATAGACATTTAAAACACAAACTTTCATCTTCATCGATTCGCATAGTTTCTCTTTGAAATTATGCCACATATGGAATATATGCAAGTTACATCCTGATCTAAGGATATAGCAAACCACGAACAATCTACATTTAGCTGAAGTAAATTAACTATTTTAACTGAAGATTATTCTTTGTCTTCTTATATATTTATATATATATATATTTTTTTTTTAATGAAGGTTGGGGAATCATGAATATTTGCTGTTAAAAAAAAAGAAAAAAAAAAAAAACAAAACAGAACTTTGAAACCTCATTCCTTCAAGATTTCAAGGTTTCATGCAGTGCTCTGGACCACTGAGGATGGCATAGCTGATGGAAATTAAAGCGTTCTCTGTATAATCCACCGGTCTTTTTGTGCTATGATCTTTTCCTAAACTCAGGGAATGTGAGAAATTTTCTCTCCTGACCACAGAGACTGTTTCTTCAATTAAGCTGCAGAGAATTGTGCTTCCAGTTCTCAAAGTCCCCCATATGCCCACCATGGCAAAAGTGAGGGGCTGTAAAACACTTATCATCAGAGGGATGGGCGGGCAAGGGTGGATGGCAGGGCTGAGGAGCGGCTGACGCACAGAAGCTGTAGGTGCCTCTGCCAAAGAAGAATTTCAGCTGCAGTTCCAACTTAGGCAGGCGGGAACAAAATACAAAGATAAAAAAGTAGAAGGAGGATTTGAAAGTAGCACCTAGGTGGGAATCTTGTGTGCAGTCAAGAAAGGAAGTACACTAAGCAGAAATGAAAGCACAGCCTTGATGGGGAAGACAAGGACCTTGAACATGACTAAAGGGCCAGAAAGCAGTGAAAGAATTTTAATTGGGGAGTTTTGTGGCCTGAGCTTCAGGAGGTAAAACTGACTTTCACAGCAGCATTCTGGAAGGATTTAAGGGGAACAAAGCAAATAACCTGGCTTTTATCATAACCTGTGTAATGGTTAAATGGAGTTTTATGTAAGTCTGATATCCTTAACTTTATAATGATTTTTAAAAGACTTGGGGAGGGATCAAAAGAAAGTTTCTTCTCTGCAATGTGAAGAATATATTCTGGGAGACAGAAGAACACCTTTCTAAGCTGACCATCAAAGCTAAAAATATTCAAGATTTGTAAACACTGTCCAGTACACAAATGAAGGGCGCAAATAGACAAAGAAAGTTCAGCATCGACAATAATCAACCCCTTCCAAATTGTATCATGAGTGCAGTAGATTAGGATCTTGTTTTATAAATCTAGTCTTGTCAAAAACACACAAAAAAATTTGCACTTGCATTGTTAAAGTAACTCTATTACTGACAAATAAACTCTGGATTTTGTTCCCTGAAAGCCTATATGTAGTGCATTTGTCATTTAAAAATGCACATCATTTTTTACACTGTAATACTAAGAGTATTACACAGTTCAATAAAAAACTTTACTTATGTCAATACACAGATGTAATGATCTATAATGGCTAGGAAACAAAGGCAACACTGGAATTTCAAGTTAATTAACAGTCTTCAGGTAGTTCACTGACTGAATCTTACAATTATCATATTAACACACCCTGTAGTTAAGTGCCTTTACTGTAACACATTTGACTTCCTAATTCATAGTTTTCACAAGCATGCTCATATTTCAAATCAGAGCAATTTTACTATGGGTGATTCGTTAAAATCAAAAGGCATTTGAAAAATAAATTCTGGCATTATCTTGATTAATATAAAGGGGCTGAAGGTAGCTTTGTCAGTGCTACACTGCTATCCATTCAAAGGAGACAACATTTTGTAAATATTATGTTTATGGCTGCCCTTATTATAAAAATGACTGGCAGGCAGAGCTCAACCTATTTGAAGATTTACTGGAGCCTTTGAATGTTATGTCTTTGTCCTTCATATTGAGTTTGCCCTGAAAATCTGTAGAGAGTGCCGTGATTTTGTTTCACACCTCAAATATGTTTTGTATTTGTTAGGCATTAAAAATAATAATAAAGAAGTAACCAAGCAGTCACTAGTTTGTATACATTTAGATTATAAGAAAGAGATGTCTCTGCATCCAGTGTAACTAGGATGAGTCATTATTCTTGGAGTCATCAAAAATTTTTGCATTGTAAAACTAAATCTTATAAACACTCAATTCTGCTCCATTTGTTAATTTTGTTCCGGCATTTGGGTCTGATCATAATAAAGATAGGTAGCAGTTTACAGATCATTTTTTAAAATACATCAGGTATTGAGGACTGGTTCTCACTACGTTCAAATAACAAGAATAAAATTGGATCCCAAGTCTGGTGAAGTAAGAAGTTGTGCATAGTGAGTACAGTCCTGGAGTAGAAAGAGGTCTACATGCAGATACTTCAGGGCTTGTCTGCTGTTGATGCATCTACACTGGATTTTACATCTGAATCAATGTGAGGTTTCACTACATGCTACTGCAGTTTCAAGACAAACAGATAAATGTAAACCACTACTTTTAGGGATGTCTCCTTTGTGTTTTACTCCTATATTAATTGTTCAGCTGATGAACATAGGCTATGTGCTCTGAACTCGCCAGTGAGTTTAAGCTGTGTATGGGTTAAGCAAGTGCTATTTGATTTTATATTAGGACAGAAGGGTAGTAAAATATTCACACAGGTCTCAGATAGTGGAGTACAGTACATATACAATGCAGATGTACAACTAGTCTAACAGTCCCTTGTATGTGTCTCAGCATAGTTCAGCTCCAGTTTGTTTCCCCTCTGATAAAGACGTTTTCCAGATCCTCATAGAAGGATGGCAGTGGACAGAGAGCTAGAAAGCAAATTCAGCTTGAGCTAACCACATAATAGAGATACAACTCAGATTGCAGTGATACATCTGTTACAGTCATCACTGCATACTTTTTGCTGATCACTATATATGTGGGTCAGAATGATGTTGTGTTACCTAGTTGCTAGAATTCAGAAGACTCTTCCCTAAAGAATAAAAATTGCCCTTTTCCTCTTATAATGATAAGAATAATCATTTTTAGCAGTAACAGAATAAAAAAGAAAGAGACCTGACCTGTGAAAAAGATCCTCTTATGCAAGTCCTTCCAGAGGAAGCTGTTCACCATCAATATGACACCATAATCTCTAACTCATCCCATCACTATTACATGACAGTTAAATAAGATAAGTACAGCAGAATTGCTAGAAGGAACTGAAGTGTTATTAACTTATT
Organism: Patagioenas fasciata; assembly: GCF_037038585.1. Lineage (NCBI taxonomy): Eukaryota > Metazoa > Chordata > Aves > Columbiformes > Columbidae > Patagioenas > Patagioenas fasciata. Next base: position 36,797,432 of record NC_092520.1, read on the forward strand.
TCTTATTACAGTAACCATAATAGTAATTCCTGAAGGATTATGTATATTACAGCCATTATTTGAGACATTAACACTGTCTTCTTGATGGAGGATTCTCAGTTGTGTCTTCTACATGATCCCCTCTCCATCATTAGACACCACTAACTGCTTCCCTTCCATCTTTGTTCTTCTTTCTTCTACATATCAACAAAACACACTTCATTTGCCACAGAAATATCTCTTTTCTAGTTGAGGTTTCCAGGGAAGCAAAATGAGATAATTTAATAGCACTCCGAGTAACTCTTCTACCTCAAACTGTTCAAATCTCTAAATCAAACCTCACATAATGGATGGAGCGCACATAATTTTACAAATGTAAATAAGTATCATAGACAATACATATCTCACAGGAAGCTTGACAAATTAAATAAAAATCAGCTTTATAGCTCAATTCTTTACTCGCAGAGCCAGACAACATTCATGATCTCAGAAATGGGAGGAGTATCCAAAGCATAATACTATATCTAGCTACTTTGAAGACTAGAAGATGCACCAGAGTAGTTCATCCACTTTTGGTCACCTCAGGAAAGGAACAAATCTGACAGTATGTAAATTGTACTTTGCCAGAATTAGATTAATCAAGTTCTTCCAGGCAATTAGCGAATATTTCTCTCTGTCTACATACTTACATGCCTTCTATTAGCACACTTCCTGAGCATTTCACGAAACTGTAATGAGCTTGTCTAATGCAGATGTAGCACCCATGCTGCATCTCATCAGTGCAAAGTGAGGCTAAAAATGGTCTTTGATGGAACATGAGTGTTGAAGGGCTCATGCTCAACAGAGGGCACAGAAGTTTAGAAGTCTTGATCACTCAAAGTTGTTCAAGTTCTCTTGGATTTTTCTCACAGAACTAGAATGACAGCAAAGGCGAAAGAGAACAGAGTTTACTTCTAAGTAAACTCTTCATGAGATTAAGTTAACGTGCAGCTCACTGTGATCTTGAAAGTTTAGTGGCACCAGGAACACAGTTCTGTCTCTGTTTTTTGCAGTTATACAGAAGAAGCATATCTATATGGGATGCTTAGCCTGTGTTATGTCAGTTAGAAGCTGGCAAAATATTCTGCCTACAAAGGCAATGTGATTAGCAATTGGAGGAAGGTAAGCAGAGTGAGGAGACATGCTGGAATGATCAAATAGATGTTATTTGAAAAAGAAAGATTTTTTTCCTCCAGATTTTGGTACTTATATAAATTAATGAAAATCTGTTGCCAATTAAATTAGTTATTATATTATCTTTAGGTTTTTTGCTGTGTTTGAATATGAGTATTTCTGTGACCTTTATGGGAAAACTATTTATTTCTGTGGCAATTATAAATAAGAGCCTCCTAACAGCTGGATGATTATGCAGAGTTTGGTGACCTCATGCCTAGATTGCAGTTCTGTGTTGCACTTAAATACCTATAGTCACACAAATTCAGCAAATGAGGACAGGGAGAACAGCATCTTCTGTGGACTGGCAAAGGCTATTTCTGACTTCATCCATCATTGAAAAGATGGAAATGCTTCATAGGAATTTGTTTCTATTACCTTTAGTAGAAGTTTTTGAAGGCTGGTGATATCCCTGTGGAATAATTACTGAGGGGGCAAATTATTGAAACTACTTACTGAACGTACACTTACTGAGAATAAAGTCATGTCGACATCCTTGGTGCACAAGGTAGCTGTTCTGCATGCAAGGAACCTGCTCTGCAATGGTTCCCCCTCCACAGCCTGGTTTGTATCCTTGGACATTCACACATTGGGGGAGATCAGTGTGCTGGCACCAAGGAGAATGGAGAATGGAGCGACGTGGAGACATAGCAGCCAGGCTCTATGTATGAGGCAGGTACAGGAATCAGATAGTACTGTGCAGGTAGTTTCTGTCAAGAAGAGATAATACTTCATTCCATCCAAAATCCTAGTTTCTGAGCTAGCAATTGTGACAAAATTTGTCCTGTAGATGAAATTTGCTCTTTACAATATTATAATACCAAAACACACCTCCATCCCAAAAGCTCAACACCTCCATCCTCCCTTGAGCATGCTCCCTCAATTCTTTGAAGTCTATACCTTTAAAATTGTAGTGAGAGACTTTTACACCAACCAATAACAAAGATATGTATGATTCAAGTCACTCGAGCTCCACCTAAATGTAGAAAATAGTGTAAAATACCCTAACGATAAGGGAAAGTTAGGGAAGACACCATCACTGAGAAGTCAAAGAGACAGTATCGCAGACTTCTGGGATCAGTTGATAGGTTGAACTTATCTTCCTCCTCAAAAGGATGCTTCTGGGTAAGATTTGCATGTTTGATTATACCAAGTGTTTTCCTGGGAAACTTAGACTTTAGTTTGTATTTTTAATCATATTAGTAACACTATATAGTAATTTTAGAATCTACATTTGGTATGAAAATGTATTTTTGCATCAAAAGTGTATTCCTACAGACAGTGTATTTTATCACTTGAATCTAAAAGAACTTGTACCTGTTGTTTTATAAACCTTGTTATCTGTGGATCTACTTGTGAGAATCTCTTAGTGAATGTGCTCAGACTTATAGTATATGTTATACTACTCATGTATCTGTGCAAGCTTGTAAATTCAATGTCCACAGTCAACCTTGCACTATTGGTGAATCCATAATCGTGGTAATTCAACAAAATGCCAGACTGGTTGTTGAGCATGTTCGGACTTATAGTTCCAACTTGAGGTCATCTTGGTTCAATTGGACATCACTCAGAAGCTAAGTTCAGCAGCCCCCAGTCTCCAGTAATATACTGAGGACAAGCTGGAACACAAAGGGACTTAGTTTCTGCCAAATTAATCCTTTTAACATAACAATACCACAGGATGAGACACTGTATGGGCATACAACAAAGAAATGTAAGAGAGCAGACCTAAGGCCATTGTGGCAACGTATAACAAAGGACAGTTTTACAAGCTAAACTCTCAGAAGCATAGAGATAAATTACTTCCTAAAGAAAAATGGAAGAAATTTTCCATTCAAATTACACTTGGTACCAAAAATGTGAAAGCAGAAAAGATCTTTCCTGAATCCTTTTCTTCTTTTCAAAGAAATCCTGTCAGATAATGAAGGTAAATGATGGTTGATACAGAAGGTAGCAGCAACTAGTAAATATTAGTGATTCACACTGGAGAATGAACAAGAACCTGATCTAGGATGCACTGATGTCACTGATAGGCAGGTTAAAACTAAGGAAAACTGAAGCAAATGGAAAAGACATAAAGAACATTATTTATGTCTCTGGGAACAGAAAGAAGAACAATATATCTCAAATTTGAGGACATGTCAGGAGGCAAGAAGAAAGCAAAAAACTGACAAGCCTGAAAGAGAATGTAGTTAAGGAACCATCATCAACAGACCATTCTGAAAATGCAATCACTAAAAGGGAAAACAATAGTTTGTTTCCTATGTCTGTAATAGGTAGGAACCTCAGATACCTCCCTCTTTTGGGATGAGACTTTTTTTTTTCACAGATTTATAAAATACTAATGTTCTAGAACTTCTTGATAGTGACATTTGAGCAGAAAAAAAGGAGCTGAAGAATAAAGTAATGTGGCATTATTTACATAGAAGTCAGGTCTCCCTTTAAATTTCTATTATTTGCTTTTGACGGTTTTACCTTTTACAGTTTTCACTGGTTACCTTACCTATTACACAGCATTAGGAGGTGTTCATAAATGGCAAGAGAAAATGGCACAAGAAAGAAATGACAATAAAGACATGCTTTGAGATTTATTCATTTTTCACATTTCCACTTTAAAGCAATCGACAAAGGATAGAGGAAAAAATAAAGGTCTAGAATAACTTTAAGCCTGCAGTACTGCAAACCCAGAAGGAAGATACAGTCCTGTCAATCTTTTGCCTAGAGATGCACTGTGAAGGGTCAGAAAGCAGAAGAAGGGAGAACTCGATTGAGAGCAACCATTTGAAACATGATCCCAGAATGTCTATGCTGCCCATAGTTAACACAATAAATAAGGTTTTTCAACCCATTTGTCTTAGGTAAATACCTGAAGATGCATTTTTATGTAAAGATCTCGCACACTGAAGGCTGCAAATAAATATGCAGATGAAGTGTAGATCAGATTATGCAATACTATTATTTTTTTTTAGGTTCACATTACATTGGGCTTCTGAAGCTCAAGAATTTTATGGAAAAGTTCAACTGTAACCATGTAAGTATTTTACCCTGTTGATATGTCATATACTTTTGAGGCTTTTTCCCTCAAAACTCTATCAGACAAAGACAGACTAGAAAATATGGAAGAGGAATACCACTGTAGTAGTACTTACAACAAAGGACAGGGCAAAATGGACCTTGATAACTAACAAAGAACATGACAATAGTATCTATAATTTGCAATGTTGAAAATCCTTTCTGTAGGATGGTAAAAAAAATAAAAATCTAGTTAAAAAATACACGATGAGTGTGTTTCAGAATATAACTTGTGTTGCTTTCCATGCAAGAGACAAAATCTGACACACCAATATGTTGTTCACAGAGTTCAACTTTATTGTCTGACAGAACTAGCTTTATACCAAAAGCTGCCCTGTCCGTGCGTCTTGCAACAATATGGTTGGTTACAGCACGTGCCATACAGTAACATGATTGGCTGCATGCACTCTTCGCATGCTCTGCACACGCGTGTCAGCAATTGCTCATTGGCTGGTACCTTCTTATAGGATTCTTTTTGTCTCTGACTTCACCTTCTAGCCAGGCTGGTGACAATCCCATCCCCCCAGGATGAGCCCTGTCACTACAAGCTTGGGAAAACAGAATGGAATTGAAAAAGAAGCAGACATGGATATAATGATTAAACCACTAAGAATAACAGTATTAAAGCCTGTGAGAAAAAGATACGTTAATAAATGGTACAAGAATCCAGTTCTAAGCAGTCTGGGTAGTTGTTAATTTTTTGACAATGGTAAAGCAGAAACATGACTTTTACCAGAGCACTCTTTTTGAAAGAAATAGGATTATATTTTATTACAACATATATCAAGATATACCTCTACAAGTGAGAATAGTGATCATGAATAACCTCAGCAAATTAATCTGCATTGATGTAAAAGACCTTAACAGTATAATAAAAAGGAGAAAAATGTAGAAAAAAACTTGCAAAGTTCCTAGCGGACATCAGGAGAAACACTTCGGGGATGCAAGAACCATTATTCTGAGAAAATTGGTTTAATCAGGTTTCTTTCTTCTTGTACTCTTCTAAAAAGAAAGAAGATGGTGTAACACTAGATAAACATAATTATTGAAATAGAAGGGGAAATAAAGGAAAATAAGAGGAAAAAAAAAAAAATCAGTCACAGCTTGACCTCAAAGACAATGCCTCAAACCAGTACAAGCAGACCTTCACAATGGTTGCAAGTGTAGAATTGTCTGACTCCAAAATTTTCATGTTCTGCTAGTAAATTAGAATTCTCCAGCATCTGGTGCAGCTGTTCTTCATATGTCTACAGGCAGACTTGGGTGGGATTCATCTGCTTGACTTAGATGTTTAGTATTTAGATAATCTAAATTTTAAACATAGTCATAAACACCTTTAATAAAGCCTTACTTTAATCCTTTTTTGTTATCAATTAGAAGGAAAAAAAGTCCCCAGAGGGATATTTATCTCCTCTTGGTGTGCTTATGTAAAACAGACCATGAGAGTACCTTAGATGTACGTTACTAATTTACTTGTATACACTTAAGGTAGATGAGTCCCAACAAACATTGTAACTGATGAAATTTGACTATTTTCAGGATAACAAAGCTCTCAAGGCATCTCAGAGAACACCGGTTGACAGAACCAACCTGTTCAAAACTTTCATTTTTTTTACAGTGTTCCTCTGCTTTTAGGCTTTTGGTAACTTTATGATAAATTATTTCTTAAATAAACCAGAGGCTAGATTAATACAGACTCCTTCTCTGCTCTTTCTGCATTGCAAAGAAAAATATTCTCCACCTTCTTTTTGGCCTTTTTTGGGCTTCTTCAATAAACATGGACTGAATAAACAGGACCTGCTGATGTTGTTTCCAGTAAGCGCATTATTCTTTTTCTTCTTGTGTACTTGAAAGAATTTTGACATCTTTTTCATCTTATCTACAAATAAATTATCTGTATTCATTACCGTATCATTTCAAGATGCCTAACGTGTGCTTTGTTGAGGATGCTTTGTGAACTACCATTCCCAGAATGCTTTCCTGGTGCCATGCCACATATCTGTCCAAGTGAACTCAAAACAACTTTTGAACGTGTAAACTGAATAACTCCATTTCCTGTCATCCAATTTGCACTTTGAAATGTCAGTTTGCCTGTAGAAATGCAGATTCTTACACATGTAATATTTGCATATACACATGCTTTGAAAATTTGCCTCTAGGCAGACAATCACATTAACCCAGAGCAAATTGTTCCTCTTCTTAGAAGCAAAAAAGTTACCAGACTTCAGATGAAAGAGACACTTCAGCTAAAGGTCAGGAAATCCAGCTGTAATTTGGCTTTGACTAGTACTTTAGATCTCAACTTTAAATTCTAATTAAAGATTGAGGTAGAAGTATGAAATTCTAATGAGGAGGCTGTAGGCTGTATTTTTCAGTGTTACATCATGTCCTCTGTTATTTCTAAAAGCAGAATATAATTTTTGTATACTTAGCATAATTTGAGGTCTTGCTTTTCTCACAAAGAAATGTGGAAGTTCAATGAATAATACCTGATGACGGGTGTGCAGGAAGATAGAAATCAGCATATTCTCTTATTTGATTGTATTTTTTTCTGCATTTTAAATTTTAGGCTGGTTTTGGGAAATTTCAGAGACTGACTTTTCTTTTTAGTCATAGCTTGTTCTTGTTTTCTGAAGACAGAGAACATTGATCTTAATGTTCTGTTGAGATTCTTATTGTTTCAAGCCTTATATACTGGCTAGTAATTAAATAAAAAAACAGGCTATGCTAGCCATTAAAACTTGGCTCTGTGCTATGAAAACTAATTACAAAACTGTTAGCTGTCAGGACTTGGGGGTGTTGGTTGATGAGAAGCTCAACATGATCTAGCAATGTGCTATCACTGTCCAGAAAGCCAACTGTTTTTTGGGCTACATCAGAAGAAGCACAACTAGCAGGTCAGTGAAGGTGATTCTGCCCCTCTACTCCACTCCGGTGAGACGCCACCAGGAGTACTGCATCCAGCTCTGGAGCGCCCAACATAAGAACATGTACTTGTTTGAGTAAGTCCAAAGAAGGGCAACAAAGATGATCAGGGGGCTGGAGTACCACTCCTGTGAAGACAGGCTGAGAGACTTGGGGTTGTTCAGCCTGGAGAAGAGAAGGCTCCTGGGTGGAGCTTACAGGAGCCCTAAAAGGAATGTACAAGAAAGCTGGAGACGGACTTTGTAAAAAGACGTAGTGAAAACACAAGTGATAGCACCAGGCCTCCTATTTCCTTCTGGAGAAGGCTCACATTTTCCCTACTTTTTCTTTTATCACAGATGTACCTATAGAAGGTTTTCTTGTTGCCCTTGTTGTCTGTGGCCAGATTTAATTCTATCAGGGCTTTAACCTTCCTGACATCTTAGGTAACGAGTTGCTTTCATCCCTTTCTGATACCTTTGCCACCAGAAATTATTTTCCTGCACACAAAACATCCTGCTGCTGGAGTCTTGATTATATTAATTGTATTTGTTTGAAAGTACTTAACACTGGCTTCTTCACAATGATTTCCAAGGCCCTGTGATCAGATTGCATGTCCAACTCGTGCCTGGAGCTGAACGGCTAGAATTTTTCTGTTCAAAGAAGCACAACTAATATTTATTTCTCTACCTAAACTTTTGTTTGTTCTGTGCTTGATATTAATTCCATTGCCCAATCACTTCTTCTTGGCCTCTTTAAAAGGCATAATTTTGTATCTTCAAATTATTCAGGTGCTTGAAATGAAGGAATGAGAATAAATGCTTATAATTTTTTTATTTTCTTGTTTTTATTTTTTTTTTCCTGAGTTCAGCATTACATTATTATTGTTATTATCACAGTAGTTCACAGGATTTTAGAGATATCAGAGTACTCCAACGGGGTACAGAACATAACAGGTCAGGAGGACATCCTTAGTTTCACCAACAAGGTCTGCCATATTTCTGTGATTACTGAAAGAGTTCAAAGAAGAGAACAACAGCCAGCAGTGGATGAGGGTCAGGTCATGGATTCCTTGAGGCAGCATGATATGTGAGACCTGATAGATTGCATCCAAGAGTGCTGAAAGAACTGACTGATGTTGTTGGAAACCCACTGATTATCATCTTTGAATGGTCACAGAGCTCAGGGGAGGTCCTGTATCGGAGGCTTTGCAGATGTCATTTTTGAAGTGTTAGTGATCTTGGACAAACTATGTCTGCTCTACCAAGGCTTGTGCTTAAGGCTTAAGAAGCTCAAACGTTGGCATGAGTAGCTGCTACAAGGGAATCTGCTCAATGCCCAGTGTCACCCTGTGCTGTGCTTTGGTGGATGTTATGAAAGACACAACATTTCAGCCTCTCAGAAGAAGATACATGGTTTTATTTCCTATACAAGGTAAAAGGCACCATGGCAGGAGAGAGACATTGAACCAATCCAGCAGTGGGATTTGTGCAGCATGCTGCAGGAGCCTGTGGTCCACCCAATGCTGCATGAAAGTTCTTTCCAGTCTCCCTCTTTGACCTACTTTCAATACCTCTTACCTTTTTGTTTGCTAAACACAGCATTTCTTTCTTTGTCAATTTTTCATATTCTTCTCTTAAGCTTCCTTTTCCAACAATATGTGTTCCTATAAATTCACATGCAAGTGTGTGTGTTTGGGGTTTTGTTTGTTTATTTGTGGCTATCTTGTGGTTTTATTTTTGCTTTGTGGTGGTTTTGGTTTTGGTTTTTTGGTTGGTTGGTTGGCTCGGTTTGGTCTGGTTTGGTTTGGTTTGGTTTGGTTTGGTTTGGTTTGGTTTGGTTCGGTTTTTTCCTCCCTGCACGTCTTCTTCATAACTTTTCTTCTCACACACATGTACTAATTCTCTTCAAAGCTAAGCTAAACAGAAAAGTCATGGCAGCAGGGGCATGTGGAATTTAAGAGGATATGGTTCATTAAGGTCATCAGATGAAGAAGCTTTTCAGGTCAAAGGGAATAATAACAAAGAAAGTGATAAAGAAAACACACAGAGACACAAACCTAATAACCAAACAAATAAGAGAGACAATAAAGGATACCAAAACTCCTCAAGCACTAAATGATGGGTCATGAAGAAAGTATGAGTACAACTTTGAAGAGGGATAATCTGGGCTTTGTAACTGATGAGAAGAGGAAAGAAGATGAACATGATTATTATGAACATTTCTGGAGGACTATGCAAAAACATTAAGGAATGCCTAGGGCAAACGTCATAAGTGAGGAAAAGTGAAGCATCAAGGAGGGAAAAGAGGGGTGGAATAGGAGGAAGGATAAAAGGTTTGGTAGCATGTAAATAGGCACTGGCCAGTACTCTTGTCTACAAGAGACCGGTGCCTGATCAAAACACTCTATCTTCTTACGTCCTTTCTTCACCAATTGCTATGTAATTTCACTCTATCCTGTGCATGAGTGTTTCAAGGCCTGGGTGCTGGAACATGGAGAAGGAGTCATGTGTGGCAGGGCTTCCAGGTCTGTATGCCAATGACTGGAGGGACCAGACCATGTCTCTGCATGTGAGAGTTGTAAGGGTCAGTAGCTTTGTGGAGGTCTCAGTGTGTTTATATTTTCCCTTACTGAATTTCAATTGATTTCCATGCATATATATATGTAATTCACTAGGAAAATTCAAGCTGGACTATCTATTGAGAAAACATGCACCTGGAAAGGTTAAAAATCTCTGTAAGAGAGCACAGGTTCCTTACCTCAGGGTAGGGGTGTTGGTCAGGTAGACGGTCCATGTTGGTGCCCAGGGGAATGTGGGAGTGTGGGATGATGGTGGGATGAGTGTGTGAGTACTCCATGTGTGCAGTGATCACCCAACTGGTGAATATGGGACCCATGGGGTGCATAAGGGGTCTGGAAACCAGGCAAGGCTGTCGGGCGGGCAAAGGGGCTGTTCTGGTTTTCAGGGTATGCACAAATATGCATGTGCTTGTCAACCTGGAGTGTGGTATGTGTGCTGCACTAGTGACCTTCTGCCTCTGCTAGCCCAAGAGGAGGAGGGGACGTGGCTGTTAATACTTTTCTGTGAATTTTATGCTTGTTTAATGTATATGAATCCTGGCAGTGCTATATCTGAATGCTGTTGAAGGCAGCACTTCCCTGTGTGTGGAAGTCCATGTGGCAATCTACCCAAGTGACCTCTGCTGTGTTATGTATGGGCATATACCTCTCAGGAATGCATCCTTTGCCTTGCTACTGGCCAAGCCTGCAAACGAGAAAGCAGCAGTCATGTCCATCAGCCTAGAGTGGAAAGACCTAAGTCTGTGGGCACACCTGCTTGGGCATCTCCATATGAGAAGGAGGAAGCCTTGAGTCCACTGGAGACCATGGTTTCATAAAGGTCTTGGGAAACACCTGAAGACCTATTAAGACTGTTCGGAGGAAAGAAGACAAGGGGAAAAAAAAAAAAAAAGAAAAAAAAGAAAGGACTGAAGGATGTACTATTAACTTCATCTTCTGGTGGAAGGTGTCTGCAGATGTTCTGCAAATAAAATTGTCAACAGTGGCAGAGCTTTGTTTTTCTTTTGCATTTCCACCACATACTGACAAGGACGATTGTTTCAGTGATTTCTGTTTTGCAATAAATAAGAAATTATTTTCCTTGACAGCATGCTGGCAGAAACAGCGTGATGATACAGAAACTGTGACAAAACAAATTGGCAACAGACACTTCAGGTACCTTTGTCAAATACAAAATATGCGGTATCCAGCAAGTAAATCTATTAGTTCTTAGTGACAACAACGACTGACAGTAAGACTAAAAAAATCAGACTTCTTGAATAGGTGGGTGAAGTTTTCAAAAGGATTTGCTAAAAGCATTGTCTGACCTTTCCCTTGGGCTGACATGGCAACAAATATACATAATGAAAATGAGGTGCAGGATTATTTTTTCCATTACATGGAGTCTTTAGGTCAATTGACAAACAAACTTACGTATCACAGTCACTGTAGGAATATATCTGTTATTTTCAACAATACAAGTCTTGAGTAGAGCTGTGTGTGTGTGTGTGTGTGTGTGTGTGTGTGTGTGTGTGTGTGTGTGTGTTACGGTTTCTTTGCCGGACTTTCCCTTTCAGGACAAGTGAGTAGTTGTGAACCTGGTTAGTATAGCAGTACTAATGGTAGCCAACAATATGCATCAACATATTGACATAACTTGTTCTGTTTAGAAAGTCCACATCTATCTGATATAGTTGTGTGTGCAGTAAGAATGTTTTGTAATTACTGAGCAGGCAAAAATCTCAAAAATATGAACAGATTCCTTGAGAATTTCTTTATCAACACATAGCGTATAGAAACCAAAGAACACTGAGAAGGAAAGGATATATTAACACAAGTGAGTAATTTCTTTTTTGTACTTTTTCATGGAAGGATAGCAGCTACCAAGAGATGAACACAAGTAACACAGTTAAGGTCTATTTTGTTGGGGCACAGTGATCTAACGTGCTAAAATGCAAGTAATCAAAAATCTGGAACTTACTGCCTTAAGATCTTTTTCGTACTATTTTATTCAATATATTTGTGCCTAGTGGTACAGCACTTATCTGGGATCTAACTGTGATCTGCAATTATTTATAATATTCCCTTTAAGGTAGCAATCTAAATTAAAATTACTAGTCAGAAGATTTTTTAAAAGAGCAACCCTAGCCTCCTTCAAAAATCACAGGTATATTGATATAACTAGTTCATCATACTTTTCTTAGCACCATAAGGCATACTGAAGTCTTTTTTTCTTTTTTCCTTATTTCTGTTCCATTTTCATATAAAATCTCACTGAGCATTTTTCTACTTTTTTTTCAGGAAATTTCCAGGAATATGAGTTTTTGCACAGTTTCCATTTTTAAGCTTCTATATCACTTTTATTTGCTTGTTTAATGATTTTTTACTTTATCTAAAAGCAATGAAATGCAAATTTTGGCAAGCCACAGGACACTGGTAAAATTTTATGTTATGTTGCACACAACATTGACTCATTTATTCCCTTATTAACAGGAAATTTTTCTTTATTATCACTTGTAGAAAGGACTATGATGAAAATTTGTTGTGAATCACTAGTCTGGTTTGTCTCTCAGCAGGGAAATAAATAAATGTCTCCAATAACTTTATCCAAGGTATTTTCTTTGATAAACACAATAAAGTACACATAGAGACATGCAAGCAATGAAATACCAGAACATCTGGTGATCTGCAGGTGGTCCAGGAATAGGAAATTGAAACACGTGCAGAGAAGCAGGTTTTCTGATTATGAAATTGTATTAGTTGCTGGTAGGTTTCTATATATGGGAGGCAATGACCTGCATGGTTTCCATATTGGTTAGAATCAGTCACGTGTCACATTCAAGAACATATTTCATGAGAGGATAGAGCTGCAAAGAAAATAACTATTACATGAAGTTTTTAATTTTAGTATAACCATATTATGGCCTCATCTGCCTGATACCAGTAGTTCAAGTAATCCTAAATCTGCCAGGCTTACCAATTAACTCATCTTTAAGTTGATGCACCTACAGTAGCTATTAAATAGACTGCACATTTGAAGTAGGAACTATCAGAATGGTGATTTTTGTTCTTCTACTATTTGTAAGCCATAAACTGAGCATAATTTGACCTATTTTCAAATAACTGCGCATGTATCCACTGCACACACAAAGCTTGCAGACCAGCTTTATCATATAGCGCACTTGAAAAATAATGAACACCAAAACAACCACCAGAACAATCACTGGACAGTGATCTTATCAACATGTTCAGCCTCAAAGTCTATTCCAGACTTAGCATCCCACTAAGAACAATGAAAACAGACCAATAATTATTATTTATGACAATCATGACCCAAAATGCATGTTATTTTAAGTTGCGCGTTAGCATTTAAATTAAACTAGTTCACTTCTTAAGATACACTTATGGGACTAAACTTGAAACAGAGGTACAGCTGTTAAATGTGCTTTTGGGTTTTCAGAGGAGGAGGAAATCGTTGTCAGTATGCCCCACAAATAAGGGAAAGGAAAGGAAAGGAAAGGAAAGGAAAGGAAAGGAAAGGAAAGGAAAGGAAAGGAAAGGAAAGGAAAGGAAAGGAAAGGGGAAAGGAGAAAGGAGAAAGGGGAAAGGAGAAAGGAGAAAGGAGAAAGGAGAAAGAAAGGAGAGGAGAGGAGAAAAGAAAGGAGAAAGGAAAGGAGAGGAAAGGAGAAAGAAAAGGAGAGGAAAGGAGAGAGGAGAGGAGAGGAGAGGAGAGGAGAGGAGAGGAGAGGAGAGGAGAGGAGAGGAGAGGAGAGGAGAGGAGAGGAGAGGAGAGGAGAGGAGAGGAGAGGAGAGGAGAGGAGAGGAGAGGAGAGGAGAGGAGAGGAGAGGAGAGGAGAGGAGAGGAGAGGAGAGGAGAGGAGAGGAGAGGAGAAAGAAAAGATCATCCTTTCCAACAGCAGCAATTCTCTTTTGCCTGCTAAATTACAGCTACATCCATTGGCATTTCAGAATCTCTTTGAAAATTTTAATATCCAAACATTCTAAAATATGTACTTCCCTTCTTTCATTATACACACCAGCCTGTGTTACCTTGCCCTCACTGTGTCTGCATACCCTCCTATGAATCCAGCTCATACCCCACTCAGTGTGACTGCCGCCTCCTGGAATGCAGGGTGAAGGTATGTACATAGGTGAACCCAGGCATCCTACTCACAGTAGTACAAAGACCTCTGAAGGCAAGTTTTCCTTGCAGAGAGGTCACATTGTATGTCTGCATCCAACATTTGTGGCACTTCCAGGCTGTACAGAACTATATGGTACAGAAACACAGGCTTGACTATTTCTTTAACCAATAGGTTTGCAGTTAGTTGTGGGAGAAACACTCGATCTTTTATCTCTCACAGGCCATATTAGTTTTCCATTCTCTTCCACCTGCTGGAAGACTCAATCCATTCACTAGGCAAGGATACTAAGAAAATTCTCTTTAAATCCATGCCATCATAGAGAATACTTGTTTGGGGTTCTAATTTTCACCTAATTTAGATCAAATCTATTGAAAATAAACCCAGGGATTTAAATGGAGTTGTTTCTCATTTGAACTTACATTTAAGCAGGTACACCAGGAACATAAAAATCAAAGTCATTCTTACCTTAAAGTGTTTTGTTTTGTTTTTTCCTTTACTGACCTAGGGGGCTGTTTACTTCCATTAGTAACTGTTGCAGCTGCTAATGGCGGCACTTTGCCATGAAAGTCACTGACATCACTGCACTTCTCTCAGAATGACACAAGGTCGTAACTCTAAGGACACACATCAAGTTGAGAAACCCACTGTTTGCTGTAATTGCAGAAGTTCTGATCATTACGCATACCTCTACCAGGAATTTATTTCATTGTTATCTCTAAAAATCTGATTATCTAATAGCTTAAAGAATACAAAATTGTTCAGGGCTGTTAGTTTTTAAAACAGATAACTTTAGTCATGAGCCTGACTCTAGTCCATTACACAGGTTTTACATGATTGGACTTCAGCTGTACTACTTTTTGGTTGAAAAGAGTGCAGTTTATTCCTTCCTTTTCTCCCTCTCTCCGTCCCTCCCTCCCTCCATTGCTCTGTTTACAATGTTGTGTTTGGCAATCCAGTATTCTGAATGCCAAAAGACATTATGTCAAGGATAACGATAAATAAATTTTTGGCAATTACAAGAAAATTTGTATGAAAGCCAATGTACAATAGCACTGCAGGAAACAATGTTTTCAAAGGGGAGGGATCCTAAAAATCTATATTGCAGTATGATAATCAGGTAAATAAAGATCTTTCTTACACTTTGAAAAGTATTTTAAAACTGCACCCCCACCCAGGTGTATGTCATGTTATCTTCCAAAACGTGGGAAATTATCATTCTAGACAAGACTAAAGTTCCAGCCCAATTTGCTCTCTCGCTGATAATGACCACTGGTGGATAGTCCGGGTCACAACATAAGAAATAAGGACATGGTCACTAAAGATGCAAGTCAGAATACCAGAATACTGGCTCCAGAGGGTCTACCATTCTTATCAGTACACTTCAAAAAGGATATATATTATATATTACATATTACATATTATATATTATATATTATATATTATATATTATATATTATATATTATATAATATATATTATATATTATATATTATATATTATATATTATATATTATATATTATATATTATATATTATATATTATATATTATATATTATATATTATATATTATATATTATATATTATGTATTGTATATTATATAATTTGTATTATATATTATATATTGAGAGTATAATATAGAGTACAGAATACAGAATATAGAATATAGAATATTAAGTTTATATATTATGTAATTTAATGTAATATGTAATGTAATATGACATTATATCATATCAAATATATAAAAATAATATGGATTACATCCATACAGGAAACTACTCATTATTGAGCTTAAACCTTGAGGAAGATAAACTGTTCCTGGTAACTCATCTGAACATTTTCCTACCAAATGCTCTTTGAGTAAGAATATTGAACCTTTGTAAAAAGAGGTTCGAAATGGTTTCATCGAAATATGCAAGGGAATGAGAATGCTAGGAGAAAAGTTGTAAAAGAAGCAGAGTTAATGTCATGGAATTTATCTTGAGCATCAGACATAACAGATAAGTGTGCAAATATTTTTCAGAAGCTAACTGGAAATATATACTTTTTTTTTTTTAAAGCATCAATTAACCAAACACACATTTAAAAAACTTAGTCCTCCGAAAGACAGGAATTGTTCTTACAAAATCAGTCTCAGTTAGAATAACAAAATAAAAATTCCAGGTTAAACAGTTTTAAAACGAAGTTAAAATTAGGATTTTTTTTTTTTTTTTTTATTAAAGTTTAGATACACAGAGGGAAATGTTCATAAGTTATTCATTAAGTAAATTAAATATATATATTTTAGAAACAGATCATATTATTTATTAATCAAGTGGATATAATATATACACATACATAAATATTGCAAAGATAATTCTGAGAAGTTGTACAAACTTCCCATGAATACTCTACTAACAGTAATCACTTTTTTCCACTGTACTTATAAATAACTTCTGATGTCTTTTCTGGCTCCCAGCTATCAGAGCATATGAACACCTCACTATGTTCAATGTTTTTAATTTCAAATCACTGATATGGGAAGAAAATGATATGTTTCTGTTACAGAAGCAATAAAAGAAGACTAGGGCATAGCATCCTTAAAAGTGTGACACGACTTTGTCCCAGCCACACTGGAAATCTGTGGAACTTCCCTCCATCCTTTACAATGACTAATCACCTGACCATACTTTTTCTCCATCTCTTTGTTTAATGACTGCATCTTTCTTAGAGTTGGGCTCTGTCGGAAGTGAAGATGGAGCACTGAATGTATCATCATTACTAGCCTACTTGGAAGATAACCATGGTGGACACAGCGCGCTGAGCACTGCCAAAGACCCATTTGTGCTGACAGGCATGCAAGGAAACACTTTTGCAATACCCGCCTGAATTACAGCAAGGACTGGCCCACAGTATCAATTTCTAACTTCCAAAAGAGTGAAGAGGACATTAAGTCTTGTGATGATACTGGAAACTGTGCAACTCTGTTCTGCATAAATGTGTGAGGTAGAGTTCATAGGTTACCACTGAATCACAGCCTTACATAAAATCAGTCTGCCTCCACATCAGTATCATATGATAACACTTAAAATGCTTTATTTAAGCATTTCATTTAGGAAACAATTACTGTGGGTTTTTTGTCTAATATAATTAATAGGTCAAGCAGCACTCATTAAGTCTTTAGGCATTAATTAACATTTACAAATTATCACATATGACACATTAATTAGATATCAATCACTTATTAGAACTACTGACATTTAATAAGCCTTTTAATTTATACCAAACTATCCTGCTGTACATATCTTTCTGAACTACAAGTACCCGCAAATAGTACTTAAGGAGTTTAACATGCTAACTCTTATTTTGTCTTTGTAATTAGCAAGTACATCAAAACCTGATTTATGCCCTATATATTTTAGCCATAAAAACATATCTATATATTTTTCAGTTCACTAATAAATTACAACATTTTTATTAAAATGGATAATATGCATATTAAAATAATTTAAAAAGCATAATAGAAATTAACATTATCTTTGTTCTCTTTCTGTGTCAAATTTGAACTTAAATCATCTTCTGATTCTACTCTCCTGTCCTGAGGAAAGAAATACAAATGTCCAAATGTTAATTGCTGACCTCTGTCACCCCTTAATTATGCATTCTTGTATCTTCTTTGATAGTTCCTTTGCATAGCTGTCTCCTATTTTTAAAGATCTTGCCATTAGACACTTCACAGGCATGATCTCTCTCTTGACCTAATTGCACTTATTATCAGTCAATTTTTATAATACTAACTAGGTACTTAGGATGACACATAAAAACACTACAGGGTGCCCAGACTTTACAAAACTAATGTCCATGTTGGCAGCTTGACAAGAACCAGAGACCTATGTTTCTTCTGCAAACACTTTTTCATATTTTTCCCACTAATATATGCACTCACCCACATGATTCCCACGTATTTTCAACTTCGCCAAACAGATAGAAATCACCTGTTTATTCATTACAAGTTGTTTGTTTAATGTAAACCTATGTGATAAATTAAGGAGGAATTTTAGAATGTGCAAATACAGAGACTTTCCCAGCTTTCACTGTTCATGTACTTGAAACAGTATTCGGCTGGGTTATCTAGAAGAGGAAGACATTAAGGCACTAGCCTGCAGCAGGGGGCCATGGGGTACTTTAAACATGCACTTCCATGAGTTTACGACATCCTTGTTTATCTGGTTGCCTCTATTCTTCTCAGTGAACAACAGCATCTGGGAGAGGGACGTACTCTACAACACTATCCATGCGGAGGTACAGCCAGAGCCATGGAAGAACATGAAAGTACAAGTCGACCATAAGAGTTTCACCTGCAGTGCATGAGACTTGACAGATCTGTAGCACACCTGTGATGGTTTAATTGGGCTAGCACAGATAACGAGTAGTGAAAGCAAGCTCTCCAGATGTTCTGGGAATATACTCGCAAATATGCATATTGTCTTCTTTTATTACAGATGTTAGCTGAATTAAGATACCAAATGTAAGATAACATGCTACATTTTCACCTTTTTCTTGTGGTTTTGACCAAGCCTAAAGGTAATTAACCTTTTACATGCAAATACTACGCTGTCATTCTGATGAGACTAAGAATCAGACCAAAAAGGAATGAAAACATTATAATTCCTTTTCGTTGTTGATGGTGGTTTTTTGGTTGGTTGGTTGGCTGGTTGGTTTCAAGTGGAAAATGAAAAGGTAGTTGAGTTGAAGGCTAGACTGCAAGGAGATTTTGCAACACTGGGTCTCACAACATCTATGTCCTTGAGCCATGTCAGATATGGGAATCTAAAGTAAACTAGTTTTCTAGGATCTCTCAGTAGTCCACAGAGATTGACAGGTGTCACCAATGGATAGTTCAGAACAGAAACAAAACTTGTTTCTTGAGTAAAATCCATAGCCCTCAGTTAAATACCTTAGCTCTCTATACAATGCACGAGGAGGATTAAAAGGGATTCAGAACAGACAGCATGCTGTGCAAAGTTTATATAATAGAGAAAGTCAAGACTTAAATCCTGTACTTATGTCAAATAGGGTTTACCTCTTCCATACAAAAGCACTTGTGTCCCTCCTTTCAAAATAAAAGGCACCTCTTTCTTGTAAAGAACAGAGGTTGGAGGATGGTGTTCCTACTATTGAAATGGGATTCAGACTGAAGGAATTCAAGTCCACATAACCATGTGGCTGAAAGATGCTGAGGAATTTCTTCATTTTTGCACTGTGCCACTTGCAAAAACAAATGCAGAACTCATTGGGCTAGAGAGAAAAGTGGAATTCCAGTGACTACTGTCATCTGCTGAAGGACACCTATGTCTGGACCCCATCTCCAAGGACTATTATATTGCTTCATAAATCAAAAAGTGAATGTAGCCATAAGCATGCCTAGCAGCTTATAACAAAACCCATCTTTTAAAATGTTAACCCTCACTGAAATGTCACTTTGGGTGCTTGCTCTTTACACTGCCATGCAGCTGCTTGGTGGAACTCATTGCCTCTTAGCATTGGAAATCCCTATTCTCTTCTTTTTTAAACCAACATTTAAGACTGATTTGTTTCCATTGACTTTTAACTGACATTAGCTAATTATTAACTCTGCAGGATAGATTAAATTTTAATTTTAATGTCATTGTAAAACACCATGAGCTGCCTCAGCATGATAAGATGCTATAAAAGTTTAAACTGTTGTTATAAGTTAGCCACCTGTTCAAAACATTTAAAATCTACACATTTAAATCAATCACACTGCACTGGATGTCCCATCAATGCTAATGTTGATAAATTATACTCTTAGTTCTACTTGATACAGAGTCATTATTCTCCAGAACGGTAGTATATTGGACTTAATTTTGTAGAGTTTTAGTTGGGATTGCAGTGTCATTTTTCAAAATCCTAAATACACTCCAGTACATGTTTTCCAGTTTTCTATGTTGCTCAGAGATTACCCTGGCTAAACATTACATTTGAGGTTTAGTCTGCTGTACAAGACATACACTGGAGATGTATTGTTTCAGAAGGAGTTCCTAGAAGTACTGTACTATGGTACAAAGACCTATGTTCAGATGTTCATACAATTCTTGTCATCTCTAGACCAAATCAGAATTGGATGAAATGACATATAGAAAAAACCCTATACCTTTCTGTCTTAGAAGATAAAGGATGAAACTGCAGCCTGGAGCAAATGAGATTTCTGTCTTAGGTATGGCATATAGGCAGGGAAAAATCACTTATTCTGGATTGTCTACCTATAAACCAGGGCTAATATTTTTCCCACACCTATCTTGTCTGTTCACATGCTAAGTTCGCTTTGGTAAGTACTATTTCTTACTGAAAGCAAGAGGGTTATTTCTACAGCTCTGATAAAGAAAGGCAACACACTGAAGCTGAATATTTTAGCAGACCTAACTCTGCAGTCAGGAAACTGACTTTACTACCTCTTGTTCTTCTTATGCTCAGAGAAAGTTTGTAAGTAAACCAAAAGGCATGGACTTCAGTATTTTATTATAAGTGAAACACTCTTCATCAGGTCTGATGCTTATGGGCCCTGAAATAATCTTCAGCAGCCCTGCAGATGATCGACCTGTTCAGCTCATTCGTTATTTTCATTTGGATGAATATAAATTCTTTCTAATGCCACACCAAAAAGCTATTTGTCTGAGACAGGTGACAGCAGACCCTTCAGTTTTGCTTTGTAATACGTTGTTGCCAATTCCTAGAGCAGAAATTCAGTTAAAGAGTTCCCAGAGAGATGAATTTTTATCTTTGTTATTAAGGGGGGGAGGGAAAGGTAAAAGAGGATTTAGTGAACTGCATGAGGCTTAGCATGAATTTAGCATCTGTGCTCACTAGAACCGTGCTTGCTGTGCGCAATCTCTGTGCATCGGACACTAAAAATCTGTGCCCTGACTAGTGATTACTAGTATCAGTGTAGCTGGTACATGACAGCAGGACAGGGGATCATACATAGGTCCTGAGGTTAAGAGGCAAGAACTGACTCACATCTGTACCACCAAAAGCAAGCTCTAGAGCATGCCCCCTGTGCCCACATGCCATAGCTCTTCACCCTGCTTCTCTCAAGGATGGGTGTGTTGCTCCTGTAAACACAACATGTAATTATTATTTTTGTGAATTTTCAGTTCAAAGCGTTTAAAGAAAAGTGAAGGCCATGATACATCTTTCTGCTTCTGAATGCTATTCTAACATTTTAACATATGTGAATATCCATTACATGTCATGAGGTGTCCTAAGAGTTGTTCAGCTGTTACTTTGCGAAGAGTGAGTGGCAATGACCCAGAACATGGCCAAGAAAAGGATAAACAGGTAGGAAAGAATATCAAGTTCTAGTGCCCAGGCTTTCTCTCTGGGACTCATATTCACCAAAACAAGACTTTCCTAAATCTGAAAAAAAAAAACACTGAAGTTAGGCTTACAGGTGATTTAGACAATGTTTAGATTTCAGTGGGGAAAAAAAGTCTGTAATTTAGAAACACATCTTTTTGTTAATACAGAGAAGTCCTTTGGAGCTTTGCAAAATTTTAGTGTATCTTTCTTCAGAACTGTAATTGTTGTTTGCCTCTTTCCATTTGGTTATTCTTTAGTATATCAGTAGCAGTGGAAAGCTGAAATGCTGCTTGGCAGTTTTTCCACAGATGTTTGTGAAACATTTCTGTCCTAGCATCTCTCCACAAAACAATTTTCTGTAAGCTGCAACAGATACCACAATGAAAGGGGATTATGGATATCTGACACACAGTGTCATCTGTCATTTCTGAAAAACATAAATGCAATAATAAAATCCTAGGTAGAAAATAAGAACATATGATTCAGGGTAGAGTGAAAGGTTATCAAAGACTCTTGTTCCAGACTCATTTTCTTTAGCTTTGTTTTTTTTCTAGTTATCTGCACACTGTATTTCCTATTCTGAGTTTTCCTTGGATGTAAATTCTCCTCTTTTAAAGAAATAATACAGATCAGTGGTGGCTGTGAAATGTCTACTAGTACAGAGAATTCATATTAGGTTGTGGAAGGTAGATTTCGTTAGAACTAAATATATTCAACAGCCTGAGAGAGGTGAGGCTGCTCCTGCTCCATGTCCCCAAGTCTGAGCCGTAATGAGACTGCAGATGTGTTCTCAGCACACACACACACCAAGTACAGATATACACCACATATATCCATATACACATGGCCAGCCACACAGATCACAGACAGACACACACGCTCAATGTTCACACAAACAGACAGCACTGATGGCGTCATCCTGCTCCTCTCTCTGGTTGAGCAGGATCGAGGTCCACTAGAGCGACTATCTATATACACATATGTATATACATAGAGTGTGGATCTCTCTAGTAACTGGGCTCAGACAGTCTGTCCAGGAGTTGTGCCTGGATTCCAGACTCACCAGTTGCAGGCATCTAGACATTTGAGACCCTGAGGCTATAGGTTGTTGCTGGTACAGATCAGTTTGTACACACACAGCTGGCAAGGACCTCCCTGGTCCCAATAACCAATCCCACTGTGTTCTCATCCCTTGACACATAGGCTGGCCCTCGGAGATCCATCCACCTCCTTTCTCCCAGTCATTTCACCTACCTACCAACTAGCTTGGCTTAATCTTTGCTCGCAATCCCACACTCCTTTCCATACCTGCACTCATTCCAGTTGCTGCACCACAGACCTATGGGCATCTGTGACTCTTGGTTCAACTCCAGTTGCCACAATCACCCCCATAGACATCCTCCCCACACACACACACATGCATATCAAGTAGAGAGCCCTCACCCAGGAAAGAGTTAAAAAGGAATTTAATATAATAAGTAGATAGGACAGACTGCACTCATTAGGACATAGACAGACAACCATACTGACTAGCCAGCTATTTACATGTGACCAGCATTTTTTATCCCCTTATCACTCATACTCATTCCTCCCAAAATCACCTATATCCTTCCCTTGTGTTTTCCTGTTCACTCCCTTTCCTCCCTTAAACATCCCATAATAAGTCCTGTACCATGTTGAACTGCTCTTCCCCTGCATCCTATGTGTCGTAGACTTCTAGATAACAAGGCCACTAGTCTGAATGGTTATCCTAAGAGGGCTCCTGATGACTCTTCATGATGGATTCCATACCTGGACAATGCGGCTGTGGTTCTGCTGAGAGAACCCTGGGAGGGGCCTGGACAGGGTGTTCCTCAAGAGTTCTTAGTTTGAGTTCCCACTTGCCATTGTGCATCCCGGTGCTCCTCTGATTTCTGAGGACTGGCTTTTGATGAGCCAATCACCCCTTCTGATGCACATTGGAGTAGTCCCGCAGGGTATTATGTGGGCTCTGTCTCCTACCATGTTTTTCTGAGCTCCTTTGTGGGTGGGGAGATGAGTTTCATCACATAACTTAACAGTTTTAGCCCTCTACATCAACTTAGTGCTTGCTGAGGACCTTACAACCCCAGCTTTCAAAATGTATTTTGATTTAACCGAGTAGTTTCAGTCTCAGTATTTAATTGGGAATAACTGGTTTACTCTCATTCTCTGAAAATGGGTGTAAATATCTTACCTAGCTATGAAGAAACCTTTGAAGTGGTGACCAGAATTAAATTAATTTTTATAAATGTACATCCAGAATCCACATAGTTCTTATCTCTTCAGTATCCAAGGATCATGCTGTCTGAGTATATTTAATATAATTTTCTTGTCTGAGGTAGAATAATTTATGTCCAAGAACTTCTGCAGAAGTGATAACAAATGGCTATTCTCATCTTCCAACAGAGATTCAAATGCAACAGCTTGTCCTACGCTCACCAAACGTATACCTTGAGCTCAGTCGGGCACCGGATGCATATCTCTGAAATCTGAGCAGAGTGAATATTCTCCCTTTGAATATGTAGTACTCAACAGATATATTTATCTCCATTCAGACCAAAGAAGCATTAATATCTGCAAAATAATTGACCGTATTTGCCAGACCTTTCGGTAATAAGTGACTCTTTATGTCTGCACACACCCCCATCTATCTTCCAGCAGCAGAATTTCACAGTCTCATTGGCATCTGGGCTTTTTTGTTAGAGAAGTTTGTACTATTCCTTAATGATTACATTTTACAGCAATTGTTTTTTTGCTTCGACAGATACAGCCTTGATCCTCTATGTAGTGTACCCATTATCTTTAGAAAAGCACTCAGACTTTTGTAAGGTAAAAAGCAGACAAGAAATATAGTGAGAAATCTATAAAAAACATAATTTGGTAGTATCTATCTAAAGAAGGCTTTGGGATGAGTAAAATCTTATATGTTTTCTATTGACATTTGCTGAACAAGCTGTGCAGAAATGAAAAACTGAAAATAATTATATGCTATGCAGTAAACTTTGGAAGAACTTTCAGAAAATTATCCACTGAAAATGTAAAACAATTCCAATGTACCCATATTACTAGATGAAATCCCTCTCTTATCTGAGTGGTATGCTGTCTGCTGCTTTTGCAGCAGAACAGAACAAAATACAAATGAACCTGTATTATCCAAGGGCACTGGTAAGTTTAAAGTTTTTATTTGAAGTATAGAGAATGAAAAACAGTTATTTAGCAAAATTCTATGTCTATTAGAGATAATGGTGTTTTGTTTTGTTTCATTTTTGATAGACCAGTATTCTTCAGAATAACGTATTGTAACTGTATAAAACTGAACTGGGGAGAAAAAAAAAAAAAAGTCATTTCAGGGGTCATCTATTCTGGAGTTTATTTAACCTCTTCTTAAAAAGAAAATCACTAATACAAATAAACAGATTCTCAAGCCAATATCTGTCTGCTCAATTTTTAAGAAAGAGTTTTCCTAAGGGGAAAGACTTCTTACCCAAAATGTTTGGGTCTATGGCACAGGGGTCTGCATCCATTCTAGCTGACTAAGCCCTTATTAAGCCCCAAATGAGCTAAGTCATTAAGCCCAGAGAGTGATCCATCTCACCTTACATTTTACTTCTGCAAATGTTCACTATAAATGCAGCCTGGGCTCAGTTCAAATGCCACATGTACACATTCAAGATACTGTGAGCTGTATTCCTGCGAGGCTGGTAAATATAACATGATACAGGGAAGGTGTGACTGTAGATGAAGAACTGAATGTCTTGTGAAGGTATCCAAAGGTACTCTCAAGCATCCAAGACAGCACTAGACAACTTAGGCAGCTTAAAAAAATCCTCTCATTTAAGCCTTAAGTGAAAACCATCTGAGTTGATGTAGTATATAGGCTACTACCATGCTGTATGCTCTGGCCTGATATGTGTAAAATCCTTTTTTCCTCTACTCTTAAAGAAATAAAATCGTAAATGAGACACATTAAGCAAACTTTTCCTCTCTATTCAGCATTGATAACAGCCTCAGCCAGAGTACTTTTTTTCCAGTTTCAAACAAGATACTTTAAGAATAAAGGAAAACTGAACAGAACCCAGCAGACAGTCATTAAAATGCTGTGGTCCATGGAAAATTTATATAAAAAGAAAGTTTTGTGAAGAAAAAAACAAACAAACAAACAAATAAAAAACAACAAACCAGAAATACATAGAAGTAGCTTCTCACTAAAGCATTATTTCCCATAGATTCCACTGTGCTTCATGGTCACCAAAATGAAGATGAATTGACTTAACTTTTAGTTAAGAAGTTTTAATTAGAATTTAAGACTTTATAAATGATAAGATTTTGTGCACAACAATGGCCTCTCAAGGAAGATAATGGCATCTCTTTCACTGGAAATTTTGAAGTATAGTACTAAAAAAACCTCTAATAGATATTTGAGGTGGTTTTCATTCTAGACAAATACTTCTCATTCAGTTTTTTAAAAAATGACCAGGTGAGTGTTTGAGGTACTTGCAATCTGTATTTCTGTAGTTTGTTAAGTGATTACTTATTTTCAGACAGCTTGAAACTAGGTTCCTATCTTAAGCTGAACCTCTAAACTCCCCTGACGGTGAATGGTGAGAGAAAGGCAAGTCCTATGAATTATTTGATCCATCTGATCACAGGCTAGGTGAATCACTGTGGAAGTATCTGTGGCAATAACTGGATTCACCTGCTGGGATGTTTGGGTGAACAGTGAGATTCTGACTGAAGACAGGGTAGGACTATGTCCCAAGTATGTATCTAGCCTCAGAAAACAGAAATACTCTTCAAGTAGAGGATACAGGGGTAGCCTCCATATTTCTGTTGGTTTTAAGGGGGACCAGACAATTAGATTAACCTAATTCCTGAAGGAGAGATAAACATAACATTTTGTGACTATAGGAACTTTGTCAGATCAATATCTTTGATAAATCCTGCTTAGTGAAGCTGAATAAATTCCCAAAAGAATTGAGGATGTCACTCTTTTAGGACTGTGACAGGACACTCAGAGGGATTATTTTCAAAGAAAACCAGGGATGAGAATCTTCTTAATACATGAATGAGCTTATAAAATTGAGGACATGTGAATTCAGGTTAGAATATTCTTTACATCGTCATTTTTTTCATAATGCACACACATTCTTATAATGATATAGCCTTGAATTACCTTAGATGTCAGACGATGTCATCACAGCTCATAGGCTGTTGTATATTATGTTTCAAGGACTGCCTCCCTTGTTTTTCAAAAGTATCTTTCAAACAGTAGTAGTAGTTGACCTTTTGCTACTAAGTTCCTCTTTGTAAGCATAGCCAACATTTAGAATGCACAGATTATTTTATTTCAGAATCCTGAATCATGTCTACCTAGATAGCTCATAAACTGAGATTAAGTCTTAAAAATCCAGGTAGCCTTGGCTTCCAGGAATTCCTGTCAAAGAGACAGAGAAAACTATTGCTTCTACTGAAAAACAGAGGTAATTTTTGAGTCATTTTTTTCTAATGCCCTTGCATAGTGTCTCAAATGCTAATGCCTGAAAACAACATAGTAACTCTCTGGAATGCACATGAAAAAGGAAAACTGTTGCCATGGTTTAACTCCAGTTGACAACTCAGCATATCCAGCCATTTGCTTACTCTGCCCTAGTGGGAGGGGGGAAAGAATTAAAAGATTAAAAGTGAGAAAGCTCATGTTAAGATACAGACAGTATAAGAAGTAAAGCAAAAGCCAAGCATGCAAGCAAATATAAGGAATTCATCCATTGCTTCCCATCTACAGGCAGGTGCTCAGAGAAGACATCAGGGCTCCATCATATGTAAGGGTTACTCAGGAAGACAAAACATCATAACTCCAAGTGTCTCCCCATTCCTTCTTCTTCCCCCAGCTTTATATACTGAGCATGATGTCATATGGCATGGGATATCCCTTTGGTCAGCTGGCATCAGCTGTAGCACCTCTGTCACACTCCAGCTTCTTCTGCACCCTCAGCCTACTTGCTGGTGGAGTCATGTAAGAAGCAGAAAATGTCTTGACTCTGTGTAAGCCCTGTTCAGCAGTAACTAAACAATCTCTCTATTATCAACACTGTTTCCAGCACAAGTCAAAACACAGCCCCATACTAACTACTGTGAAGAGAATCAACTCTCTCAACCAAAACCTGAACAACTATGAAAATAAAACCATCATTTTCTGATACTTCCTAATGTAGATGATGTAAAAAAATATCAAATTTTCAGAGTATTTGAGATACGTGTCAGTTGGTCTTACAACAAAAGAGTAGCAATCTGTGTCTTTAGAAACAGAAAAAAAAAAAAAACAAACAACAGGCTTATAAAGTGTCTGTTCAGTTCCCTTGCTTGCATATGTAAGACTAGGATTAAATATGAATTTATTAGTACAATGAGTTCAGCGGTGTAATTTAGTAGGTTCTCACCTATTCCTACCATTAAGTGTATTAATAGAAGCAGTGGCCATCCCTGAGAAATATTGTACAATGTTCCAAGTTAAATCTACCCTAGATATCTATTGCACCCTCTGAAGCCTTTGCACTCCAATAATAGACCTAAAATGGTAGCTATTTTTGTATTGATATGTTTTTTCCATGCAAAATTTCATCAACAGCTACATTTCTGATAAAGAAATTTTGTCAATGGTATGATTCTAGATTTTGAACCCCAGAAAGAGAACACCAGAGGAAAGTTTACGGCAGGTGAGACATATCTTTAATTAGTTTAGTATCAAACTTATGGAACATAAATTAAATTCTGTAGTCTCAGAATTAAAGGAATGTATAATGAAGAGGGTTCTTTACTCAATATTTCATCCTTGGGTACACTATATCTGATGTGACTTGAGAAGAAGACCCCCACAAGTTGCAAAGAAAAAAATGTGAACTAAAGGAAAGATGGAGGCATTCCAGACTATTTTGGTATTCTGAAACATTCTGTTTGGTTTTGTTGTCACCGTTGGTTTTTTTTGTTTGTTTTTTAAGATCAGACAGGTCAATTACAACTTTACATTTGGTGCTTTAAAGCATGAAGGAATAAAAGCTATCAGAGTGTTCTAGCTGTGTTTGATCTTTAGATACTGACTACAGAAAAAAAAAAGGGATTCCAATTAAATCTGATGGTTCAGATAGCATAAATCTGCTTTAGAATAATGTGCATGTGGGAAAAACCAAGCAGGATAAGGGCTGTACAATCTGTGACCTGTGATGCTTTAGAGTTCTGGCTGATAACGTAGTGGGGTTTCTTCAGGGTGTGTAAATTGAGTGAAGATTAATAAATATATTTGGATAACTCTGCTTCATGATCAATTGATGTCACATTATGGAAAGTATGAAACTAACATCAAAGTATCACAGTATCACAGTATGTTTGGGATTGGAAGGGACCTCAAAGGATCATCTACTCCAATCCCCCTGCTGGAGCAGGAACGCCTAGAAGAGGTCGCACAGGAATGTGTCCAGGCGGGTTTTGAATGTCTCCAGAGTAGCAGACTCCACAACCTCCCAGGGCAGCCTGTTCCAGTGCTCTGTCACCCTCACTGAGAAGTTTTTTCTCAAATTTAAGTGGAACCTCTTGTGTTCCAGCTTGATCCCATTACCCCTTGTCCTATCGTTGTTTGTCACCGAGAAGAGCCTGGGTCCATCCGCATGGCACTCACCCTTTATGTATTTATAAACATTAATAAGGTCACCCCTCAGTCTCCTCCAAACTAAAGAGATCCAGCTCCCTCAGCCTTTCTTCATAAGGGAGGTGCTCCACTCCCTTAATCATCTTCATTGCCCTACGCTTGACCCTCTCCAGCAGTTCCCTGTCCTTCTTGAACTGAGGGGCCCAGAACTGGACACAATATTCTAGATGGGGTCTCATCAGGGTGGAGCAGAGGGGAAGGAGGGCCTCTCTTTATCTACTAACCACCCTCCTTCTAATACACCCAAGGATACCATTGGCCTTCCTGGCCACAAGGGCACAGTGCTGGGTCATGGTCATCCTGTTGTCCACCAGGACCCCCAGGTCCCTTTCCCCTACACTGCTCTCTAATATGTAATTTCCCAACCTATACTGGAACCTGGGGTTGTTCCTGCCCAGATGCAGGACTCTACACTTTCCCTTGTTAAATTTCATCAGGTTATTCCCTGCCCAACTCTCCAGCCTGTCCAGGTCCTGCTGGATGGCAGCACAGCCTTCTGGCGTGTCAGTCACTCTTCCCAGTTTAGTGTCATCAGCAAACTTCCTGACAGTACACTCAATTCCCTCGTCCAAATCATTAATGAATATATTGAATAATATTGGCCCCATTACTGATCGCTGAGGTACTCCACTAGATACTGACCTCCAACTAGACCACGCACCATTGACTACCACTCTCTGGCTTCTCTCTTTAAGCAAGTTTGCAACCCACCTCACTACTCTATTGTCTAAATCACACCTCCTCAACTTAACTGTGAGAATGCTGTGAGAGACTGTGTCGAAGCCTTTACTGAAGTTAAGGTACACCACATCCGCCGCTCTGCCATCACCCATCCACCTTGTTACATTCTCATAAAAGGCTATGAGGTTGGTCAAGCATGACGTACCCTTGGTAAAGCCATGCTGACTGCCCCTAATAACCGTCTTATCCTTGATATGCCTTGAGATGGCACCAAGGACAAGCTGTTCCATTACTTTCCCAGGGACAGAGGTGAGGCTGACCGGTCTATAATTACCCAGGTCCTCCCTCTTGCCCTTTTTGAAGACTGGAGTGACATTTGCTTTCCTCCAGTCCTCAGGTACCTCTCCCAATTCCCAAGACTTGGCAAAGATGATGGATAGCGGTCTAGCAATGACTTCAGCCAGCTCTCTCAGCACCCGCGGATGCATCCCATCTGGACCCATGGATTTATGGATGTCCAGACTATTTAATTGCTCCCTAACCCAGTCCTCATCAACTAAAGCAAACTCCTCCATTGACTTGGCTTCATCCGGGGTCTCAGGAGTACGGGGCTCCCCAGGACAGCCTCCAGCAGAGTAGACAGAGACAAAGAAGGCATTCAGTAACTCTGCCTTCTCTGTATCTTCTGCCACCATGGCACCCACCCCATTCATCAGTGGGCCTCCATTGCCTCTGGTATTAGTTTTATCTGCTATGTATTTGAAAAAGTTCTTCTTGCTGTCCTTGACCCCTCTCGCCAGCTGTAATTCTAAGGAGGCCTTGGCTATCCTAGCTGCCTTCCTACATCCTCTAACAGCAGCCTTATATTCCTCTCAAGTGGCCAGCCCCTGCTTCCATGACCTGTAAACTCTCCTCTTCTGCTTGAGCATACCCAACAGATCCCTATTCAACCACACAGGTCTCCTGGTTCCCTTCCTCGACTTTCTACATGTGGGGATGCTCTGATCCTGAGCGTGGAAGAAGCAATCTCTGAATGCAATCCATCTCTCTTGGGCCTCTTTTCCTTCAAGCAGTCTTGCCCATGGGATTTCCCCCAGCAATTGCTTGAAAAGGCCGGTTAGCCCTGCTAAAGTCCAGGGTTGCAATTCTACTTGCTACTCTGTTCCTGCCACACAAGATGCTGAACTCCACCATCTCGTGGTCACTGCAACCCAGGTAGCCCTCAACCTTTACTGCTTTGACCAGACCCTCCTTGTTAGTGAGGATGAGATCCAGCAGTGCACCTCTCCTAGTCGGCTCCTCCACCATCTGCATGAGGAAGTTATCATCAATACACTGGAGGAACCTCCTTGACTGTGGCTGGTTGGCTGAATGGTTCTTCCAGCAAACATCAGGGAAGTTAAAATCACCCACAACAACCAGGGTCTGTGACTGTGAGGCCACTCTCAGCTGCGCATAGAAGGCCTCATCAACTTCCTCAGCCTGATCTGGTGGCCTGTAATAGACACCTACAACAGTATCACCCCTACCAGCCTGCCCCTTAATTCTGACTCACACACTTTCAACTCGCTCCTCATCTGCTCCTGGGCAGAATTTAGTACATTGTAGTTGCTCTCTCACGTAAAGAGCAACTCCACCATCACGCCTAGCTGGCCTGTCTTTCCTGAAAAGGGCGTAGCCATCCATGACCACATTCCAGTCATGTGAACTGTCCCACCACGTTTCTGTAGTTGCCACCAGATCATTATCTCCCGACCGAACACAGGATTCTAACTCCTCCTGCTTATTCCCCATGCTGCGCGCATTGATGTACAGGCATTTCAGGGACCGAGCAGAGCACACCAATTTCTCCCATCAGCAGAGATGTTTTAGCTCTAAACACACAGACATGAAATGGTGATACCAGTAAGGGTTTTACAGTCCAACAGCATTCTTCCACAAAAAAATTCTTACTTAATAAGTAGCAAACATAAATCCTCTGTCTTGCTGATATTTGGTAGGTTTTGGTTCTCCTATATTTACTGTGTGAGCTTGTCCCTGGACCTCTATTTCCCGAAAAGAGAAACACGCAAATGAAAAAGTATTATGAAAATGCAAAGGACTAATTAATAGGATTCTTGGTGTCCATCCACAAGTATTTTTATTTATTTTTATTTTTTTTAACATTTAACATTTTTGTTTAGTAGTCTTTTACTTTCTTTCTCTTCTAGCCATCAACATATCATACCAATTATTTTAAAAGCTGTTTTTCAGTATTTTCATTGCTATTGAGTAAGAAAGGTTACAATTTTGTCTTGCCCCCTCCTTATTTTTCTTGAGAGGAAGCAATGTCAAATAACAGTTTAATTAGTATCCTACTGTCTGAGACCTTTGCCTAACCCAGGAACTGTGTAAAACCAATTAGAAGTGCACATTTGCAAATTGGATGCATACAAGCATGACCAACCCCTCCTCCCACTTTCTTTAGAAAGCCAAGACTTGGTTGTAGCTAAACTTATTTTGAAAAAAGGTTTGAAGACTCTTTTGATGATATATATGTTACGGAAGTCCTAATACATAAAATACCCTTTTTCTTCCACAACCGATCTCCTGATCCAAGTGGATATGTGGATATATTCACTCCTTAACAAATTTACACTTCAAATCTCAAATGTCCAGGCAGATGATCTTATGAAATTACATTAAAAAAAAAAAAATCTATAGATTTTTTGTTCTTCTTGTTGTGGGGTTTTGGTTTGTTTGTTTGTTTCTGCACATGAAGCCTTCTGTGAAGCATCTGAAAATATAGAATGATAAAACTATGTTTTAAGGAAGCCAGAAGTTTCTCTTTGACCAAACAGTGGACAGGTACTCACTTTCCTGCATATGTGAATTCCACTTCAGATGCCCAAATCTATTCTGTTCAGCATCTGGGTGCCACTACAATAAGGTTCTGTGTCCTCAGTCATATCTGTGAGCCATATGCAGATGTACTGTGGTCTAACTTTGGACTGGCAGCACAGTCTCATGCATCTACTCACTCATCTTTTGCAGTGGGATGGAGTAGAGAATTGAAAAAGTGAGAAGACTAATGAGTTCAGAAAAAGACAGTTTAATAGGAAAAGGAAAAGCTGTGCATGCAAGCACAACAAATCAAGGAATTAATTCACTACTTCCCATTGACAGGCAGGTGTTTAGCCATCTCCAGGAAACCAGGGCTCCATCACATGTAACCATTACTCGGGAAGACAAACAACATAATTCTGAACGTCCTTCCTTTCTTCTTCTTCCCCCAGATTTATATTCTGGGCATGATATCATATGTTCTCTGGTCAGCTGTGGTCAGCTGTCCCAACTATGTGCCCTTCCCACTTCTTCTGCACTGGCAGCCTACTTGCTGGTAGGGCAGTGTGAGAAATATGACCTTGACATTGTGCAAAACATGCCTGTGTTGTCAACACTGTTTTCATCACAAATCCGGAACATAGCACCATAGAAACTACTGTGAAGAAAATTAACTCTATCCCAACCAAAACCAGTAAAAGATATCAAGTATAAGTATCTCAAATGGCAACAGAGGACTACAGGTAGTCAATTGAATGAAATCCCTACTCATCTAAAAAGACAGGTTGTAATAAAAGAACATACTGTAGTATGAGCAAAATATGAAATTTCAACTAGCTTTTACAACAAAAATATACTTTTTGGCAGGCACGTCAAACAGAATGACAGGCTTCTTTCCACCTCAGTATCCTTCCATTGGTAAAATATATTATATAATATTTTATGCTATTGTATCTTAATTCTCTTATAACAGGATATATAACCTGCAGCTATTCATAGTTTTGATACTTGACACTGCTTTTTAAAAAGAGAGAGAGAAATTATTAAACCAGGGTAAAACATTTGGTAAAATCCAAATTCTGCCACTGTTCTGTGAAAACATTCCTCCAGAATAAGTTTAGGGATTTGCACCTAGATGGTGCAGTTCTGAATCACAGAATCACAGAATGGTTAGGGTTGGAAGGGACTTCGAAAGATCATCTAGTCCATCCCACCTGCTAAAAGAGGTTCACCAGAGCAGATCACACAGGAAGGTGTCCAGGCGGGTTTTGAAAGTCTCCAGAGAAGTAGACTCCACAGCCCCTCTGGGTAGCCTGTGCAGTGTTCTGTCACCCTCAAAGTAAAGAACTTTTTCCTCAGAATCAGATGGAACCTCCTGTGCTTCAATCTGTGCCTGTTACCCCTCGACGTATCACTGGGCACCACTGAAAAGAGTTTGATCCCATTCTCTTGACATCCAGATAAGAGCTGTTTAATTTAAATAAATAAATAAATAAATAAATAAATAAATAAATAAATAAATAAATAAATAAATAAATAAATGAGGATAGCAAACCCTTTCTTTCCATGGGAGAATGGGGAATTAAAAAAAAAAAAAATCCAACACATACCTCAGAAAAGTTGGTTGTAAATCTCCCATTGGACTATATCTGTAAGCACACACTGCTTACAGTCCTGAAGTTCATCAACGGGGGAACAGAGAACACTCAAGGTAAATTTGAACTTGAAAGTGCAACTATTGAAACAGTTTGCTCTCCATTTCGTGAGAAAAAAACAAAAAAAACCAACCAAACAAAAAAAAACAACAAAAAAACCAACAAAAACAAGACAATGTCTTGACAGTTGCTCAGTTCTTCATAACATGAAGTTAAAGGTCAATATTAGTAATAGTGAGACAGTTAATCATGCTAAGTGCTAGCAAGTGGCCATAATGCACTTCAGTATGCATAAAATAACCTCATGCATTCCATACAGGAATCATAATCAGCAGGTCCATTAAGTGCCACATTCAATATAAACCATAAAACAAACAGAAGAACATCAACTCTTTAATGATAACTAACAACAATCAAATTTTTAGGTCAAAATCATTGTCCATGTAATAAGACGAAGAGTCCTTTTTAATAAAAGTCCTCTTCTGTATCATCCATGCTCTGGGGCAGAAGCCTTCACCTGTACAGGGTTCTTCTGTGAAAAATGTAATTTGCTCCTGAATCTTATCTACTTTTTCAGAATTATTTCCAAGGATGTTTCCCAAAATGAAAATATTTCCTTTCAAAGAATCAGTAAGAGCTTGGTTGACCTGAACGCTTCTCCTACTATCGAACTCAATTTGAGTTATATATACTGTCTGAAAGGTAATCTATCTGTATCTGAACTAGCAATCTTACTTACATACTGTCAGAAGAAGGGAAAAATTTTAGGGCCCAGTTATTTGGTAGAATCTCATAAAGTATCTTTTTTTTTTTAATTCCCATTGGTTATAAAAGGATCTTGGGGTGACTCGCTCATATGCCACTGTCTGTACTTGGTCAGATGAGTTCCAAACAATGTACATGGTAGGCTTTCCACATCTGCAAAAGAAAATTTGCAGATTCTAAGTGGAACTGCACTTAAGAGCTGTTACTTTGGGTTTTCTGGTTTTAAAAATAACAACGGTTCCTTAAAAGTACTCTAAAACAATGCAGATAATTATACAAAGGATATTTGGGATATAGAATGGATTTAGATTTTAATAAATGATAGCTTTTTTTATTATTGTCAATTTTTCGTAAATAGGCTAAGTATATTGAACACAAGATAATGTAAATAATCTGGAAGAACATACATTCATAATAAAAAAGTTTTTGTTGTCTGAAGAGGGGATAACATAGTTTAAATTTCTTTTGATATGATCTGTGTTCTAACATGACATTAGTATTATGTGCAATGTTTTCAGTCTTTTATGACAGAGTTGAAAGGGAAAATAAGTTTTTACAGAAATCTTATTTCTGCATGTGTGAAAGATTTTTTTGACAAAATTGTTCACTTAGCTGTTTAATATTAGAGGACACAAGTTGAAATGACAGATTTTTTTATTATATATTAATAGACACAAGTAAA
Source organism: Patagioenas fasciata (assembly GCF_037038585.1). NCBI lineage: Eukaryota > Metazoa > Chordata > Aves > Columbiformes > Columbidae > Patagioenas > Patagioenas fasciata. The sequence goes on from NC_092520.1 coordinate 36,832,986, forward strand.
CTATTGATGTTAGATATCAATCTCTGATATGATTGAATGAAAATATCTGGAAAACAATCTTGTCTTAATAATATTTTCAAAGTAATTGATGAATCCCATAAAGGACAGCCTAGCTGCATGTAAAAAGAATAAGAATGACATATCAAAAACTGTACAGAAGTCTGGAAATTCTGGAAAGCTTACACTTCTTTTTAGTTGTAACTCTAGCTTCTTTGAATTTCACTGGGTCACAATATCACATTTTGTATTTTACATAAGCATACAATGGGTGTTCCTTTTTCTAGTTTAGCTGAAACAAATTTTACATGTGACAAGGCTCTTTTAGTTGTATTTGTATTCCTTGCAAACTGAATGACAGATTCCAACTTTGAAGACATTCCCAAGTTTGTTTATTCAAGAAGCAATCAGACTCACTAATATTCCAACTAAGTTCAATTTTATTTCAATCTTTCTTGTTAATATTGCTGTGAGATAGAGAAATGGAATCCAAGAGCCATTTAACAGTTATGACTGATTCCACAGAACCAGAATACTTCTATCAGGAAGATTGTCATGGTCTTGATTTATGATTTTCATTTAGATGGTCTCAATAAGAGTAATGAATTAAACTGCAATTTGAAATTCAATAACTTTGAATATTTTAAGAGGAGTTTTTAAGAACAAAAATATTTCTGTGTTAAAGGCCAAACATCTTATTTTTTATCCTATCCTGTCCTATCCTATCCTATCCTATCCTATCCTATCCTATCCTATCCTATCCTATCCTATCCTATCCTATCCTATCCTATCCTATCCTATCCTATCCTATCCTATCCTAACGTGTCCAACTCAAGGCAGTTAGGAACTGGAAGACACTTAGGGAGCCACTGAGACAATATTCTTCATAATTACAGACAGTGGAATCAATAACCTAATTGTTCTCTAGTTTTGTTTTGGTTTTTTTTTGACATGTATCTCTAAGAAGAGACTTGAAGTATGTTCCAAGGATATAGGCATAGATTTTAACTTCCATGTAATTGATGACGTCATTAGTAACATTTCATGTTTCATCCATTATTTTACTGAATGGTGTTTTGATAATGGCCTACAATGATCACTTTGTAGTTTGTCTCTGTGCATTTGATTAACTTGGAGAGCGGATCACCAGCAAATTTGTGGACCTGGCCAGAATTTCAAAGGCTACATATGTATGTCTAGATGAAAGAAGATTGTGACAGAATCCCTGGTGTGTTAATGCTCAAGAAGAAAGATGCAAACTGTATAATTTGATCATAAAAATCAAATAATTTAGATCAAGTATACCAATCTTTTCCTCACTACCTGGGTCATTATAATTATGTACAATATTTTGTATTGTCTTTTTATATATCCCATAATGAAGGACCTTTAACAGTGATTGGGATCATTATTCAATCTCACAGACTATTTTTGTTTTGTAAAGTAAAAGAAAATGAATTTAAATGGACTCACTTCAAGTCGCAAAACATGTCCACTTACAGAGTAGAACAAAGACAACATGGAGATTTTAATCTCACATAAAAGTTTAGTAGAAGAAGTAAGGAATGCAAGCATTGTGAAATGTCAAAAAAAAAAAAAAAAACTATAGAATATAAGTCACTGTGACAATTTATCTACAGTTCTTGATGTTTAAAACAAAAAACTCTTTTTCGAAGAAGTTCATAGACTCCTAAGGCCTGAAGTAGATTTTCAAATAATGTCATCAGACCTCCTGCATAAAATGTAATAGATTTTACATGTCATCTTTCTATCAAGTCCATACTTCTCGTTTAGGTAAACTCTCACTTAGGAAGACTTCAGGCATCTGAGCTTCATACAGAAATACTGAAAGGCAATGCAACAAACTTATCTCTGGTTTAACTGAGTTTTTCAACAGTTGGGTTCACCAATGTAGTTTGAATATGCCTAGCTTCAGCTTCCAGTCACTTGAATTCATTGTCTGCACGTTAATAAGATTTAAAAGTACTACTTTCTGAAAATTCATCATGCAAACAATGAGTGAGTAAATCAGTGTAACATTTTCTTTGATAAATTATCTGGAAATATAATGGATTTCATTTTACTTGAGTTTTGACAATACAGATACCTAGGTTTCCTCTTTAATCAAAGGAAATAGGTAAATATGCCAACAAAGTGTTTTGACCCATCCTAAAATCAGTGTTAAAGGAAGTTAAATTTTTGCTTAGTAGTCTCTAGAACAGATACTTAACTTTTAAAAGAGTAAAAATTAGTAAGACAATCAAAAAAAGACTCCTGTAAAATCTAAGATGTTTCTGAAATATCTGCACCATTATCCAGATCATATTTGAACTTCTGCAAAATAAGCCTTTATTACTGATGAGCATCTTTAGAGTGCTGACATCAAAACTGAAGATCCTTGTAATGAGCTCGTTATCATGCTGCATTTATAAGAATACCACCTGTTTTTACTCTGTGCATTTGTTATGCATCGAAAGATAAGTTTACAGGCTTGGCCACTCTCTCTTGTTTGGATATTATTTTCCCATAACAGAACAGTGATACATCCAGGATATACACTGTCTTCAAAAAATGGTTTCATAAGTGACTTAGACCTAAGGATTCCCTAGTCAAAGGGATACTGTCTTACAAATTAATCCCCTCCTGCAACTGCGGGAGAAATATCTAAAACAAAATCAGTAACAGAATTTACTTACTCAGCTTTACTAAGCTTGTGACATTTGAAACAGTTTCAGCTTAAGGTGATCACAGTGCCTTGTGTTTGAAAGGACTGCTATTAAAAACTGGAAAGCAATGTTCACAAGCAGGAACAGAGAAAAATGTAGCATTAAGATTACTGCTGCAAGGAAGGAGTTTCAGTGTCAGAGTTAAAGTACCTGTTCAGGTACGTACATTAGACTTCCAAATATCATTAACTTACAGAAAGACTTCTGCACTTTCACCCAGCAATCTTTTACTCTCTCTGTGCTCCCTATTAATCAGGTTTTTCTAGCATATTTACTTTTAATTAGACTATCCAAATGAAAGAGAAAAAAAAAGGCTACTAATTCTTCAGTGGTCCCCCTTCTTTTATCCCAATATGTGAACTTCAATATTTAACTTAAATTTATTTCTAGATTTCAATTACATAATAAGTTTTCAAGAGAAAAAAAAAAATCTGATATTTTACTCATAGATAAATTCAAAGTAGACAGTTAAAACAAAGTGAATGAAGTCCAGATCTGCAAAAGAACTTGAAGAGCTCAAATCTAAACACACAAAAGGCTATGGGATTATTTATATATGATACTGGCTTGGATATCAAGTATTAGTCACACAAACAAATAAACATAAGCACTTGAGTAAGACTCAAGACTTCAATGTAAATATCTCACTAAGTGGCAGAATCTTGTCCCATAACCTCAAAATAACACCTGTTTATAATTCAACTGAAATTCTAAAACAAATTCCTAATTGAACAGTTAAAGTACCTCTGGAATGATGGCTTTGCTCCTCTCTGTGTTAATACAACTTAGTATCTGCCAGTGAAATGATCAAGTGGGTTAAGGTCTGATATAGCAGTGGAAAGTTCATATTCTCTGTCTTTAGTAATATGTATATATATATACACATACATTAAAACATTTTCTATAATAATTAAAATTATATTGAGATATATACATATGTATATGGACTCCACTTTCCAGTACAAGTATTGTGTACATCAAAGTTTTTGTTGTTGAATGTACTCAGTTACTTCTTATCCATTCTTTTTGCTTCTCTAACTTCAGTGGGATATTTTGTGTAGCCATGTTATAGAGTGAATGAACACCATTAAGGCATTCTTCATACTGGAGGAAGTGGAAGGATTTCAACAGACGTCCATGAGATAAAAGTAATGGTTTCAGAATTCTGGGTGTCCTTTACAAGAAGTAAGTGTTGAAATATGCTGGTTTGTAATGATATTCCCCAGAAGTCAGATTCATTAAGGTAGCTATTGGCTGGCTCTCCAGAGAATGACTTCTGTTTGCTGTGGCATTTTATTTGAATGGCCTGTTCTAAAGCACACCTATAGAGAAGAGAAACCAGCATGTCGTGTTCGTCTGAAAATTAGCAAGGCACCCTTAGAATGCTGTAATGTGAAGTAACAAATTGCGAGTCTTATAAAAAATGCCATGGGACGACATTTGAAGTTTAGTAAACACAAATGTAATCAATTACAGAGGTTTAGGAGCCTGTAGGTTAATTTCTTGCCAAGTAGATCTAAACAAAATTAATTTATCAGGTACTTGTAGTTCAGCATTAGGATACATTCGTTCCAATGGGTACTAATGACACCCAAGCATGCTGACATTTAGCTGTGCTGAAATTTCAATCCAGAAAATATATAAAAAATACCTACACAGAATATTTACATACATATTTTTACACACACAGGAAAAGCTGATTGACATCCCTTTAAAATTAAGCCTAAAGTAGTCTGTGGGCATGGATGTTCATGTATTTTATTTTACACTCTTACCACATTTTTCTTTTATAATTTATTCCCTTCCTTTTTAATTTCTTTGATAGTTTTCTCATTTTTCCTTAAATAAATAAAAAAGGCATTTTTGCTGAAACTTGTTCTTTTCTTTTATTTCAAGTATTTATACATTTTTTTTCTCTTACTATTTTCCTTTCAGTGTAAAAAGAAAATAAAAACATCACTTTCAAAATGTTTCAGTTTCTCGAAGCAAAATATTTAGACTCTTTCCAAACTAAAGTTGTGTCAGAAAGTTTTGCTGACACACTGTTGTAGATGTTAAAATTTCATCTAAATTGCTTTTTTGACAGAAAGCTGCTCTATCAAGAAAAAATATCCACCATGTACAGTATTTCTCGACATTTCTTGTATTAGTTTTCTTGTATATCAAAGACAATACTGGAGATCAAACCATACAATTACCTCTCCTCAGGGATGCCCCTCTCTCACTACTGAATTTGCTTTTCTCTTGATTATTTTTTTTTCTCTCTGAGCTCACGAATCTTTCCTTCTAGCTTACACTGTGCCCCACTGCAGCAAAATAGACAGAAGGTTTATTGTGCAGTCCACTGTTTATGGTGCTTTGCTCCAGCATAAGAGTTTTGCATTGTGTGAAAACAAAACCAAGCAACCTGCATAGACACAACATGTCATCTTATTTTCCTATCAGTTATGTAGAAGCAACTCTTTAGTTCATTGCTTGTAAACGCTGAATCACCAGAGCTTCTTAGATAGTCAATAGGAAACACAATGAGCTTTTTGTTATTTTTTAAATTTTTGATTCCTCCAGTGTTACTAAACAATTTCCATTGGCAGAGGAGGGTGGACTCCTCTGAGTAGATCTGTATTACTAAATTAAGTCACAAACACTTGTAATGTAAGATAGTTGATCATCTGTACTATTTATGTGATAGATCTGTGCTTGGAACTGTTTCGTCTTAGGCCAGTTCACCCTCTCCCAGACTATTCACAGGATGACTGGCTGGTTGACACAGGAGGGGACATGGTTATTCCACCTCTCTATTCTGCCTTCTGTTTTAGAAGCAAAAAGTTTTCAGAGGTTGGGTATGTTCAACCAGACTGTGTCAGTTGGCTTCAGTCTTGAAGAACCATCCCTGGCACTGTTTAGTCCATTATTAACCTCTGAATCAACCTCCTATGACAGCCAGACACTTATTCTTTGATATTTCAGAGTCTTAATTAGATATCTTAGTCCATCTGCTCTGATGTTTGACATTAATTATTTTCAAGCCTACTCAGAGCCAGTCATTGAAGCACCATCAGAGCATTTTTACAAAGAGGTAGCGACATACATAAATAGGTAACAGGTTAGCTGAACTCATTCATCACAGCCAGAGAAAGCAGAGCAAGGAAAAGTAGCTCAGTTGTTCTATTACAAGAAATGAAGTTTGGAAACAGAAATACTGAGGCATATACTCAGTTTTTAGTTTTTATTTTTTTCAGAGATACTTGCACTTCTGGAGCCCAAGTTTGGAACAAACTGATTTTGTAGACAACTGTATTCAGTAGAAGCAGTAAAAAATATAGGTGCTAAATCAGCCTTATTTCTGTAATATTGACTTGTTCCCTCAGAAGAGAGAAAAAGATAAATTACAGTGAGCAGCTGCATATATTTTCTCAGTCTTTGTCTAGTTTGTTTGCGTTTTTTTCCAGAATATGACTAAGTTATATATAAATATACAGTAAACAGATCTTTCTGAATCTATGTAATAAAGTTTGAAAAGTCAGAATACAGACAAGCATCATGTTTCATCACAATGGAAAAGAATACTTTGTCTGTAACCTTTAAAGCAGAAAACTGACTGTATTTCAAAAAATAACTTTAAAGATGACTATCGAAGGTCTGCTACTCACTCTAATCTAGATTTTAGCTAGAGCCCGTATAAGCCCACAGAAAAGAGATCTGCATTGCCTCAAGCAAGGAGAATTTGAATCCTAGATTTCACAACAGTTTCATCTCATATATTAAACTTTTTGTAAGCTATACTGTTTGTTTTGGTTTGTTTTTTTTTAAGTATACTGTGGCTGCATAAATCTCTTAGCTTTATATATGCATGTATTAACCTTCAAATAAATGAATACCATGATGGAAATGCATTTAGTTCTGCAAGAATGTTATTTCATGTGACTCAAAACATTTTATAAATATTTCATTTTTCCTTCTCTTTTCTCCACTCTTTGTTTACTATCATGCTGTTTATTATGAGGTATTACAAATAGCGTTGGGCAAATAAGGCTGTTAACAGCTGACATATATGAAAATGAACATATACTTTTGAGATTCAGCTGGACAGGGTACTGGGACATGTTGTCTAGACTGTGCTTTTACAAAGAAAATTTGGACCATATCATCCTCGTGATCCCTTCCAACCTGCTATTCTATGATTTTATGATATGTCTTCATGGAATCAGGTCCTTTATTCTCAACCAAACATAAAAATTCTAAGGGTCACTAGCACCATGTAAATATTGTAATTTTGGGACACAAACCTGATACTTACTGCATTATTTAAAATATAATCTGAACATCTACATTGATTTCCCTAATGCAAAATAGATGAAGCAAATATAATTTCACTTCTTTTTTTCTGTGAGGGAAAAAATGTTGTTTTCAGTACAGCTATTTTGTTTCTTACCTGCCAGCAATATACTCAAGATCTCAGCTAGCCTACAACTACTGTAAGAAATACAGCAGGTTTTACCTTTTATTTTAGCTTTGGCATGTCCATATTAAAAACTGCATGAAAAATTCGTATCATTTTTATATATTCTGCATCTATGCTAACTACATAAAGACCTTGAACAAAGATAAACAGGTATTTATTTTTCATCTCACAGTGAAATGAATTGCACCTACAGGAATCTGTCTCTCTCTAATGACCACAAAAATGGCCTCAGTTACTACCTCTAGTTTGGACCTCTAAAGAATAGATGGCAAGTGTTAGGTGAAGTGGATCCCACCTGGAAGATAAAAGAGAAATTTATGTCCAAAGTAAAAATGTGAACTTCTGCATAAAGTCTTCATCTATATTAAATTTAACCTTTCTACATTTATTACAAGATATTAAGTAGAAATATGGTTATCCAACTTTGAAATCACTGTTGCTAATCAACCTCTACAATCTTGATATATAAAAACAGGTCTGAAATGGGTCTAGAGAAAATATTGTGTGTTCCACCATTATGTACAGTCTTCTGTAATTTTACTTTTGGGCATCATGTAATGAGGAATATGTAAAAGAAAACTGTACTTAGTTATATCATTAGAAATCAAGCTTCTAAGCTAGTTGAGGAGACTCAATGGAGACTACCATGTAAAATCTAGATGACACTAATTATACCCACTTTATTCCTCTACCTCTTCCCATTCTGTTGATAGCAAATATGTCTAGGACATATGCCTGGAAATCAACAAGGAATTATCTCTACTAAAAATACCTCATAAATTACGATTATTGCTGTTATATATACCTATAAAGACCAAATGTGATTATTTCTGTGTTTTAAGTTTAGATAGACTACCCTTCTTTTGAGAACTTACCTGTCTGAATTTCATCTTAGTTGTGACTATTTTTATATGTCATACATGTATGAGTTTTAAGGGTTATATTTTTAATTGGAAATATCTAAGGAGAAAGACATTTTGTGTTGTTAAGTGCAAAACCTGTGGTTGCTTCTGTGTTGAATTTTAATCCGGCCAAATTCATTGCATAACTATATGGAAGGTATACGAAATGTCAATTTTTTCCATATGTAAAGCCTACCCACTTTCACTATTTTGTTCACATATGGCTAAGATTTATATGAGCCAAAAAAAAGGAGAATCCAATTAGCATCTCATTGAAAACTGCAGAACCTAACATTCAACAACAGTGGTGTAACAGGATTTCCAGATTAGAACTAAATACCATTTCTGCCCCAAAATCAGATAAATAAAACATACGTGGCTTAAAAATAACATCAGTTACAAACTTCAGTCTGTTGAAAATTATAGCCCTAATCAGTTGCTAGCAAAGTTTTCACGATTGTGCTAAGTTTTATGTTGAAAGTTGTTTCAGAGACGAATTCTCCAGAACTCTTTAAATATTATATTATCCTCCTTCAGATTAATCGTCCATTTTTTACTTTGAATCTATAATATTAAGTGAACAGTTTCTTGAGATTTATATGCCTTATTTCAACTTCCAATTTAGGTACAAGTGTGGTAAAGCACCTCAAAAATATAAAGTCTGAAACTAGATTAAAGAATCTGAGTCATGACAGTCCGAGAACACCCTTTTTAATACATATCAAAATTGGGTTTTGCTCCAAACAAAAATAAAATTTAGCCTGAACAAAGACTTAAGAAAGAAAAAAAAAAAAGTCCATCATTGGCATTGTTTACTGACAGGTTTGTGGAAGGCATGAGAGAAAAAGACAGGATGGAAAATTAACAGAAATTTTCTCAGGATTTCTTTTCACTTAATGAGAGCCAAGATTCTTGTTATACTACTTTATACTTTGCTATTTGAACATTCTCTTGGCCTCACGTTCATTAGTATCAGAATAATTTAAATTTATTTAGCCTTGCACCCAACTTTATTTTAGGCTTGTTTTTCATTGGTGATTCACTTTGTTTATATTGTTACCATTAAAACTTTAATATTAGTAGATTGCAATCATGTTACTATGATATTTCATTCATATCAAGAAGTTTTCTACTAGCTTTAGCTTATGCTGTCTTAAAATATCTAAAGCTTAAATAGCAGTTGATGATAAATATAACTTCTTTAGCCTACACTGTGTTTCAACTGCTTATATATCAGTCTTCTAAATCATGTCTTTTATTTATGCCTAAAACTAGTATATTCAAGGGAAGTTTATGTCTACTTATACAAAGTCTTCCTTAATACAGACCATTTGCCACATTGGTTCATGTCTTATATGTGATATATCTTATCACGTGATATATATATCTTATCAAGTGATATACATATCTTATCACGTGATATACTCACAGCTAACTGTAAACAAGGCATTTTACTTTATTCAGGACTCTTTCACAAGAACACTTACTGTCTTACAGTTTTTTTCTTTTTTTTCCTCATCTGCTGTTTGTTTTTCCTTCTTCCCACCCTAAACTTATATTTGAAGCTTTACTATCAGGAATCATCCTTTTTCCTCCTTATAAAGCACTTCCCTGGTCTCCTCTCATGATCAGAGCTTTCAGGCACTTAATGTCTCTTTCTAGCTGCCAGCACAACAATTTCTATGTTTAATATAATTTTTAGAGACTGTATAACAAAAGGACTTCTCAGTTACTTTTTGTTCTTCCAGCTTGTTATTAATGAGAAATCATTCACTTACTATAGCATGCAAAAGATAGAACATTCATGCAGCAGATAAAAATCTATTTGAAAACATCTAACACTTAGAAAAATCTGTCTTTAGAGGAACTTAGGTCCCAACTTACATGTTTGTGAGGTTGCAAAATTATAAAGGATTTTTGTCTTTTATAAATTTTCCTTTACTAAACAGTATACATATTCGCCTATAACTTTTTTTGGCAAAATTTGAGTTTGACTTCTGCAGTCCTGAAAAAGAACAACTTCTTGAGTCTAAATTGTCCATAGATCCATCATGATAAAATATGACCTTGTCCAATTGGAGAGCAGACACCCTTTCTTTCTGTAAATTATATTTTTTTCACACAAAAATAAGTAGAATGCCTTATTTACGGAAGTTTTATCCTTAGCTGACATTAGTACTGTCACTGGATTTGTATTTTGTTCTCCAGAAATGTACCTAGAATGGACAGCCTTGGTTAGTGGTTTATATTCTGGATTTTTCATATAGAGACACCAGGCCATTGGATTTCACGGTCCACTTAAGAAAGCTAAAATTACATACATTTATCTCCTTCTAATTTAGTTTTTCCTAAATATATCTAAATCTTCATTGATATGATGTTCTCTGGATGAGAATGCCTAGGACTACTAAAATGAGTTCCAGTCGAGTTTAGATTGAAATTCAAAATTTACAAATTTGTTTGGTGACTTTCTTCCCCATTCAGGTGTTTTTATTTCCATCATAGAAGTACCTGGAAATCAATTTCAACCATCAGAAAAATTACTATGTATAAGCAAAATAAATGTTTTCCACACATCACTATTTTGAAATAGAGACCAAAAAAAAAAATAACACCATAACATTTTTTTTGTCTTTTGTTGCTCTAGAAATTTCTAAATATTCTGTCTCTGCCTCTGTTATTGTTTTCCATCTCTCTGTCACCATCTGTGTACATCTTTTCTTCAAATGCAACAATGCAACAGTATCCCACAGATTCAGAATGGATTTAATTTTTTCCTTCTATTGTTTAAAGTCGAACTGCTTAGAAGTCGTAAATGATGAATGAGGAGGAATTTAATTTTATTATGTATTTTTTTCCAAAACAAAAGTTAGTTTATCTACTACATGTATATTCCATAAGTCTTTCTTAAAAATAAGTGGTGGCTCTACTTTGATGGTATAGTACTGAGACTATATTATTATAGCAAAATAAAGTGGGATAAAGATAAAATTTAATTATTATTTTGGAAGTTATTATAACAACAGCTTATTGGTGACATAGATTGCAGTTATAGAAACAAAACAGTTTCTTGCAAGGCAACAAAGTACCCACAGAGCTCCAACTCATAGAAATTGCACAGAATACATCTTGGGATTTTCAAATGCTTTATTGAAATGGAACTTTCTTACCACTTAAATGCCAGACATGTAAGAGTGCACACAATGAAAAAGAGATAGAAATAATACACATGGGCAAGATCTGCTGATGCTTTGCACCTTGTTACAGTCATCTACTTCCTTGCAAATAGCATGTAAACTGCTGCCAGTTTGAACGGCTAAATCATTCTGGCTCATGCATGTTTATACACACTGAAAATACTGTATAATCAAACAAGGTACTGGAAAATATAGTTTCCAGTCATTTGTTGTTGATAGATTCTATCCAGCAGAAAGAAAACCATTTCAGTGGGATTTAAGTATTATACTCATGAACAGGACTGGTACTGAATCACAGATGTTAGTTCACACCTTAGCATTGCAGCAAGTTCTCTTCCTTTGCTATTGAAGCCTGAGAGTCAAAAAACAATCATTCCACTTCATGTTTATGTGATTCTTCATGGTAATATGTTGTGTATACAGACAATAGTTTACAACACCTTTACATAGAAGGTTGCAGGAGCACAGGATTCACATTCTGATGTGAATCCTTGACCTTGAAGACAGCTACTTAATTGAATGACCCTCTATCAGATTTTACTATTATTCTCATTAAAAATCTAGTGGTTCAAATGAGTGAACAAGAACTCTGGTTCAGTGTTATCTTGTATTCTGACTTTATTAGTGTAGATACCAGTGGTTACAGTCACTAGTGAGCCAGCTCCTCAGTCTCATTTCTTTAAACTGAAACTAAACTCTTCTACCACATATAAATTCTCATTATGTGCAAAGAACTAAAATATTGTCAAGTGCAAGGGATATAAAGAAAAAAGAATTCTGCTAGTTATTTGTTCTTATGAATATCAGACTGGAGCTTTTTACCTGATCACTACCAGAAGATCAGTGCTACCATTTTCTTATCTTGAAGATATAATCTTTATGAAAGTGGTAGTTAATAGCAGAGATTATCATGTTCATATATTTTTGTCCATTAGTATTGGCTATCAGGGGTTTCTCACCACTTTCTCCCCTTGAAGTCTGGACAGACTTGAAGGAAGAGATTGTTTCCTGTCACCTGTCATGTAAACAAATTAGATGTTGAATTTTTGAAAGATAAAATGAAAAATCAACCTTATATGTCTTAGTAGCTTTATAACCATTTTTACTCTGGTGCTTTACAAGTTTAAAGTATAGAACTAAAATAAGTTATATATGTTCTTCTGTTTAAACTTAAAATTTAGAATATTAGAAATGTATCAGATTCTTTAGTAGATTAAACGAAACAATACGTTTTCCAAAAAGAATGACGGGTATCTGTGGAGATCTTTTGTTCTGTTGTTCTATTATAAATCTATTTGAGATTAAATATTTTTCAATATTTAATTACTTTGGCACAACCAATCAGCCAGTGCATCAAGGAATATTATTCTCTTGGTATACAAACTGCTCCTATTAAAAAAAAAAAAAAAAGAAAAAAATATCTCTTGTTAGGCAGTTAGAAAATTCTGGTGCATAAAAGTTGAGGTTTCATGCACCTACAGATAAGATTCCAGTTCCTACGGAAGGATCTATGCCATCTATTAATACTTCCAAGTGTAATATATATCAGGATAGATATACAGTCACCTTTTTGCACAAGCATCCTTCCCACTGTGTTCATAATATGATTACAACAAAACAAAATTAGCATGCTCCTTCACAGTATTATTTTCATTAAAAAAAAAAAAAATAAATCAGGTATTTGCTACATGAAATAGAGATATTTGCACTTTAATGTCACTTCCATGTGCTTTAATCAATCTGAATTACAGTTACTAGACTGAACCTCAGAGCTTCTAGTATGGACAAGGATATTCTTTCAATTGAGTATTTCATGGTTGTTGAGCATCTGACCTATTTTAAATATCGCCTTTCACCAGCTCTGAATGTAGGGCTAAATAATGAACATTTAACACATTCACAGAAATTGTCTCAATTATATGGTTGCCCAAGGTGAATGAAGGCTTCTAAATACAGCTTGCAGTAAACAGGATAAGAAAGACCATATTCCTCTCAGCACATCTGAGGGAACAACATTAAGTTAGCATTTTTAAGCTCATAGGATTTTAAACCAGGCTCTTGGGTCTAAAGAAGAAAATTTATAACTAATAGTGTAAGGGGCCCAAAGAGCTTGTGATTGCAGCAACCACTAAGATGTTACGTTGCAGAACTGAACCTAGAGAGACTTTTGTTCTCCTGCTACTCTTTAATCAGGTCTCCGTTTTTCCCTAATATAAAGTAAATAAAGGAATCACTTGCATTACATTCTGTCCCTATGGGCAAATCACACATGATACAAAAGTAGCAGAGGGATGCTAAGAATTCTTTTCTTCTAACAAGGAATTCACTCGTCTAAGAAATTTACTGGAATAGGGTAAACGATATTATCGTCAAAGTTATATTTTCATTCTCACTCTGTACTTTGTGGTAGCACTAACTCCACAGTCAGTAATCTCTTTGCCTTCTACCCTAACAGATTTTTAAAGGAATAGGACAAATAGCATGTCTATGCTGAGACACAACATAGACATACATAGACTAGATGTAAAAATTTTTTTTGGTGAGAAAGAAATAAAAAGATAGTAACATGTGGAGTCCTACACTGATGTGGTTAGACTGGTCTTGGTGCCTAAATCAGCTTATTTATACAGACTAAGTCTGATGAAAGGGACAGTTTTCCAAAGGGATACTAAGTTAGACGACATTTGCAAATGAAGTGAAGGCAAAGGCCACTGAAGAGCCAATTACCCAATCATATGGAAGCCAGAAGCAAGAAAGCAGCAATCGACAACTAACAGAAGTATCCAGTATTCATTTATATGCTTGGGGACACTGACACTTGAAAAACCTAGTGAAGCTGAACTCATTATATGAACCAAGTTTGATCTGTGGAAAATAAGCAATGCTGAAAAGAAGAAAGTGTGTATCGGATAAATTATATGTTACCACTAGTAATCAGCCAGAAGTACAGACAACAGAAAAAAATCTCTCATGAAGAATCAGAGGGTGTCCTGGTTTTGTTAAAAACCAAGTTTCTCTTTTAGTGAATTTTGGCTGTCAGCTAAAGCCTTCATATTACTGTGTTTTCCTGGACAACTAGACACATGTTTTGGTAAACCTAGCAATGGAATGCAAACTTATTGATAAGTACAGATGGACATCTCGCGAGAGGGGTAACGAGAAACCGGTGACCAAGAAACTGACCAACGGTGTATAACATTCCATTCACGTGAATACTTCATATAAAAGTGAGAGATCACGAGGATCTCGTCCCTTTTCCTTTTGCTTTCTGCTTATGGCTGACATTAGGAGAGGACCTTGCTGGTCGTCCCTGCGAACTGAGGCCTAGTGAGAGACTGAATCCAGTTCCAGTTGGCTACAGAGTCTAATCCAGGACTTTTGGTGCTGGCTCTGCAGTTGCTGAGACTTTCGAGATTGGTTTTGTATATTTTGTATTATTTTCTCTATTTTTATTAGTAGCATTAGTAAAACATCTTTAATTTTTCCAACTCTCTTCTCTCTGTCCTTCTTTTCCCCCCGATCGCCTGTGCTGAGTGGGAAGAGGGGAGAGGGAGGGGCAAAAAGGGGAAGTGGGGGGGAGAGGAGGTTAACAATACATCTATCAGGGTTTGATTGCCACCCCACAATCTTAACCCTTGACAGAGTGTTTTGCATATTAATTACTATTTCAGGAACAGAATAGCAAGTAGAATTGCAACCCTGGACTTTAGCAGGGCTAACTTCGACCTTTTCAAGCAATTGTTGGGGGAAATCCCATGGGCAAGACTGCTTGAAGGAAAAGGGGCCCAAGAGAGACGGATTGCATTCAGAGATTGCTTCTTCCACACTCAGGATCAGAGCATCCCCACACGTACAAAGTCGAGGAAGGGAACCAGGAGACCTGTGTGGTTGAATAGGGATCTGTTGGGTATGCTCAAGCAGAAGAGGAGAGTTTACAGGTCATGGAAGCAGGGGCTGGCCACTTGGGAGGAATATAAGGCTGCTGTTAGAGGATGTAGGAAGGCAGCTAGGATAACCAAGGCCTCCTTAGAATTACAGCTGGTGAGAGGGGTAAAGGACAGTAAAAAGAACTTTTTCAAATACATAGCAGATAAAACTAATACCAGAGGCAATGGAGGCCCACTGATGAATGAGGTGGGTGCCCTGGTGGTGGAAAACACAGAGAAGGCAGAGTTACTGAATGCCTTCTTTGTCTCTGTCTACTCTGCTGGAGGCTGTCCTGGGGAGCCCCGTACCCCTGAGACCCCGGATGAAGCCAAGTCAATGGAGGAGTTTGCTTTAGTCGATGAGGACTGAGTTAGAGAGCAATTAAATAGTCTGGACATCCATAAATCCATGGGTCCAGATGGGATGCATCCACGGGTGCTGAGGGAGCTGGTTGAAGGCATTGCTAGGCCGCTATCAATCATCTTTGCCTAGTCTTGGGAAACAGAAGAGGTGCACGAGGACTGGAGGAAAGCAAATGTCACTACAGTCTTCAAAAGGGGCAAGAAGGAGGACCTGGGTAATTATAGACCGGTCAGCCTCACCTCTGTCCCTGGGAAAGTAATGGAACAGCTTATCCTTGGTGCCATCTCAAGGCATATCAAGGATAAGAGGGTCATTAGGGGCAGTCAGCATGGCTTTACCAAGGGTAAGTCATGCTTGACCAACCTCATAGCCTTTTATGAGAATATAACAAGGTGGATGGGTGATGGCAAAGCGGTGGATGTGGTCTACCTTGACTTCAGTAAAGCCTTTGACACAGTCTCTCACAGCATCCTCATAGCTAAGTTGAGGAGGTGTGATTTAGACAATAGAGTAGTGAGGTGGGTTGCAAACTTGCTTAAAGAGAGAAGCCAGAGAGTGGTGGTCAATGGTACGGAGTCCAGTTGGAGGCCAGTATCTAGTGGAGTGCCTCAGGGGTCAGTACTGGGGCCAATATTATTCAATATATTCATTAATGATTTAGACGAGGGAATTGAGTGTACTATCAGCAAGCTTGCTGATGACACGAAGCTGGGAGGAGTGGCTGACACGCCAGAAGGCTGTGCTGCCATCCAGCGGGACCTGGACAGGCTGGAGAGTTGGGCGGGGAATAACCTGATGAAATTTAACAAGGGAAAGTGTAGAGTCCTGCATCTGGGCAGGAACAACCCCCGTTCCAGTATAAGTTGGGAAATTACATATTAGAGAGCAGTGTAGGGGAAAGGGACCTGGGGGTCCTGGTGGACAACAGATGACCATGAGCCAGCACTGTGCCCTTGTGGCCAGGAAGGCCAATGACATCCTGGGGTTTATTAGAAGTGGGGTGGTCAGTAGATCGAGAGAGGTCCTCCTTTCCCTCTACTCCGCCCTGGTGAGACCGCATCTGGAATATTGTGTCCAGTTCTGGGCCCCTCAGTTCAAGAAGGACAGGGAACTGCTGGAGAGGGTCCAGCATAAGGCAACAAAGATGATTAAGGGAGGGGAGCACCTCCCTTATGAGGAAAGGCTGAGGGAGCTGGGTCTCTTTAGTTTGGAGAAGAGGAGACTGAGGGGTGACCTTATTAATGTTTATAAATATATAAAGGGTGAGTGCCATGAGAATGGAGCCAGGCTCTTCTCAGTGGCAAACAATGATAGGACAAGGAGTAATGGGATCAAGCTGGAACACAGGAGGTTCCACTTAAATTTGAGAAAAAACTTCTCAGTGAGGGTGACAGAGCACTGGAACAGGCTGCCTAGGAAGGTTGTGGAGTCTCCTTCCCTGGAGACATTCAAGGCCCACCTGGACACATTCCTGTGCGACCTCTTCTAGGCGTTCCTGCTCCAGCAGGGGGATTGGACTAGATGATCTCTCGAGGTTCCTTCCAATCCAAAACATACCGTGATACTGTGATATTTCTAATGTTGTGTTGAGAGTGAATTTTGCAGAAAGGTATTTAGAAAATCCATGTTATCAAAAAAGAATGGACTTCAGCAATGTTCATATACTCTAGCAAATGGATATGAGGAAATTTAAATTCT
Source organism: Patagioenas fasciata (assembly GCF_037038585.1). Taxonomy (NCBI): domain Eukaryota; kingdom Metazoa; phylum Chordata; class Aves; order Columbiformes; family Columbidae; genus Patagioenas; species Patagioenas fasciata. Next base: position 36,850,258 of record NC_092520.1, read on the forward strand.
TTCAGCGATAAAGATATTTCCTGTAGCTCCTATGTGAATGAGGGGAAATACTCTTCTTTCAGCTGAGCATAATGTATAGGACAGGCACAGTCACAATGCATTTGCTGAATTGTTTGAAGTCAGAAAGACCTATTTAGGATTTCTGTTTCAACCTTGACTAAAACTGGATTATTGGGTAGAAGTAACCGTTGTGACTGCACAGAGTGTATAAGTAATTATAAATAAGCTCATAGAATATTGTCTAATATTATTGAAGCTCTTGAGATCCTCATATGTGAGGCATTTGAAGGCAGTATTAGAGAAAAGAAAATATAGGTAGCAAAAGGCAGACATTAGAACAGTTGATTTAGCCCTTGACTACTATCACGTTCCCCAAAAATAAAACCGAGAAAAATGTTGTTGAATGCAAGTCTGGACTGTGCTCCTATAGTGTTTCTGTGAAACATGTTCTTAATACGTAAGATAATGGTAAAAAGTAATAAATCACATTCTGAAAGCTGGGTCAGGTGAAGAGTGAGATCAGGACCCTGAATTTTAGGAAAGCCAACTTCCAGACATTTAAGGAGTTAATCTACAGAACATTTGAACATCTTGATCACAATTGGGAAAAAAAAAAAAAAAGTGAATCTAATGATAAGTGATTATGCTGATTACAGAAAACTTCAGTCATTTGAAGGCAACTTAGCTGATCAACTCATTGGGTCAGAAACAAAATCTTTTGGCAAAATATTTCAGTAGTTTGGTTCTGGTGCTTGATTGTCACCAGATTAAACTAACACATGCAGATGAAGAAAGAACACCTTTTGCAACACCCACCAGGGTTTCAGACCAAAGGAATGCCTTTGTGACTCATGAGCACCCTGGGAATGTTTCACTGGGTAGCAAATGATCTATTACAAATTTTGAGATGTGAAGATAACTTCAAAACTTAGATGATTGCATTTGTTCCCATGAAACCTGGAAAGAACATCTGGTAGGAGTGAAAAGGAATTTTAAAGTGAGGAAAATTAGTGTTGTTTTGTAAAAAGGTACTTCATCTTTTTCAGATGTAGAGCTGATAAAGATCAGTTTTTCAAGCACCAGAAAACCCACTTTATGAGAGAAAACAAAACGTAAAATAATTTACAAGTTCCACAGAAGACCTGTCTGAAAGTTTACATCATGTACAAAACTATATTTCCTGAATGACTTTGTCAAGACTGAGGAACATCTAAATCTTCTGTAGCACAATGAGCTGTAAGTAATCCAGGAGACTCATGGAGTACAGTGAGGATAACTTTTAAGCCAGATAATAGACAACCCTACCAGAGGGGATGTGATCACAGAATCACAGAATGTTAGGGATTGGAAGGGACTTTGAAAGATCATCTAGTTCAGTTCCCCTGCTGGAGCAGGAACACCCAGATGAGGTTACACAGGAAGGCGTCCAGGCAGGCTTGGAACATCTCCAGAGAAGGAGACTTCACAACCTCCCTGGGTAGCCTGTTCCAGTGATCAGTCAGCCTCCTGATCACCCACACATGACCTCAGCAGAGGTGTCAAGATGGGGGGCAGCCTGGGTTGCAGTGATCATGCACAGGTGGAGTTTGCAGTCCTGAGGGATATGAATCAGGTGAAGAGTGAGATCAGGAGCCTAAATTTTAAGAAAGCCAACTTCCAGATGTTTAAGGAATTAGTCAATAGGACACCCTGGGAAACTGCCCTCAAGGACAAAGGAGCAGAACAGAGATGGCAGATCTTTAAGGATGTTTTCCAGCAAGCACAAGAACTCTGAATCCCCAGGTGTAAGAAATCGGGAAAGAAAGTCAAGAGGACAGTATGGCTGAGTTAAGACCTGCTGGCAAAACTAAATTGAAGAGATATGGATCTGATGGATGGACTGTTTGGGGGATAAAGAATTGGCGGGGTTGTTGCACCCAGAGAGTATTAGTACCCCCTTCTGTACTGGGATCAGTGTTGTTTATGGTACTTCTTTCTCTGTATTCTCTAAAGAGGCAGATCAAATTACTAATCTGAGTGTTTAAGATTTCAGTGGTTAGATTTAGATGAGATAAATCTCACACTCTATTTCTTATGGTGTGTGGATTTCACAATTATCTTCATTAATTACATAGACAGTGGGATTGAGCGAATCTTCAGCAAGTTTGCAGATGACACCAAGCTGAGTGGTGCAGTTGACATGCCTGAGGGACAAGACTTCATCCAAAAAGACCTGGACAAGCTTGAGAAGTGGGTCCATGCGAACCTCATGAGGTTCAAAAAGGCTAAGCGCAAGGTCCTGCACTTGGGTCAGGGCAACCTCTGATATCAATACAGGCTGGGGGATGAAGCAGCCTTGAGGAGGAGGACTTGGGGATACTGGTAGATGATAAATTGGACATGAGCTGGTAATGTGCCCTTGCAGCCCAGAAAGCAAACCTTATCCTGGGCTGCATAAAAATGTGTGGCCAGTAGGCTGAGGGAAGTAATTCTGTCCCTCTGCTCTGCTCTGGTGAGACCCCACTTGAAGTACTGCTTCCAGCTCTGAGTTGCCCAGCACAAGAAATGCATGGACCTGCTGGAAAGGGTCCAGAGGCCCACAAAAATTATCAGAAGGCTGAAACACCTGTCCTATGAGGAAAGACAGGGAGAGCTGGGGTTGTTCAGCCTGGAAAAGATAAGGCTCTGGGGAGACTTTCTTGTGGGCTTTCAATAGTTAAAGGGGACTTATAAGAAAGATGGGGACAGACTTTTTAGTAGGTCCTGTTGTGACAGGACAAGGGGTTATGGTTTTAAACTAAAAGAGGGGAGATTCAGACTAGACATGAGGAAGAAAGTTTTTACAATGAGGATGGTGAAACACTAGAATATGTTGCCCAGAGAGGTGGTAGATGCCCCATCCCTGGAAACATTCAAGGTCAAGCTGGATGGGGTTTTGAGCAACCTGATATAGCTGTAGGTGTCCCTGCTCATTGCAAGGATATTAGACTTTGAAAGTCCCTTCCAGCCCAACCAATTCTATAATTCTGGAATCATTAAAGAAAGGATCCCTAGGTCATACTGTGTCAGGTATGCCAGCAAGTCTAAGCTAGTTACCTTAGGCAATTTCTTTTGTCCAGCAAGTTATATGAGTGCTTTAGACTAACAGCTTCTTTTATTCTGTTTAGAGGGACACAAGACTAACTGAAATGAAAGATTTTAATTTGTCCTAATTACGGGGTTCTACAGGAACTTTTGAACATCTAAGTGCACGTTCTATAGAAAGTACCTTTCGCCACATGCTTTTCAACAGTGGTGCTTCTTTCTCTGTATTCTCTAAAGAGGCAGATCAAATTACTAATCTGAGTGTTTAAGATTTCAGTGGTTAGATTTAGATGAGATAAATCTCACACTCTATTTCTTATGGTATGTGGATTTCACAGCATATTGAGGCCATATTGAGATATAATAGCTTCTTATGATATTATATTATCTGCATAATATTGCTATGGATTTTCTATTTTGCTAAATGTTCCATTCTTCATTAGCTTAGCAGGCTGGTAAGCAAAACAAAGTTGCTACAGTTCTCATTTGCAAGGGTGATAACATTCAAATCAGGCTTGTGAAACAGGAAACAAGAGAATTATAAGGACTTGGGCTACTTGTAGCATTAAAAAAAAAAAAAAAAAGGGGAAGTTTGATACTGAAAAAGATCATAAAGTTAATAAATGAATGTTCACTGCTCCAGCTATCACCCTGCTCTGGGGCTAATACCTACTACCTTTATGGTGGGGACAGCATGTGCAGCTATTACATCAGAGAGCTGCAGGTAGCATCCTCCAGACTAACCATGGAGCGTGAAGAGAAGCCATCTGAGACCTGCCTGAAAGCAGACTGTCTGTATTTGAATACATTGCAGAACATAACTATTTCTAAAGCCTACTTGTGTGTTTCTAGATCCTACCCATGTGTTTCTAAAACTTACTTATGAATTTACAAGTAAATTTTGCAATCTTGTCAGCCTTCTAAGCTGTGGTAATTTGCAAACAAGCTGACATAATGAACTCAAAAAGCAAAAATGCTAGTTGAAAGTCAGTGTTTGCTGATAGTGCTGTTGAAAAAATCTGGAATATGCTCTAATATTATTTTCCTCTTCAAATGAGGAAAGCATGTCTGTGTATTGGTTTTGTATCAGTATCAGGTATCTTCAAAACGCTGTGATGTTTAGTCATACATTTATGCAGAGTGTCACTAGAACTGAAGATAGTTATCTCGATAAAATAGGTTATCTTGCCATACAGATTTGGCATAACTCTCAGGGGACAATAGTGAAAGAGTACAACTTTTTTAGTGCATATTCCGCTTTTGATTTTAAAGAGCATGGACTTTGTTGGAAAAAGGTTAGGTATGAACTGCTTCAATATATCTTAAGATTTCTTTAAATCCTTAGAGAGTCACATTTCTACCAATTACAATTCTCATAAAAATGGAAAATTCTCAGAAACTTAATGCACACATATCTGCATAAATATTTAACATGGGTTGTTTAGAGGTGTTTCTCCCTGTTTTGTTTCTTTTACAGAAGTTTTAAGCAAAATTATTACTGAAATAATATATAAACTCTTATTTTAAAATACATTCACAGAACAAAGAAATATATAGTGAAGAAAATATTTTGTAAACATGAACTGTTATAGTCTATTCTTACTCACAGAGATACAGAAATCTGTACCAAAATCATACACATTTATTTCTGCTTTCTTAGACTTTCGAGCTTATGTAGTAAATGTTATTTAATATATTACAAAAATAATGCCTTTTTACATTTGACATTATTACACCTAACAAAAATAATGCCGTAAAATAACTCCTTAAGGGAAGAACTTAGAATGTTTCTTTTTTGCTGTTTTTGGGTGTGTGTGTTTGTTTGTGGGTTATTTGTTTGTTTGCTTGTTTGTTTTTAATTGGGATGTAGCCAGATGCTGGCTTACAGAACAGCTGGAGCTATTCAGTAGATGACAGCTCCAAAGCTGTTAGTTATCACTCTCACTTGAGATGTGATGACTGGATGCATGACTACTGCTGTCCCATTTCAGGTCAAATAAACCAGATTGTTTTAAGGAAGCAGTGCAAGTCATTTAGGCAAACTCAATTTACTTATACTGAACTGAACTAAGAATGAACCCAGACACATACTCACATTATCCCATCTAATTCAACTACAGTGCCAAAACATAAAGTCTAGGATTCTTATATAGGCACTGAAGAGAAATAGTGGCACCTCTAGAAAGTGATTCTTTCCAGCTGAATCAAGTTATCAAGAAAGTCTGAGCTACTAATTTAGATTAAACTCCCCATTAGGGCACACAAGTTGATGCTTATAGTTACATAGGATAAATCAAAACCCAAAGACTGCTGCACATATGTGGGTGATACATGAGGTATTTAGTGGATGAGGGCTAATTCCTTCTTAAACAACAGCAGGTGTTTTGCAAGAATTTTTATTTTTTTAAATTGATAAATTAATTTTCCCATAGATCTCTAAGACAATGTTGTATTGCCACTGCTTGCATCTCATATTAAATATTGACTTTCAAGATACAGTTAGACATTTCCATCCCTTTTGAAAAGAATATCTGGGTGTAACAGTAAGGTTTTGGAAGGGTTTGTATGAACCAAGATTATGTATTTAGTGTGCTCCCACTTTGTAGGGTGACAGTCTTTTCTTCTGTGTGGTCAATCCATCCCACAAACTAGTAAAAGGGTAAAAGTAAGACATATGTTCCTCACTCCTGTTTACTTTCTTTTAATGACTTTGGGAGGAATAAACGTGTTAAATAATTTAGCAAAGTTGAAAGATAATAAGTTGGAACATCTGTATTATGAAGATAAGTATTTGTATTTATATGCATATTATTATCATTGTTATTATTTCAAATAGATTAAGTATGGCTATGTCTTCATTGTAGATTAGCTGAGATATTCATCAATGATTTGGATGAGGGAATAGAGTGTACTATCACCAAGTTTGCTGATGACACTAAGCTGGGAGAAGTGGCTGACACACCAGAAGGCTGTGCAGCCATCCAGTGAGACCTGGAGAGGCTGGAGAGTTGGGCAGGGAAAAATCTAATGAAATATAACAAGGAAAGTGTAGAGTCTTACATCTGGGCAGGAACAACCCCAGGTTCCAGTATAAGTTGGGGAATGACCTATTAGAGAACAGTGTAGGGGAAAGGGACCTGTGGGTCCTGATGGACAACAGATGACCATGAGCCAGCAGTGTGCCCTTGTGGCCAGGAAGGCCAGTGACATCCTGGGGTGTATTAGAAAGAGGGTGGTTAGTAGGTTGAGAGAGGTTCTCCTTCCCTTCTACTCTGCCCTGGTGAGACCACATCTGGAATATTGTGTCCAGTTCTGGGCCCCTCAGTTCAAGAAGGACAGGGAACTGCTGGAGACAGTCCAACATAGGGCAATGAAGATGATTAAGGGAGTGGAGCATCTCCCTCATGAGACAAGGGAGCTGGGTCTCTTTAGCTTGGAGAAGAGGAGACTGAAGTCTGATCTTATTAATGTTTACAAATATATAAAGGGTGAGTGTCACGAGGATGGAGCCAGGCTCTTCTCTGTGACAACCAACGATAGGACAAGGGGTAATGGGTACAAACTGTAACACAAGAGGTTCCACTTAAATTTGAGAAGAAACTTCTTCTCAGTGAGGGTGACAGAACACTGGAACAGGCTGCCCAGGGAGGTTGTGGAGTCTCCTACTCTGGAGGCATTCAAGACCTGCCTGGACGCCTTCCTGTGCAACCTCATCTAGGTGTTCCTGTTCTGGCAGGGGGATGGGACTAGATGATCTTTCGAGGTCCCTTCCAATTCCTAACATTCTGTGGTTCTGTGATTCTGTGATATGGGTATGAGTATCCAAACTATTTTAACTGTATTTAAGCAGATACATACAAGCTGTGTAAGTCTTTGCTGTGTCCGTTGCAAGCCAAGTTTTCTGTTGCAATATCTTACATTCTCTAGTGGTCTTCTAGTGAATATGGAAGTGTTTTCTTGTCTTTATAGATTTGAGGGAAGTGACCCAATCGTCAGGAGGCTGTGAAGCTGTTTAGCAGATGGTCTCAGTAAAAATTGGTTGTTTTGCTAATTTGACTAACAGTCAGTCAGGCTTAACCAGTTCCCCAAAGTCAGCTACCTGCCAAAACGAAAAGTCAAAGGTATCTTTGGTCTACAGGAAAGAACCTAAAGTTGTGTTTCTATGAGCTGCTGATCCAATCTAATAGCTCATTGATGCTTAAAAATGTAGATAGCCTTGTTCTTCTGCTCCTCCTTACTGCAGTCTGCATGCTTGTTGGATCTAACATTCATCAATACAAAAGAATGCTATATGGTTTTGTTTTGTTTGCTTTCTGCAAAATTAGCCAGCTTAACTGGATCAGAATCCTTCAGCTAGGACAACACAAGTAGTAGATGCACCCAGACAACTTTAGAAACTAAAAACGAGGAAGAAAAAGAGGAAAAGAGGGGCAGGTTAAAGAGGTTGAGCTGCTACTTACCAAAAATGTAGAAGTAACTGTACAGAATTGTTTTTAAGCCGTCTCTTGTTATCTGTTATATTGTACACATATAAGACGGGAAAGAGCTCTAGAAAAGAATGAGCATAACTCCAGAAGTCCCAAACCAGTAATCTATGCGCAGCATATAGGTATATTACCTCCACGTTTTATTTGTAGTAGATTTTACAACAGAAAAAAACTATTTCTTATCCTGGTATTAGAAGAAACATAAAAATTATCTCTTTCTATTTTCCATTTAAAACTTCAGTACATGCATAATACACGCTTCTTAGTATAAGGACTTAGCTTTATCAGACAATCAACTGTGCCAAAACAAGAAGCACTGACAATCATTATTTTTTAGGAAAACTACTTGAACATGATAGAGTGAAAGGGTCATGAATCCTCCTGTATATTGACTTGCCAACAAGTCTGAAAACATATTAATTGTATTTGTAAAAGCAGTCATAAATTTCAACCTTTCAGTCCCTCCTCAGATCAACTATTTCTGTTCTATCATGTACGTGTCAACTCATGTAATTAGGTGTAAAGAGGCATGCGGTGCCGATATGTAATGCTGGCGTAGAATGAAGAATTCCTGAAAAAAAGTGACATTTTCAGGGTAATGCCAACTGTCCGCATAAACCTACCATTGCTTGACTTCAGTGCTGACTTGCAAGTAGGCAAAATGCCATTCGAACAGACGTACGTGACTTCAGAGAGGCAAAATACCATGTATGTATACAAATGTATTTGCAGGGAGCACAATTCCTACCAAGAATGTCAGCTCATCCATCTGTCATGAAAATCCAGACCCTCAGTTATGGGAATGAGCCACAAATGACCCATCAATAATCTGGATTAGTTTCTAACAAGATTCTTCAAAGAGAGAAAAATTTTGGCCTACTACCCCTTTTACTGTCTAAGATTACAGATAATAATTTTAACAAAGTCTTTAGCGTCTCCAGTCTTTTTAAAGTTACACATGATAGAACACGGTGTTTATGCACCTGCTCCAATGCCCTGCCAGAACATTTTGGTTTCTAAAATGACTAATGAAATGAGACTGGGAAATTCTAGAGAAAAAAGCAGGAGCAGAAGTCACATATTTTAACTAGGCTAGAAGATACAAACCAGCAAAGTTTTGCAAGATGGTTGTTGCAACTCGGATTTCTGATGGAGGATTTTTACCCTACTGAGTACACGACTTTGTAGAGCGCTTGTTAGTCCAAACACCGTTGCTCTGGAACCAAAGACAACATATCCCTCACTGTGGAACTCCGCCTAAGCTAATTAGCCCTGCTGAGAATTCAGCTAATTAGCTTGGACGTAATGCCCTGTTAAAGGAAAGATATCATATGTGTGTACATTCTTGTATTATAATCCTTTAAGAAGTCACCGGGACATGTGGAACATTCCAGAAATTAAAAAAAAAAAAAAAAAAGGCAGGTTTTTAAATATGTGTGTGAGATGAGCTGAGCATGACCAAACAAAAAAGGCTTGAAAGACTCATAGAAAGATTTAGAGGTTTACATTTTGTGCATGGACTGAGAAACTCCTTTGGAGAAGTGGTCAGCTAGAGGATGGAGAGAATTTCCTGGGGACTAGAAAGAGGTTAATATAATTTCTTGTAATTCAAAAACCTGAGTTTCATTGACTGGACTGAGCTGGCATAGGAAAAGCAGTTTCTAATGCTATTGCTTTTCATTTTATTCTGCTTTTCCTAATCACGTTTACTACATTCAAACTGGAAAAAAAAAAAAAAGAAAACTCCCTAACCTGTTCTTCAGCAGCAAATGGCTTGTGAGCATACTGTTATAGTCTTCTAACTTCCAGAACAGAGTGGCTGAATGCGTGCTACCTATTGAGAAAGGTGTCTGACTTATGCTAAATGCAAACTTTGCTAGAGCCCTGACAGGGCATCTGCTTATTCTTTTAGGCCAAAATCATGTTAGAGACCTCTCTTCCACAGTTTAATAGCACAGGCAATGGAGTTCCACTGCCCAGGAGATCTCTCTGTCAGTGTTTATTTACTACTGCAAGAAAGCTGTAGAATTTTTTTTTTTTATTCAGAGACTTACTTGTTCTTGGGTTTAGACTATTAAAAATAAAATTAAAACTGGGTTTAAATATCATTTTATCTTAGATCTGGAGAAAATATCTGTCTCAAAATCCTGGCTGATTTTGAGTCCTGTCACATCAAAGTCATACAATTATATTAATTTCAGCACCTGCAGGTCAACAATCTGGTTGTGCAGCTGGTGATGTTGACAGGAATTTGGGTTTTACAACCATGGGACCTACTTTGAGGATGGAGGACAGGCAGGGGGGCCGGGGATGCTCCTGAACAAGTAAAACCAAGATAATCTTTGCAAAAGACTGGTCAAACTGATGAAGAGAGCTTTAAATTAAGAACAGCACATCTCACAGTAAAGTACAGTAAGGTAAAAAGTTATGGAACGCAGATATGCAGGACGATGAGAATAAAAGAGACCTCAGAAATTATAAAACTGGGCAGAAGGAAATTCACCTAATGCATATGCAACCTGGGAAACAAGTATTAGAAGTAGAGGTGTGCATGTGTTAAGGAAATTCCCTATCATGTGTTCACAAAGCTATGACATCAGTGAGATAACTGAGACACAGTGGGCAGCTAAAGGAACAACTCAGATGTGGAGGCATTAATTTTACTCCATTGACTATAGGGTAGGTCAAAGGTTGTGCCAAAATTTTAGATGGCTATCTTTAGAGACGAAACCGACTTCTAGATGGTTTTTTTTTGTTTGTTTTTCTCCATGACATAATTTTCAGAATGCTAAATGTCCAACTTCCCTAAAATCTACTTATTTTGGCTGACTTATTTAAAAGTTTCTTCACTTCTAGAAAAAAAAAACAAACAAACAAACAAACAAAAACACAACAGGAACAAAAACAAACAAACAAAAAACAAAAAATGAAAAACAACAACAAAAAAAACCAACTACTGTGTTCCTATACCAAATGTGCACTGATGTTGAAAACCACAGAGCACATAAAAACACACACATGAATACATGCAATGAATATAGCTATTGATGCCAACAACTATGGATGAGAAAAAAAAAAAAATTGTTCAAAACTGTATATAGCTTAATCTTTATAAGGCAAGAGGTTGGTCTGTCTGTCTATATGTCTGTTATGTACCTCAGTTGTCAATCACATTTGTCCTGCTGAAAAGAGCAGAGCTGCAGCTGAGATGAAATCCAGAGAAGAACCCAACAAGACTGTGACCTCAAATCTGTTCAGCATCTCTCTGTTTTTTCAGTGCTGTGAGCAATAAACATGTCAAGTGAGAGAATCCTCTCACATGCACACACGATGAAAAATAATAATTTTATAAGACTTTATCACTGTTGATCATACTGAGTTGCATTTTAAAAATACCATCCATAAAAACTCATCCATAAAAAAAATAAGGAAAAGTTAGCTCTCCATTCTCTAACTTTGACTTACAACACTTGAAAATCAACAGATAAAAGGAAACAAATTGCTAGAGTACTACAGTGAAACTTTCTGAGAGAAAAGCAATTGGGGAATGAAAGTGAGACCTTTAATAGTAGTTCTGAACTTGGGCATGGGAATTCGAGAAAAAGAGAGAGAGAGAGGCAATTCCTCAGGTATCTGGGACCCAATTATGTGACTGCAGCTTGAACTGAATGTATAAGTGGAGAGAGAAGCACTTCTGGCTTTAAAAAACTGGCATGGTATTTTCTCTGTTGCCAACTTTGCTAAACAAGGGAGTGCTGTGGCATTTCTATGTCAAACTACATACACACATTCTAGATGTTGTACAACATAAAGGAATAAGACCGTTTCAACAAGATTTCATTTTGATGTTGAGTTAATACTTTCATAGGATGTTAGGCTATTCCCAAAGACTTTACACACACGAGTAATTTATTTGAAAAATTTTAGTTAAGAGTAGACAAAAATAAGGGAGTTCTTTACCTATCTGAAAACATAACATTTTAGTATTCCTTTCCGAAAAAAAAAAAAAAAAATTCCTTCAAGAAAAGAAGATGGCAAAAACAAAAAGCATTGAGACCTGAGACTTGGCTAGGGGCAATTTTTAAACAAAACTTTTAGAAAATTATACAACCTGCACATATGTGTGATGGTTACATGAATAAGTAAATGCATACTCAGAAACTGAAAAAAAAAAAAAAAATTCTGAGCTGAATCACCACATGTACCCTCCATTTTTTCATTTTATTTTTTGTGGGTTTTTGTTTGGTTGTTCGGTTGGTTTGGTTTTGATTTGATTTTTTTGGAGGTGTTTGGTTTTTTTTTTTTGCATGTCAATGTATTAGAAAAACTCTAACACAAAACTAAGCTGTTAATTTGTATCACTTCAGTGACGTGGCTGTTTCCCCTGTAAATCTGTTCTTACTTATAAATCTATTCTTGGCCAATGCTAGAAACAGGATAGTGACATCCATCATACATAGATGGATCTTCGATCCAATGACATACTTCTCTTTTTATGTTCTTACAATAGCCATGCATTTTAAGATGACAGACACACTCTTCACTATATCAGGCACACTGGTACTAGCGAACTGACCTGTAACTGTTTCAAAGCAGGTGGTAGAGAACATCAAAAGCTACAGTAAAGGCCAAATAATTTTCAAAATTTTCCATGCAGAATTTTAAGTAAAATCAAATGATCATAGAAGCTAGGGAAAAAACAGACAAACAAACAAGCAAACAAAACCACTAGTTTTAAAATGTCCTTAATTTTGCACAAATACTTGCTCAGCCTTCATAAAAATGCAACACTTATATACACTCAGATTAATACCTTCATTAAAAAAACAACCCAATTAAATTCTGAAATTTGCTGGATCATTAACATTAACATGCCATTTGGTGGCTATAGTATTGGGCTATCATGATACAGCAAAACTCAATTGACTGCTGTCTCATTTCTTTTGTTTTTTGTAAAACTTTTAGTAGAGATAATTTACAGTTTCTTCTTCATTTGCATGAGTTTCATGCAAATATAATTATAAGAACAATTAGGCTGTTTTATTTCTGTCTAAGTTTTTGGTTGCTTTTCTTTCATTATAAAGTTTCTGAATTGCATGGTGTATCTTACTTAATATGTAGCACAAAAATAAAAGCAAAAGTTTTAAAAGTATCACCAGAGGCACCAAGCAAAGACACTAAAGAGGTGAGGGAAAGGAGTGCAGAAGAGATATGTCGTCAGTTTCATGTTATTAAGCATAAAGGAATTATTATAACAGAAGTAGTGATACATTGAAACCTATACCTGTGGCAATGCTAATGCTTTTTAGCTGGTGGGGATTTCAACAGAAAACTTTGCAGTAGATTTTTCTTTGTGTGAGTGTGTATGTACATATGGATCTTTGTGCATATAACACAGTGGAGGTGTAGGAGAACAATATTTAACAGAACAAAAAATGCATTGGTTATTCATTATTAATATAATACTAACAAGACACGAATTTTTAGCTGCTAGAGGTTGGAAGACAGAAAAAAAAGGGCTATAAGTCTTGTACACTGCTTGCCACAAGGAAATTTCAGTGAGGTGGCAGCAAGAACAAAACTATACCAATTAGTGACATGTAGTCAAACATATATTTGCTCAGCAGGATGAGTATAGTGAGAGGACAGCAATCTGTATTTGTATTCTGAGATGTGCAGACACACACACACATTTCCCCCTGATGCTGCTCAAGGTCCCAGCTCCTCTGGGCTTGTTCATCATGAACCCGTGATGCCCACTTCTGACTGGCAACTAGGGAAATCCCTACTGAGAACTACTCTGCAGGCACAGTAAAACTTTTATGAAGAAGCAAACCCACTCTTCCTGCATGTTGCGGTGTCAGGCTTGGTCCACACCATCAGCCATTAGCCCAACAGGCAAATACAACTCAGAAAGATTTTACTGAGTTTTGTCAAGTTCTAGTGGAGATGGACCCCACTACCCCAAAAATGCTCTTGCCCATTCATAAATATTAAAGGTGACCAACCAATTCATTATCAACTTAAACTGAATTTCCCATCAATGACCTTCATAAATACATTTTCTAACAAGGTTGGTGTTTAGAAAATATACTAAATATTTTATATTTTTACTTGGAAATCATGTTAATTAACTTCATATGGCACAATTTTTATTACTAGTTGAGTATTCCTGTAATTAATTTTTGTACTCTGCACTTTGGGTCAGGTATCAGATACAGATTGAAATTTGGTTCCAATTAATAGTTATGCATTGTAATGCCAAATTTTGTTAATATTTTTACTGTATTGTTAAATCAGATAGATGTTATATTTTTAAATTTAAAAAATCACATATTCTTATCCCCAGTGGTCATTCACATCAATTAAAAAATAAAATTATCATTTTGGCAGTGTCTTTGCAATTGATAGACATAAGCTCTCAATTGAGAGCTTATGTTAAATTATAAAACTCCTATACAGCTCAGGTGCAGTTTAACATAAAATATTAAATTGCAGACTTAAATTCACATGTTTTGAGGGATTCTGTGAGTGCACATGTACACAGACATGCACATATACATACACTAATGAAACACACTTTAGTGATACTGCAGGATTTACATAAAATTTTATTGCAGTCACGTGTAAAATCATAGAATGGTTTGGGTTGAAAAGGACATTTAAAGATCATATTTTTCCAAGCCCCGTGCCATGAACAGGGAGACCTTCCAGTGACCCAAATTGCTCAAAACACTATCCAGTTGGCCTTGAACACCTTCAGGGATGGGACATCCACAAATTCTCTGTGTAACCTGCTCCAGTGTCTCACCACTCTCATGGTGAAGAATTTCTTCCTTATATCTAACTAAATTCTACGCTCCTTCGGTTTAAAACCATTGCTTCTTGTTCTGTCACCACAGGCAGTTGTAAAAATAGTATTGAATGATTGATGAATTTGTAAGAAATGACAAAAGGTGTTTGCAACTGAATGACTAAAAGTACTGTTCTGAGTAACTGTAGAATATTTTATTATATTTATTTTTGTTCGTTTTTCCCCTATAAAAGTTCTGATCTGAAAGGGCTGATATTTCAGTTTTCCAGTACCCAGTAACTGTTGGTTTTCTTAATTGTTGTATGGAAAATCTATCTCACATTTTAATCTTCATTTTGTGTCTTCAGTGCCAGTATGAACCCATGTTAGTTATCTGATAGAGGCAATATACCACTTCACTGTATTTTCCCACAGCTACTATTCAATTTATTTTGGGAGGGTTTTTTTGGTTGCTAGAAAGACTATGGTGTCCCTTTTATTCTCCTCTGCAATACATTTTGGACTACACAGAGACAAAGAAGATGAATTCCAGTGCTTCTTGTATTTATCCATTACTTTTACTCTTTGTAAGTAATAATCCTATTCTGTTACTGTTTCAGTCACTGAATACTCTTGAATCTGAGCCCTATGTGTATTATACTGAGCTACTCTGGGAAGTTTTACCAATACATCAGGTTGGTTTCTTCATAGTTTAACATTTATTTTCTGTTATGGACAAAGACACAATATAAGTTCTAGGGCTTCAGCTAGAAGGTGTGAAATACACTGCATTTCTGAGTGTTATTTTCTCACTAAAAGTAAAAGTAAATGCCAAAAAAATTAGGACTACATTTTGGCAGAAAACGAAAGCAAATACATGAAACATTGACTAAAATAATGGAAAATTCCTGAATGCAGTCCATTATCCCTGAAGTCATTCTCTGGGTGAAAAAAATATGCTTCACACTCAAACCATTTATTTTTCATGTCTTGCAATAAGCAAGCTCTAAGCACAGTTCACTGTGTGATAGATTTCCTTCCACAAAGTTTAGCCTCCCTCAGTCCCAATCTATCGAGAGAGTTCCTTCGAAAAATTTATCAGGAAGGGTCAATGACAGAGAGGTCACAACTACTGATACATCTCATGCATTTTTACATAGAATAATTGCCCTTGGAAAAAGAAGACATCTGCAAACATATAGGAAACTCAAAGAAAACATTAATTTACCTAAAATGAAGAGTGAATGTTGACAGTCATACAGTACATTTATCACTTCAATCAGAACATAATTCTTAAATCTGTATAGAAAAAGAAATTTAGAAACTAATATTTTACGAGGAGGTGATTATCTAAGATTTTGTAGAATTGTACCAACATATTTGATACAGGGAAAAATAAGGTAAATAACTCCCACTGTAA
The DNA here is from genome assembly GCF_037038585.1 of Patagioenas fasciata. NCBI lineage: Eukaryota > Metazoa > Chordata > Aves > Columbiformes > Columbidae > Patagioenas > Patagioenas fasciata. The sequence continues at coordinate 36,866,021 of NC_092520.1, forward strand.
ATATGCATTAATTCATATTTCAATGTCCAACCAAAATTCCTTTTATTGAATGCAAAAGAGAAGAATAATATAAAGAGATGTCTCATGACACACTATGGGACTGACTCTTGGACAGTCTGACTGTTAATAATAGAGGAGTATTTTATTGCAGGCTCTGGAAAATGGTCGATCAGACTGAAAAAAATACCTGGAAGAAAGTCATTGCAGTATCATTCCCCATTTGGTTACTTCAAGATACTTATTTAGGAATAGCTGTGTCTCTGATATTTAGTTATGAATGTCCATGTTATTGTTCATACAGCATTAACAATCTCTCTCTCTGAAATTCTGACAACTGATCTTTCACTTAACAAAGCATATGACTGTTTATTGATAAACCACTGGGCACTTTTTGATGGCCTTCTGCTGTTGTCTCTCAGCTTTTGTGTGCAGTTTTTTTCCAACATGTGAGGAGTAATGTGTATTACAGCATTCATTGTTTATGCCCATCTGTGAAGGGCAATATTGTAGCATGGCAGTTAACTGATGTCTTCTGTTTTGTTAAATAATTGAAGATCAAGAGTTACCAACTGAAATCAAGGTCATATGATCAGATGTAGCTTTTTGCTAAGTGAATATCTACCTCTGAGCTGCTTATTTCTCCCTGTCAGGATGACTAACTCAGGCACAAGTGTAGGTACTTGGACTTCTAAACTTAAATTAAGGTTAGAGTAAGATTCAGTCCTTGGTACCAAAAGAGTTATGGTATGAATAAACAGAATAAACAGCACTGTGAAGGGGAAAATTGTGTAAACAAATTAATCTTAGAGTCAGGAGTATGACAGAAGTCTCTGAAGTCAGGGATTTAGTGTCCTGCTTTAGTCTCCTGATCACTTCATTTACCATGCTGCTTGAACTTTGTTGTAAAGAAAATAAAAGATTGTTTTAACACAAATATACATGTGCATGATGTGTGTACATATGTCAGACACGTATACACACACATATATATACACAATATATACAGAAACATCTTTAGAAGTAGAGATCTCTTTGTAGTAGCTATTGTTAGAGCACGTAACTAAAAACTGGGATCTGACCAAACATTTTCTCATAACATCTAAACTTAAGCCATGAGTCTTGTACTACAGGACAGAAGGAAAAGGGAGGAGATAGAACTTACCTCAAGCTATCTAGGTAGCATGAGTTTTAAATGTTTGTGTCCCATCTGTTTTGTATTCTAGTTTTTAAATTCACTGCATAGTGCCTGATAGTTTGTCAGACAGTTTATACACAGCATAGTTGTATAAAGATCCATGGATGCTGCACATGTCACTTCCCTCCTTCAAGCCCATTCAAGCTTTTGACTAGTCATGGCATTGTGATCAATTCTTTTTTACCTTGCCAGAACATTTCTTCAACTTTATGTGCTCCACCAATGTACTTCCCCAAAAGAGCTTTAAAAAAAGGGAAGACACAAATATTTTAGGAAAGGCATGTTTGGAATAAGATACAGCAATTCAGTGTCTCGGAAAAGATACAGAAAATAATTAAAAGTGTACTGACTGTAATAAGCAAAAAGGAAAATGCTGAGTCTGGCAGAAAATTTATCCCACTGTTGATGGCATACAGATTTTCACTTAGCAAGCTGACAGGGAAAAAAAATACTGGCATCAGATGCTACATAGAAGTTCCACTCTTATGGTGGGATAAAGTATGGCATTTTATCATTGTTTTAAACAAGTTACCATTGAATACAAAAAGTGCAACAATTAAATATTTGACAAAATGTTTCTGTGAGGATCCCAAAATTTCTTACAGTGCATTTTGTACATGGATTTTTCTTGTGCAAGATTCTGAAAAATAAAGAAAGAACTCTCTTATTTATTTCTGCCATGTATTTCTTCATAATTATTTCTGGTTTCTTTATACACAGCTTCAAGGGAAAGACAATGTTATAAACATATCTTTCCTTTAAAAACTTTCATCTATGGAGGTAATAAAATGAATAAAAGTGCATAGAAATCTGTTTTACAAAGCCATAAGAGAAATGAGAAGAAAAGGCTCATATAGAATTATTCACTGTTTACGGCATCAGTATGAACAATGGAAGATATATATTAATCTCTTACATTCTGTTTTTCCTTTTCTGTTATGAGACTTCTACTTATGATTCTGCTTTTTGAATGAGCTAAATGGGTTATTTGCAACTATGCAATGGAGTATTCTTGGGTGATGCACTTTATTTTCTTTATTTTTTTTTTTTTTTTTTTACTAAAATATTAAAAGATCTAGAGTTCATCCTTTGGTGAGGGGAGAGATCAAGTTTTGAAATCTGAATTTTTTTACAAAGTATAATTTTTGTCTCTTGTCCATCCCAAGGTATGACATTTATTGAAAGTAAATTATTAAAACAAAGGTGACGGGGGAAGCTTCATACACAATAGTTAGGTGTCCACAAAAAATCACATATAAAAATGCAACTGTGGCAGTTACACATCCCCCTGAGATCTGAAGCCTTCAATGGGACAGTTGATGGCTCTTTTAGCACCTTTTGTGCCCCACTGTGCCTGTCCCCACCTACGTACCTAGGGTAGTACCAACATGTTGATAGTCACATCCTTCCCTACCCTGGGGCAGGGATGACTCTGACCAGAATTTCCGAGTAACTGTGTTCTCTTCTAATTTGATATAATGTGCGTTTCAGATAAGCTGATGACACTTTTGTCCTGTCAGAAAGTCTCCACAGAGGAGGGCCAGTCCTTTACGTCTTAAATTAAATTAAAAATCTTATGCAACAGTTTTCAAGCTAGTTTTTCTGAAAACTGTCTGGTTGCAGCTTTCTGCTTTTGGCTCATCTACCCTGCAGGTTGACCAGAACTGAAAACTTCAGGTAGAATTGCTTCCCACTCAGATTTCTATTCAACTAGTTGAAGGTGATACTCCCTCTCACAGTCACCTTCTCACTTAACATCACTCCAGAATATGTGTCTTCTCAAGCCCTCCTCAAATTGAACTTCTAAATGCCTCAATGAATCCCTAGATGACCTCCTTATAGACAAGTCATTAAGAAAATGGTTATCCTTCTTCCTGTTTCCCCAGGTCCACCATAGTGGGTAAGGGCTTTTCAGATTTTTTGGCCTCATCCATGGCAAGGGTTTCCTTACTCTGCCTTGTCTCAGTTGCATTTCTGCCTCCCTGGAAGGCACGTGAACTATTGCATATACAATTTCTCTGTTGTTGTAGGTTTCTTGAAGCTCCAGACCAGTCACTCAGTTTATGCAGCCCCATCCCCTTCAAATGTAAGCCAAGGGATGTTTACTTACATGGATGTATTGTGGTGCTATTCTCATACATTCTCTAATGTCTCTTCAATTTCTTCTATTAATGATTGCAGTAATAGGAAACTCAGGAACAAACTCAAGTTTGATGTTTGTAAGCACAGGTGGAACATAAGGATGTTCGGACACCTGGAATGTAAGGACAGCTGGTTTGTGAGGATATATGACTAACAGCTATTCAATATTAAAAACAAATAAACAAACAAACAAAGAACATGAACAGGAACTACAGGAACTAATGGAGAAATAACAAAGATTAGGACACTCAAGCCACTGATTGGTGGGCTACTGAGAGGCCTCAACTAGAACTGATATGAGGGAGGGTAACAAAGTTATCATGGGTTTTGTGGGAAAGAACAAACCTACAGTGGGGTATTTTATGGGATTCATGGGATAGTATAAAATTTATGGAAAGTTTTAAGGGGATTGTGGGAATATGCATGAGGTTTTCCAGGATGTTTAGGAAAAGGGCTAAGGTTGCAGAAAGGGAGGGACCAAAGTGTGATACTACAAGCATGGATGGAGAGGGATAAGTGATTGATACTTCTCTGGCCAACCCTGCATCTGGTCACCTGTCTTATTTTTAAATACTGTTCCTTACTGTTTGCTGTATGATCTTGCCATCTGTTCTCCATGTGATGTGTGTTGAGGGGTGATTCACTAGTCAACATCAAGTTGGACTAGCCAATGTGTAGGAAGTCACTGACATCTGGCCAATACATTTGTGTCCATAACCAGCTATTACTGGAATCTCAACAGCCTAATAGTATTATATAGAAAGTTCTGCAAAAACCACAACTACATGTTAGTATTTATCAAAGAGAGTATTCCTTAATTTGGGTAAATACGGACAGTCTTAACATAATGACAATAGAAGTGAGATTGAGAACTGAATTCTTGTTTTGGTGAAGATGAGAGAAACCACAAGTGAAAGGATAAAAACTGTACCACAAATTCACATTCCAGAAACATTTTATGGTTTGGTATTATAAAAAGATCTTGCCAAAAGGCAAAACTGGAGTTTGGGGTTTGGTTGGTTGCTTTGTTTGTTTGTTTGATTTGTTTGGTTTGGTTTTGTTTTCATTATACAAATAGAAAATTATGCTTTCTTCCATCTGAGTCGATTTTGCCATTTCTGCTATTTCTAACAGGAAGGAGACAGAGCACCCTTGGTATTGGCAACTGAGTTTTGCAGCTGTAAGTTTTTTAATCAGCAATTAAAAAAAAATTACTGTGAATAGCCAACCCCACATGTGGTGTAAACATGCTGCTGAGGTTCCCGTGAGCAAATCAGATAATCAGATAATCAGATAATGCTCATGTAGAATTATACTTGTGTTTGTGGCAGCTGTATTCAAATCTATCTGAAGACATTGCTGCATCCCATGTGTCAACATATTCCAGGATTTATGCAGTGCAGACATAAAATGTGTCAAATGCCAATGAGAAATGGATTCCAAGGTGGACAGTGTAGTTCTGAGCAGATGCAGCATTGCTCTCACATAGACAACAAACCACTATCTGAATCAGAACTTTTTCATCAAGTATGGGCAAAAAAGTGTACCAGTGGAGAGGTATCTATGGGCATTTTTCAAAAAAAAAAAATTTGGGGGACATGAAATAGCACATAAGGCTTGATTTAAAGTTAAAAATGGAAAGGCAGTCTGCATAAAATTTGTGTCTAGGCTACCACGCTCAGTTCACTTGAAGCTGGCCACCATCATTTGTTTGTTAGAGTCTGCCTCCTCTCAATCCCTGATTTGAAAGACACTTTAATCAAAACAAATTGGGTTACTTTAAAATGTGTAAATAGAAATCTTCTTTATTCAAGATCATTTTGACCGATGCAAATTACACAGTACTTGTAACAGCACTTCTGTAAGGAGGTCTAATGGGGAGAATAATCTCAAGCAGAAGAAGAAGGGACAGCAGGGTTAAACTGGCAATGGTAACCTTTTCTGTTATTACAGATGAATCACGAAGAGGCTGTATATGCACAGCATAGAATGGCAAGTATGCAATACCAAAAATGGACAAGTGATAGCAGTTGTGACAGGTTAGGAAATTAACATCAATAACAATGCAATCCAGAGGTCAGCACAGATATAAAGCTGAAAAATGAGACTCGACCAGAAGCAGATGCATGAAGAGTTCCAGTATTTTCACCAGAATCCATATTGCCTTGTTATAGGAAGATTCTGAATTATCAGATACAGCCAGTTGAGCAAGATATCAAGAATGGAGAAAGTCATTGATGTGTTTTAGTGTGGGAGCAACAGCCATAGGTTTAACTGTACCAGATGGGCAAACCTGTGGCATCTGAACAGTTCAAGTGTGGATCTGTTGTAGAAACTGTTATGTGAATGGCTGCGGGCAAGCTCTCCTGGTGGAAAGCCTCCTGGATCTGCACCAGAAGTGAGGAAATGAGCCAGCACTGGTTGTTTAAGCCAATATCAGCAGGTCTCCCAGGACTCAGCTGTCTGCTGATGCCATTGTCAGTTCACAATAAAATGTTGCATAAATACCTGTCTAAGGAGCACTGATATCTTCTGTCAGTGAACTGATCTTGACTCCTCTGCCATAGTATGTCTGTGCAAGAAAAGACGAGCCATGTCTGAACTACATAACACACACTGTTGATTGTCTAAAAAAATACAACTTATTGCGCTGTAGCAATCAGTGTTCAACTGAAAGAAAAAATCAATTATATAGCTGTTTTTGTAGTATCAGTGGTAGAAATCTTGTTTCACTAAATGAAGATAGCAATAGACATAAAAAAAAAATCACAGAAAATTCAGATCAGAGAATTTGTTAAGAACTTCCTGATTGCCTTGTTCCCCCTCTGTGGTCTCCACTCAAAAGTGAAGATGACCTCAGCAGTTAGCAATGCTAGAACTTCACAATGCAGCAATGCAACCCCGTCAGTACTGTTGAGTGAAAAAGTTACACTTCACTCCAAGTGAAGAGTCAAAACCAGACACCTGAGTTCTGTTCAGATTTTTTCCCTCTGCTTTTCAGTAAAATACGTTTTTTCTTATCTTTAAATTTTTTGCTGTTACCTCCTTTTTATTTTTCATGGAAAATAAACAACCAGTTTTACTTAAAAATACACAAAATCCCCAAACGACTGGTGAGTCAATTTGGCAAGACACACACTGGCTGCTGCTGTTGTTGTTATGGAAGTATTCATCAATTTAAACTCAATTTTGAGTCAATGGAAAGTACCAAGAAAAATTTTAGAACATCCTTATAACTCAGAACATTTTCACTCCTCAACAAGTCAGGAAGATTCATTCATGATTCATAGAATCATAGAATGGTTTGAGTTAGAGGGGACCTTAAAGATCATCTAGTTCCAGCAGGAACACCTTCCACTAGACCAGGTTGCTCAAAGCCCCATCCAGCTTGGTCTTCAACACTTCCAGGGGTGGGGCATCCACAACTTCTCTAAGTAGTTCTCTTGTCTGGTTACTGAGTCTCGTCACCCTCATTCATTGCACTAACATTTGATTCAAGAGATTATTCAAGTGGTCTTAAACCAATGACTCCCTAAACTTCCTTGCCTTACTTGTTAGTGCCGAGGTTAATTGCATCTTGAACATATGAAGACCAAGGTCTATGTCTACTGATGTACAGTGTCTTCTTTGTGTCCACCTAATGACAAAGCGTTACCATGAGTTTGTAGCCAAATAAGGCAGATTTATTGCTGCCTTTGTGCTTGTGAGGTTACAGGCAAGTAGATTATGTCACCAAAACTTGTTTTCAATCTCTTCCCTGGAATCTAGGCAGAAAATACTACAGGAAAAGCAGCTGCACAGAATGGCTAGGAATTACAGTTTGCACAATTTTTACTGTTTGGTGTCTTTATTACTGCTAGTATTTGGTTTGGTTTTTAAATTTTTCAGTGTTCTGTACTCATATCTGCATGTTTGTGAGAAAAATCTGTGAAGCACAATATAATTTTAAGGTACCTGGATAGAGCTTGATTTTTTGTTGTTGTTGGTACTGGTGGTGGCTTTAAAGTTATTTGTATTTATAGTAGCCAAGAACTCAGCAAATTCTCAGAATAAACTGCATGGACCTCACTACCCCCAACTGCCCATGGCTTAAACAGAGTGTTATAGTCTTTCACTGGCATCCATAGCTGCCAGAAAATGATGATACACTGCCAGTATAATGTGCAGATGTTAGTAATTATGAATTCAGTGTTTGGCATAAAGGAATGTGAAGAGAGGAATGACAGAGACTGGCCAGCAACATTGCATGTGGCCAGAATTTTTCACTGAGTTCACATGTGTGCTGTGATACTGTTTGCGCACCTTCTGTCCAGATACATTTGAACACACTGGGGAGTAACTTCCTAATCAGCTGTTACCTGATATCCATCTGCTATCCCAAATACCATTTGTCCTCTGTAAAATTTAATAATATTTACTTATGACTCATTACTTTTATGTACCTTATGCTGTTTTGTAAAGTAATAGATATCCATTAAAGGTGGTATTCATATCATCTAACCTTGGGCTTCTGAGGGTCTAATGCTCAGTCTAGAATATCAGTTCCTGCTACAGTCAAATGAAAGCTAGGCAATTCGAAAGGGAGTTTCATCCCTTTCTGAGGCAGATCTAGAACAGTGACAGTGGCCTCTACTCTGAAGACAATTTGCTCTTTCCTCTGAATACAGAGAGGATCAAATATCACTGGTTTAGGTGCTGAAGTGAGATACTAACCTACAAGAAAGATTATTATCAATGACTAAATGTAGTTGTCTATAACCTCAGGCTCTTATAACCTTCCAAGAGAAAAGTGCAATGCATCTTATTCTACAGTTAGATGTCTAAAACAAGTGAGCTAAATCATGTACTAGAGCTATGCCTTCTTCTGTATTGACTATGGTCAGGTACATAAGGTCACTACCACAGATGTTGTTGGTATGTATCGCACAACAAATAACATTCTTTACAGAAGGTTTAATAATGACATCTTTGTAAAACTTCTGAGTTAGACTTGTGTGTTGTGGATATAATTACTTTTCCTTGTGCTGGACAGATACCACATGAAGAAATACTCTTCACATGTAAATACTTATTCCCTAAATTCTTGTTATTTTATTTAAGACTGGATGTTCAGGTCCTACTCAGCCTGAAACTCACTGACAATTCCTACTGCTTAAAATCAATTTAGGAAAGCAATATAAATCACTAGAAAGCACTGGATTTTTTTTTTCTGTTTTGTTATTGTTATTGCCATTGTCATTTTTTTTGTTTGTTTGTGGTTTTTGTTTGTTTGTTTTCTTTGTCAAAAGAAGAAATATTTCTTGCTGTCAGAGTTCTTAATATCTTAAATACATGACGACCGAAGTTCAAGTCTCCTGGTAGACCTTAGCTTCTTTGCGTTTCCATTACCTTGAGCTTGTGACAAGAAGCAGGAGAAGGAATTGGATCAAGAAGTGAAAGCAAGCTACAGGTGAGAAAGATTGCTTTTCTGCTTGTTTTGTTTTTTTTTTTTTTTTTTTTTTTCAAGAAATGACACCTAACTTAAAAGTAGCAAACTAGTATTTTGTCACTCAGTCAAGATGACTAATTTCTAGAAGTGGTCAGCACTAAGGAACTGTCACCCAAAGTCAATGTTTCATGAGTAATTCTATCAAAAGAAAAGCAACCATTATTTGTTCCCATGGAAAAAGCATTTTTTCTTGAATAAGTCAAGTGTGAATTTCTTTCACCTCCCCTTTTCATGCATTCCCAGAGGATATGAACTTTTAGACACCATCAGCTATATCACATGGCTATGTAGCTCAAATTATTCCATCTCTTGCTTTTATCCCTCAGAATCCTCAGAGACAAAGCCAAAGGGTGCTATCAGATTCATAATAAATCAGTGAAAGATTCTCACTGGCTCTAGAGGACATCAGATTAGATCTTGTATTAGCTCATGTATCAAAAATTATAAAACTTAGAAAGACTGGTACATGTTTCCTTTTAAACTCATGAGATAACGTATTTGTTATTTAGATTGACTGAAAAGAAAATAAAATAATGACATCTCTCTCCCTTGTCTTTTTCTCTAAGCTTACTTCCCCCAAAAAATCAAAACGGAATAAAATTAAGGGAAACTTTCTGTAGCCCAAGCATTAAGGAGAATAAAAGCTAATATGTTAGTCAGCCTGGCAAATAATAGCGACTTCACTAAAGACAGTTGACCACCAAATGGTATCCTAGCAACATACAGTAGCATCGTTATACATAGTCCTATCAAGTCAAATTTATCCTTTTCAATATCTTAGATTCAAGAGAGCAGGGATGAATATGGAGCAAAGGATGAAAATACCAATGAGAAAGACAACATGGGGTTTTAATTTAAGCAGAGGTTATATGGAATATCTGTGTAAAATGAATAAAGATCATCACATTTTTATGACAAGGAAAGATACCTACTGGTGGTAAGGAACTGTCGGACATTTATGATACAATTTTCTTTCAGAATACTAATCCTGTGCATTTTTAGTTTGAAATAAAATTTACAGTACAACTTCATATTAATTTCACTTGAATGTTTCTATTTAATTGGGGAGGGGCAAAGTGAAATATATTTTAATTACTCAGCATTTCTAAATATTTTTAAAAATTTGCCTATAAATTGTGGCTTTCAAAAACAATTACAGCTTTCATTGTTTCTATATAAAATTAGATCATTACAGCACTGTTGATAAACTCTCAAAATTGAGTAGTTTCCTCTTTTTAAAACATAAATTGCCTTCTATTCTCTTGTTATATTTAGAGCCATTGATTCCCAACTGTCCGTAGAATCTATCAATGTGCATAATGATCATGACTGTAAATAGCTTTGTCAAAATGAGGACAAATGAACCTATGTGTAGATTAATTACAGGATGTATCTTTTATTCAGTTTTGAGCAAAGATTAGAAGAACCCACTAAGCATGTAGACATTACAGTCCGGAAGAGCTGGACTCAAGAAGTCCAACAAGGCAGATATCATCATGGGAGTCTTTTACAGACCACCTAACCCAGGTGAAGAGGCAGATGAAATATTCTATAAGCAGCTGGAAGAAGTCTCATAATTGCTAGCCCTTGTTCTCATGGGAAACTTCAATTTACCGGTTTTCTGCTGGCAATAAAACACAGCAGAGAGGAAATAGTTTAGGATATTCCTGGAGTGTGTGAAAGACAACTTCCTGACACACTTGGTGAGGGAGATAGCTAGGGAAGGTGCTCCACTGGACCTGTTGTTTGTAAACAGAGAAGGACTTGTGGGCAATGCGGGGGATGGAGGTCATCTTGGGCACAATGATCATGAAATAGTGCTTTTGATTCTCAAAGAAGTAGGAGAGAGGTTAGCAGAACTGCTACCTTGGAATTCTAGAGGGGAGACCATGGGCTGTTTAGGAGCCTGGTTGGTAACGTTCATTGGGAGGCAGTACTAAAGGGAAAAGGCATCCAGGAAGGGTGTTTGTTTTTTAAGAAGGAAAGCTTAAAAGCGCTAGGCTGTCCCCGTGTGCTACAAGATGAGCTAACAGGAAACAAGACCAGTCTGGATGAACAGAGAGCTTTGGCTGGAAATCAAGAAAAAAGTCTATGAACTTTGGAAGAAAGGGCAGACAACTCAGAGGACAACAAGGATGTTGTGAGGTTATGCAGGGATAAAATTAGAAGAGCCAGAACTCAGCTAGAATTTTATCCTGCTACTGTGGTAAAAGACAGCAAAAATGTTTCTATAAATACATTAACAATAAAAAGAAGGCTAAGGAGAACATCCATCCTTTATTATGTGCAGAGGGAAACGTAGTGATAGAGGATAAAGAAGAGTCTGAGGTACTAAATGCCTTCTTTGCCTCAGCCTTTAATAGTGAGATCAGTTGTGCTTCAAGTACCCAGCCTCCTGAGCTGGAATACAGGGATGGGGTGCAGAATGAAGCCCTTATGATTCAAGGGGAAATAGTTAACGATTTGCCACAGCACTTAAACACCCACAAGTCTATGGAGCTGGATGAGATCCAACCAAGAGTTCTGAGACAGGTGGCAGTAGTGCTCATCAAGCCACTTGCAACAATTTATCCGCAGTCCTGGCTAACCAGAGAGGTCACAGTTGACTTGAAGTTAGCAGATGTGATGCCCATACAAGAAAGACTGGAAGGAGGATCCAGGGAACTACAGGCCTGTCAATCTGACCTTGGTTCTGGGAAATGTTATGGAGCAGATCATCCTGAGTGCCATCACATGGCACATACAGGACACCAAGAGATCAGGTCCAGTCAGCATGGGTTAGTGAAAGGCAGGTTCTGGTTGATTAGCCTGATCTCCTTCTATGACAAGGTGACCTGCTTAGTGGATGAGGAAAAGGCTGTGAATGTTGTCTTCCTAGACTTTAGTAAAGCCTTTGACATGGTATCCCACAGTAATCTCCTGGAGAAACTGGCAGCTCACGGTCTGGATATTCACCAGGTAAAGAACTGGATGGATGGCTGGGTCCAAAAAGTTGTGGTGGACAGAGCCAAATCCAGTTGGCAGCCAGTCACGAGTGGTATTCACCAGGGCTCAGTATTGGGGCCAGTTCTGTTTATTCTCTTTATCAATGATCTGGATGAGGGGACCAAGTGCACCTTCAGAAAGTTTGCAGATGACACCAAGCTGGGTTGGATTGTTGATCTGCTTGATGGTAGGAAGGTCCTATAGAGGGATCTGGACAGGTGGGCTGAGGCCGATTATATGAGGTTTCACAAGCCCAAGTGCTGGGTCCTACACTTGGGTCACAAAAACCCCATGCAATGCTACAGGCTTGGGAAGAGTGGTTGGAAAACTGCCTGGCACAAAAGGATCTGGGGATGTTGGTCAACGGCCAGTTGAACATGAGCCAGTAGTGTGTCCTGGTGACCCAAATGGCCAACAGCATCCTGGTTTGTATCAGGAATAGTGTGGCCAGCAGGACTAGGGCAGTGATTTTCCCCCTGTACTCAGCACTGGTGAGGCCCCACCTTGGATACTGTGTTTACTTTTGGGCCCCTCACTACAAGAAAGAAATTGAGGTCCTAGAGGGAGTCCAGAGAAGAGAAACAAAGCTGCTGAAGGGCCTAGAACACAAGTCTTATAAGGAGCATCTGAGGGAAACAAAGTTATTTAGCCTGAAAAAAGGAGGCTGAACGGAGACCTTATCACTCTGTACAACTAGTAATACCTGAAAGAAGGTTGTAGCAAGGAGGGTGTGTCCCGTCCCAACAGATGGGATGAGGGATGAGTTAACTCTGAACGTGACATGCACCCTGCCTTAACAGATGAGACCAGGTGTGAGTTAACTCTGGGTTAATTCTGCGCGGTTATGTGAATGACAGACAATCACTCCAAGCGTCCAATTCAATTATGAGTTTTACTAAAAGTACATGTTGGAATAGTAGTTACAACAAATAGTGGCTTGGCAAAAGTATAACAGCAAAAAGTCCTTCTGCAAGCAATATATTGGCAACCATTAGTAGCTATAATACAAAACTTAACAACAATCCAACAGCAGAGCTTAAGATGATGTTACTCTTATATGTTCGAAAGCAAAAGAGAGAAAGAGTGTGATAGAGAGGGAACGAAAACTAAGGTATAAGAGAAAGAGAGTAATATATCACAGAAGGAGAGACAAAGAAATATAGATAAAGAAGAAAAAAGAGAGAAGTGAGGGAAAGAGCAGAGAGAAAAGAAGAAAGAAAAGGTGAGGGATCCAGCCACTCTTACAGCTCTGCAGCATGGATGACAGGACTTGTATGATGATCTATGTCCTCCGGGGTCCCGCAGCGAGGATGCTGGGGTTTGTAGTTCAGGAGTGCAGCATCCTCTGGTGTTAGGTCTAGTTCCTGTGGCGAGGCTGGTGGGCAGAGGATCCTCAGGGTGATGGGTCATCTCCCACTACAATGTTTGAGGTATGATTCCTTTTATCCTTTGATAGTCCTGGGGCTGGAGGAACTATTTTTGCCACAATATTTCAACCATGATCCTTATCAGTACACAACAGGGTATCAGTCTCTTCTCTCAAGTAGCAAGCAATAGGATGAGAAGAAGTGGCCTCATGTTGTGCCAGGGAAGGTTTAGATTGGATATTAGGAAAAGTTTCTGAACAGAAAGGGTTGACAGGTATTTGAATAGGCTGCCCAGGGAAGTGGTTGAGTCACCATCCCTGGAGGTGTTTAAAAGATGTGTAGATGTGGTACTTAGGGACAGGGTACAGTGGAGGACTTGGCAGTGCTACATTAACAACTGGACTTGGATAATCTTTATAGTCTTTTCCAACCTAGATGATTGTATGATTCTACAACTCTCCTGTCTTGCATAAATTAGCATGGTTTTGCTCATCTTAGTTGAAATGAGGACACCTGATCTCAACTTGGGATTTGACTCAATGCAACAAGACTACTGATAATACAGACAGAATTAATGGCAGGTAGGATAGCAGCTTTTAGCAAAAGTTACTCCTGCAAACATGACCTCAAGCAGAAAGTAAAACTGTCTTCTTTCAGTAGCAGATGTACTGCCAAGTAAGCAGTACATTGCAAATATCAGGACAGTGTGCCAAGTTACTGATCACTGATCATTTTCAACTTATAGTCCAAACATTACCCTTGCAGAGGATACACACTAAAGGGAATGGATTTACATGGCTACTTTTTATGATTTACTAAGCATTTTTGTATGCACCAAAAAAACTGTGTGAAAAAGGTTTCCACATGACACTCTACAATAACAGATTCTTCTGAGACTTAGCTAGGGGAAAAAAAAATCACTTTTAAATTATACATTTTTTAAAATGGCATAATTGAATAACATTTTTAATCCAGCATTCAGTCTCTCCCTTAATTTATACTTCTATTATAATTCCTTTCAATTATCTGTTTTGGAACAGGCTATTTAGTTTCTTGTCTTTTATTTATGCAGATGACAGCCATCTCCTTTCTTCTCCAACTATTCTGGCAATCTCTAGTGCCCAGTGGCAGCACTTCATCTCATCAGTTGATATCTTCTTTAGATTCCAATAATCTACTCATAGGTATATCTTAACCTAGCAGAATATTTTATCCTCCTCTACCCAGTTCCAAGTTTACCTTCTACTCTGTCCCCAAAAATCTGTGCATTCATGTAGCCAATCACTGGCAAAAAAAAAAAAATATAATCACTCAAACAGCAGACACATTTGCTTCTTGTAATCTGGTTGCCATTATGCAGATTCTATTTTTCTGATTAGCATTCCCAGAGCAATATATCAAAAGAATACTGGACAAGAAAGAGCCTGAGAGCTGACAGGAAAGCTGCCTTCTGTTAGCCAGCGGCCACGTTGACTGAGACCTGTGACATATGTGCTGAATGTTTGTCTGTGAAGCAAATATGTCTTCAGTAGCTTAGGCTATATCAGCAGGACAACAGGCCAGACACATTCTAAAAATGTCTTAGATATAGTCAATAAAGCAAATTATAACTTGCTGTTTACACATGAATATGTATGAAGAGACATTCGGAGTTTTTTGTAACCTACCAAAGCAAGTGCACACCTCAAAAGGCTGTGTGGATTTATTTCACTAGTCCGATCTTTGATGAGAGAAAAGCTAAGGACACGGTAAACCTGTTCATACGAAAGAACACCATCATCTGTAAGAAGTTAAAACAACCCTCAGTTTTACCTTCTTATTGACAAATGTGAGGGGAAACAGATAATTCTCTGGAACCATGAAGCAATCCAAATGCAGAGTGCTTAAACAGAATTCATAGAAAGGAATCAGAGTAAACCTGTGAGGTTTTATGTGACAATAAATTAATGCTCCAAGGATATTAACAACTTGGCAGCTAAGTGAGCAGAGCTACTTTAGAGAAATCATATCAAAAAAAAGTGCTGGAGCAATCCAGCTTGGTTGATTAGAGTAGAAATTAATGAAGGCATTGTATGACTTGTTTTCTTGTAACTGTAAAAACTGGATTTAGTGACTTGGGTGGTCATTTCCATTTCTAGTATTCTGTGTTCACCTATATTTTTTTTTAAATTCTGAGGACACTAGTGACACAAGTGAAATACCCATAAGAATTTTGTGCCAGTTCTTAGGCACTTTAATATTGAGATTTTTTGAAGTGGAAGAGAAGCACACCTCCTTCAAGATTGTCTTTTATCTATATCATACATCAGGAAAAGACTACATTTCATAAATGAGATACAGTAAAGGAAATTTCCTATCTTTTGTAGGCAGAGTGAGAGAATTTTTTTTTTTTTTTTTTTTTTAAGGCAAAACAAAACTAATACAATTTTAGCTACAATTCTAGTTTGCTTGGCAAAGGAAGTTCCACTCATCGACAGGCAGGCCTTCTGCCATCTGTGTTAAGTGGGTGCATTGCAAGCACCTGGAGCTACAAGGAATACTTTCCTTTTTAATTCTTTCTTGTAAAACAGATGGGAAAAAGCACAGCTAGTAGTGTTATGCTGTGTTTAACTATGAGAAGACTATCTTCTATTCTCAGTTGCCTTTCAGCCAGATACCTACATATTTGAACTCCCAGGTTTTAATCAGCAGAAACATGCTGGTGTTCAGGAGTCTACATTGTCCTGAGTTACTAGCAAAGAAAGAGGCACAAGTGACCTAGTAATTATGCAATGACAATATACCGATTAGAGGAGATTATACTTTTCTGAATGCAAAGCTCTAGTTTAATGAGCATTTTAAGGGCAATGCAAGAAATCATGTTATCTCTAAGCCCTATGAAGGTAAGGGACAAATGGGAGGACTCACAGATACACAAATTCAAATGTCATAAAGGGATAGTTATAATGTTGCAAGGTTGTTTCTTATAGTCATGTCTATAAGACTTCTCCTAAAATAAATAAATAAATAAATAAATAAATAAATAAATAAATAAATGATTGAATGAATAAATAAATAAATAAAAAATTAAAGATTAAGGTCCTATTTTCACAAAGGCTTGAAAGTGAATAAAGTACTTTTGAAGTGGAAGTAGGACCTTTAAAACTGAAAAGAACAATTCAGGAAAATCCTGCCCAACACATTGAAGCACTTGAGATTTTGTAGGGGTCTTAGGTTTCTGGTCGAACATTCCCAATCCAGTGAACTGTGTACATGTAGTAGGTTCTGTGCTTCTTCTGAAATAACAATAGTCAGTGTTGGACACAAAACCTTGGCATTCTTATGCTTAATAGCCTTGAATAGACAAAATAAATAGGTGTGTTCAAATCAAGCCAAACAGAGTCGGAATATTGCAACTCTTGTATTTTTGCAGGAGAGAGGGCAGATATATATGCAGTCTGGTGTCTTTTAAGGAAGAAGCAGCCTGGTCCACAAATGGTATCTAGAGTATTCAGCTGAGATGGAAAGCAGGCAGTTCTTTTTTCCTTGGTTATTTCTATCCTTTCTATCCACTGATTGTCTAAAGTAAAATGCAGAAGGAACACTGCATGTATTATTGTTATGATGGCTAGGCATACCACTGAGATGTGAGAACTGTAAATTTTAAA
Organism: Patagioenas fasciata; assembly: GCF_037038585.1. Lineage (NCBI taxonomy): Eukaryota > Metazoa > Chordata > Aves > Columbiformes > Columbidae > Patagioenas > Patagioenas fasciata. The sequence goes on from NC_092520.1 coordinate 36,882,845, forward strand.
CCTCCACAGTCTGATGATGGCCTAAAACACAGCTCTTCTGGGTAAATGCTTTAAGTAATCATACAAAAGGTGCTATAGCACAGAAAAGGGCTTCAGGCTCTTAATTCTGTCTTCACAAAGGTGCTTTGCTGCAACTCCGAGGCAGTTGTTCACATTCATGTAGCAAAGAGTATCAGATATTACCCTCTATTTGGCATTTCCTATTGGCTTGATTAAGTACCCCACAAGCTGCCTTTTTCAAACCCAGTTGAAGGATTAATGGGATTCCTTCCTTTCGAGCCACACTGTGCTTTTCACTCCTGAAGTTGAGCACGCAAACTTTATCTGTCACAGCAGTGAACACTGTTGTATTTAAATAAATGATTCATTTTATGTCACTGAAATAAAGACTAGATCACCCACTGCAAAGCAAGTTTTCTTTTTTTTTTCTTCTTTCAACTCGCTGTTCATTCATTTCTTTGCTAAGATGAATAAACTGAGTTCTGTAAATCTCAGTCTCAGTTTGATTTTCAACCTTTTGAGTAGTCCAAGTGTGTAAACCAGTAGTGACACTACTATTCTAAGAATGATCTTATAATACAGAGATAAATTATTCCTTCTTGTATGTCAGTGGATCTTTTTGCTATAGGATTATATTCTTAGCTTTGACTGAGAGAAACAATTAGTCGGAAGACTTGATCAACTGATGTCCTCCTTGCATCTAGCTGCATTAAGATGTGGGTTTTTTTAATTACAACCATTAAATCAAACACTTTTGATCCTGCTGTCATAGTACTTTCTACTCTGCTATTTAGCCTTTAAGCATTTTTTATATCTTTGCATCCTTTTTCAGTCTAAGGCTTTGTAGTTCATAGTAACTGATAACAATCTGTGATCTGAAGACTACTCATTGACCGCAGCACTCTGTATAACTGTATCTCTTTTTTAATATTTATTTTTTTTTAAAGTTGATTGTAAAGGGTGCACTATAGCTCATGAGAAATGTTAATGGGGCCCATAGCCAGGAAGAAAAAAAAAAAAAAAAAAAAAACAACAAGAGAGAGAGAAGAGAGAATAATTTCTTTAAATTGTAGGTAAAAGGTATTAACAACTCTAGATCAAAAAACAACAACAGCAAATCCCTGGCAAGGCTATTAAGAACTGACCTACAATACGTCATAAATTGATATATCTGTCAATAAGCCAGTTACAGGCAGCTGGTGTATTTTCGATTCCAAGTAATCTAGGCAGTAGTTGACATTCATTCAAGAGAATCCATGAAAAACACTTGTCATAAACCTCATTACTTCTAGTTACTTCAACCCTTTTTTTTTCCTTTTACCTAGAATGTCCAAACTAAAACACATTTTTAGTACTTAAAATCTGCTAATGATCAAAAGCCACTGGGCAAAATACCCTGATGCATCTTTCAACTCATTGTTTCACACAGATTTCAAGATAATGGGCTGGACATACGAAAAAAAGTCTTCATCTTGATTATCTTCCAACCCAATTTTCTGGAACTAGAGATAAATACAATACCAAACAAAATTTAAGAAGAACGATAAAATGTATATGAAACGCTTTCCACTCTTGTATTCAGTTTTCCTACTATTGGAAGAAAGAAAATTTTAAAAATATTAAAAAAAAAAAAAAAGTAATAAACCTTCAGATTTCCTTCAGAATCACCAGGGAGGAGCCAGGAATTATTATTTTTTTTTTTTTTTACATAAAAGTTAAGATTAAGTAGGTGGGAATTAGAGAATAACAGCTGGGATTTTAAAAGCTGTTGAACTTCTTGCAGATACACCTGAGAAAATTGGTCTGTTTGCTTACTTTTATCTTTAGGCTTTTAAAAATATGTTGTTAAAAGTATTATAGATATTATCAGTAAATGAACAAAGTTCAATTTTATAATTATTTTATTTAATTTATTTAAGATATTATTTATACAGTTTATTTTTATAGCAGAAGTAGACTGATAATTATAACATTATTTTAAAGATAAATTTAAAAGATATGTGTAAAACATAAGAAAACATTAAATAATATTAAATAACACTAAATAATAGAACTGTTAGGTCTGGAGTAATTAATAAAAACAAGTAGTGCAGTAATTCACTAAAGAGAATGACATTTTTCCAAAGCACTGAATTCAACTTTTGAGAGGTTATTTCATAACAAGAGTGGTCATGAAAGAAGACTTTCATTAAAAAATACCAGAAGAGAAAGAATCTCTCTAAATCAACAGTTTTCTAAGTTTTATATCTCATCTTTTTAATGTATTTAAGAAAAACTGAAATTCTGCACTCTTCCTCTGCAAAGATATTAATATTTATGAATTATTAAATTATAAGTCAGATTAAGATTTATGTATTCTTTCCACAAAAGTAGGCTTACTGAATCACCATTTCTCCCCACCTGAATTTCAGGTACCTTTTGCTTGGAAGGAAACTGAATTTATAAATATATATTGTGCAGTGGGCATACTAAGGTTTAAAGCACACCTGCTCGTGGTTGAGTGGCAGTGAATGGCAATTACCATGGTTGTAAGTAGATTTTCTCTCAGGTATAATCTCCCCTCCAAAAGATGAACTTGAAATAACAATGACAAGAACATTTTAGAAAGTTTAATGTAATTTTATAATTTTCCTTCTTAAGGACGGTGTGTTCTCATTTGTCATTTTCATAATAATAATAATATAACAATTTGTATAAAAAGTGGAGGTAAAACCAGGAGACAAGACAAAATAACGGACTGCTTAGTTCTGAAATAACTTGTTCTTTTTCTACTGATGATTTGTATGACTTTCTGTGCCTCCTTCAATGTTTCAAATTGTTCAGCATTTCTTCAGTATTTAAATGCCTGAGCTGATTTATGCTACTACGACTTAATAAAACACCTTTGATTTCAAGAGAGTGTTAGTGGGTAGTAGCAAATGTTCAATAAATCACATTTTGGTTCACAGTTGTTGAATTTATAAAGCTTGTTACCTAATGTATTCCTTAGTTGTTTTCATTATTTGTCATGCATATGCATCCCTCAGAAAAATCAGGAGTCCAGTTAAATGCAAAAGCTCGGAGTATTTGACACCTCTGAAAATAAAGTCAGGTTAAAGCAAGATGAAGATAAAATTTCAGAGAACCATAAAAATTCTGAAAAATAGTGGGGGTTTTGTCATTCAACTTTTTCTTATTTGTCAATAGCTGTATGGTATACGCAGGATGCAGAATTCTTATAAAATATGTATCGGGTTAAAATCTAGTCAGAGCTCTTTGTGTGGGGATTTTGTTTTGTTTTGGTTTTGGTTTTTGTGTGTGTGTGGTTTTCAATAAAAATATTTCACATAGTTTGAATGTTGCATGTCAGCATTTATTAGTAAAAGATGGGCATGGTAGTCCCTTTTCATGGGCAATATTATAATCAAATTTATTTCACTATAGCTAAATAAAGGTTGGTGCCAATAATCACAATACATTATCAACCCTAGAAAAATACTACTCTTTCTTTTCCCTTTTTTTTTGTTTTTTTAACAATGGAAATTTTAACTTTGAGAATCCTGATAGCTTTTCATGCAGTATTACATGTTGCCGTGGCCAACTGGTAAGAATCAAGAGCAAGAAGGGAAATTGAAGTTGTCATCCTAAACACCATGTCGGTATTTCAATTAGCTCTGAAACACTGTGAGTCAGGATGCATCTGTCTGTAATTGGTACTGTATTTCAGGATCTAACTCTCTTATAGTGCCATTTTATGCAACGTAGTTATTTAATACCTCTTTCTGTCTGTGTAAGAGAGGATTTATTTTCTGGAGAGTTAATTTATTTAAATTTGTATTGAATGTCCCCTCATTTTTAAAAGACATCCTAGTTTAAAATATATGTATTAGATCACTCAATAATAAAAAATAATTCCTGTTTTCCTATTTTTTTCCAAAATCATGTTTTTCTGTTAAAGTCTTTTTTCCTCCCTTCGTCACTGAGACATCTTAATTACGTCAGATAAAATAACTCTATTGTCTTATAATACAGAATGAAAATGAGAGGAAAACTAGAGCTCTTTAGGAAACATTAGGCAACAAATTAAAAAACAAAATCTAAACATTTTGCCTTGGTGACTACAACAATAAGGCAAAGGATCTTTGAAATCTGTTATAAACTGACTATGTGTTATGGCTTCTTTATTTAGCAGCATATAATTGATCTGTTGGCAGAATGGCTTCTTTTGGAAGGCCTTCACTTTGAACATGAGTGTTCTGGGATGGATTACCCAGAGTCAGGAATCTGAAAGTGGTTTCTCATACAGCAGAAAGCGTCAGTTACAAATGAAGAATCTTCAGCTGCTGTCAGTAGCTGATATATCAGTTGATTTTGGGCAGAGTCATAGAATTGAAACATAGTAAAAAATACTATTTAAGTCAATAATTTTGTTTTAAAAAATCCACAAAATTCCAAATTAAACTCTCAAATGGAAAAACAAATAAACAAACAAACAAAAACACCAAGCACACAAGCAACCCTGAAAATATCTTTTCACTAGAATTTTCCTCATTAATCTACAGTCTTTATGCTTATTCCTTGCTCATTTCTTTAAAGGTAGTAGGCATGAGGCTCTCATTTGAGATGTGGAAACTGAATTCTTGTTCACAATTTAAACATGAGCTTCTTGTATCCTGAGATTTTGGTTATTCAGTTCAACATTTTTATTTTCTTTCTGAAACAGAAACATATTTCAGCCTACATTAAATTTTTAAAAATAGTTGTAGTTTGGAGGAAACTGACACTTTCTAATGAAAAGGGTAAGTTTTAAAATGGTGATCACTTACAAACCTCAGTTCTTCAGAAAGTCTGCATTTTCTATACTCAAGTCAAGTCACTTCCAAAGTATGAACCTGAGATTACAAAGTTAAAAAAAGGACAGTAGGAGGATGCTATTTTGAAACTGGGGGCTAGCCAAAGTCTGATAATAGTCAGATTATTGTGGAAAAACTATTAGACTTAGTGTCCTTCTTTTAAAATATAATTGTTTTATTATAACCTGAAATTCTTTGTGATTCCTTTTTCTGTGGAATTTCTTTTTACAATCCATTTCTTATAAAAATTCTGCTTCAGAATGTGATCCCTCATCATCACAATATCACTTAGGATACATGAAGAAAGGTAAAGAATTTTAGTGTTTAAATGCGCTGGAAAACAAACTCAGATGGTCATAATATTTATTACATTTGGAAAACTACCTCTGACTATCATAATAGAAATTTTGTGTCTGAATGTTATTGATTATCTGATCAATATTTAGCAAATTAGTCTTTTTTTTTCCTTCATAGTTGTTTTTGGTGATTTTTTGGCAATAAATGGGACAGAGAATTCCCTTAGATATTAAATATTCTCATTGCTGTTGTATCAGATAAATATGTGTATCTATGAGCTGTAATCTTCATTGGCAGAGAAGTGAATTAAAAATAATCAGCAACAACAGCATTTTGAGGGAATCAGAGTCATCTTAATTCATAACGGATGTGTAATATTCTCAGAAAGCCTAGCAGGTCAGATTCAAAAGAGTATGCAGACAGCTGCACTTCCAAGTTAACAATAAACATAGGGGTGGGGGAATAAATTTAGATTTTGAATGTCTTTTAATACCTATTGCTTCCACATACATTCCAAAGTCCTATTCTGAATTTTGCTTATAGAAATTAATGTAATGTGTCTATGGCAATGTAGTGTGTCAGTGTCACATCTGGTTCCACTGTTTTCTAATCCTATGTATTATCTTCTATACTATGACACAGAGGAGGCAAAACATGAATAAGAAATTTTTTCTCCCTTTCTCTCCTTAATATATCATACTTCCTGATAATACTGCTACAGCAGTTCATATAATTGAAGGTCACAGTACATTGCTGCGATTTCAGTTTTATTCTTGGATAATGTACTTGCAGAACCTGTCCAGTTTAGACAAATCATTGATACGTCCTTAAACCTTTTTGATGGATAAGAACTGAAAAGGTGACTACATCTTCGAAGATCCAGTGAAAAGGCACTTGGTATAAATTTGGACACATACTCTTAATCCTTTTAAAAAAAAAAAAAAAAATTGAAATAATTCTTATACTAAGATGTTCTTAAGTATACCTGCATTTATTATAATTAAAGTAGTAGAGCTTGCACAGATTCACATGACAGTATTATTTGTTTAATTCACACTATACAAACACCCAAGGAGTAGTCAAATTATTTAGACTTCTTGCTGCTTAATGCAAGCATACTTAACTATATGAACTAGAAATAAATAGTCAAATGTTAATCAGTTTTCAAACCTGTCTAGTGTTGAATTACTCTTTTCTTTATACAATACAGCAGGTTAAAGAAAATCTACACTCTTATTAAGTAACCTGCCTGTTAAAACATAATGCAAATATCTTTTATTTATCATATTTTTTTTTCATTCAGTCTCATCAATAGGGTCATCATTCTTTCTCTGTGAGGCCAGCATGTTTTCAAACACAACAAAGTTTACTTTTTCCAGCATTTAAATACTTATGCCCTTTTTAGAAATAATAACTTCTTCATAGAAGAGTTAGAAGCCCATTGTTTTCATTAAGTAAAGAAGTTCCCTAAAAAAAAAGATAAAAGCTGACAGTTGTGAAAAGCACAGGGCAGCTTTTGCAGAATAAGATAATAGACCTTATTATTCAATCAATAAATAAAATGGATCTATTATTTGCTTTGCTCAAGACTTCTGGCACTGGAAATATAGGTGGATCTTGATTTCTCTGTGTGCGATTTCCCAACATTTACGTAAAAAGTATAATGGACCCTCTTCCCATGCCTCATAAGCCACGGATCTATGGTAGCATAGAGAAGCTACAAAGCTACGGACACCACTTGTCTCAAAAATGTCTATTTGCTTCACGTAGCCTTTCATTATGATAAGTAAAATGCTGTGTGCTACTTTCATCTTCTGAAGAAAGTTTACCTGTCAAAAACCAGGTCCCAGATTCTGATTTTATCTCTACAGCACTGTTGTAAATAGCTATAAGCCATCATAGCTTACAAATACATCATAGCTTTTACAAATTACTTTTGTCCCAGTACACGAAAGCCACCTGTGCTGTTCCATACTAGCTGAAACTCCTATTATTCATTATTTTGGGTGGACATGTAATATAACTGAACACAAGCTCTGGCTATTGCCAGTTGCCAGACTCATCCCTCATTGACTTCAGAATATGGGGACTAACCCTGTAGAATATAGCCATTATTTCTCTCCATCTCAGTGACCTGTCCAAAGTACAAATTGAATAAAGATTGGAATACAGATAAGTCACATTTAGCAATTCAGGAACTGTATTTAGTGTTCTAGACATGCACTTTGACCATTACAATCCTAAATTAAGTACTGACTCTCATTACTGGCTCTTGCCAATCTTTGTAAGTGGACAACTAGTCTGGAAGTCAGAGAGATAAATCTTATCTCTTTTTTTTCCTTCAAATGAAACTCTAATATTTACTACAAGTTATTAAGGGGCAGTCTGTCATATCGATCCCATAGCTTTGTAAAGGTACTTTGCACTGAATGTACAGGGATTTATATTAATTTTTGCTCCAAAATTTATTATTTTTTTATATGTATAGTTGCCTGGACACTATTTATATTTTGTTTTGTTTTGTTTTGTTTTTCTTTTCGTGAACTGTAATTATGCCCATTTTTGGAGAAGGGCTTATATTTTGAGCATCCTCAAAAATCCTGAAAAGTCATACTAGGGTTTATTTTCAGGGTAGGTCTTATTTTCAGGGAAACAGGGTAGTACACTGATCATAAGTATTTTTTTTTATTATTTGTGAATGTCTTGGGGTTTTTTACTCATTATAAACAATAAACACACACGCAAAAGAAAACAGAAAAATAGCATTCTGAGTAATAACATCACAGAAATGGTAAAAGTATGCAAAATGAGTATGAGTAGACATCAACATTTTAAAGAATATATATATGCAATATACAGAAAGAAGAGTACTTCTGTTACCAAGAAAACTTGGTTCCTACTGAACCAAGGAAAATTTTATGGCATATCTTACATTTAAGTACTGTTCCTTAACTAAACTAAGTATTATATTAGTGAAATATTGCAGCCTCCAAGGAATATTCTGCCAGATTCTTCCAAGAACAATCCCCAAAACTCAATAGTCTAGTTTAGTTTTAGGCAGCTAATTAAAGCAATAAATTTAGTAGTGTACATTCCTTCTACAGTCAGTGGAGACAACAAGGAGATCATGGTGGGCTGAATAACCTCTGTAAAGGACATATTTTATTTATCCATTAACCATAGGATGAGAAAGTTCTTTTCTTAAAAAATAATTTTGGGTGTTTCATGTTGGCCATCATGTCTTCACACAGAGAATAAACACAGGAAATAAAGTAGTGGACATGATGCAAAGATCCACTCTAATCAGAAACTTCTTAGACCGTATCATCTCACTCATTCTATTTTTTTGTTGGTAATTTTTATTAAAAGTCCATGTTTTTTTCCTATCTGTTCAGTCTTTCTGATTGCATGTCCAAACTACAGGGACAGTTGAAACCTAAAGAAAAGATGGTTGCAACTGTGTGTTACAGATATCTTGGTGACATCAAGAATAAAGAAATAAATAAAAACTCTTTATGGGTTCTACTCAACTCACCTTAAACCCTTTCCTTAACAATGTTACCAGTTTTTTAGAATCATAGAATCATAGAATGTCCTGAGTTGGAAGGGACCCATAAGCATCATCGAATCCAGCTCCTGTCCCTACATAGCACAACCCCACAGTTCACACCATGTGTCTGAGGGAATTGTTCACTCTCTTCTTGAACAGTGTCAGGTTTGGGGCTGTGACACCTCCCTGAGGAGCCTGTTCCAGTGCTCCAACAACCTAAACCTCTCCTCTCACATCTTCTTGCCATTCCTCTAGATTCTGTCACTGGTCCCCAGAGAGAAGAGTTTGGCATCTACCCTTCCTCCTTCCATTATGAGAAGGCTGTAGGTCTCTCCTTAGTCTCCTCTTCTGCAGGCTGAACAAACCAAGTGACTTTAGCTGCTCCTCATACAGCTTCCTCTCCAAACCCTTCACTAGCTTTGTAGCCCTCTTCTGGACACTTTTCAGTAGCTTAATATCCTTTTTATACAGTGGCACCCAGAACTGCACACAGTACCCCAGGTGAGGCTGCATCAGTGCAGATTAGAGCAGGATGATCACCTCCCTCAACTGGTTGTTTCTATCATTACAGAGCTTTCTGTTGGTTGAACAAACTGGTTAAGTAAATCTCTTATTGTAAAAACATAGTCAGTGATTTTGTTGCTATCTACAAAAAATACCTTCCAACTCTTCCCCAGATTACTTTTATTAGTGATAAACCCGAAAGTTTTCCCTTACAAAAATATATGAACATTGAATAGTGTTAGCTAAGACTGAGTGTTCTATTAAACAAGAAAATTTAATGTTGATTCAGTTATATGCAATATATGTTATATGATTCAGAGCTCCTGCTACTTAAGCATATGCACACATTTGAGTAAGAAAAGTTCAGAAAAATCTTGTCTAGACTCCATGGTTCAAGTAGAAGTTCCTTAACTGTTAGGAAATGAAGAGATCATAGTAGCAGGGTTTTTTCACTGTGTAATATATGGTGGGGTTCCTTACTTATAAGGTAAAAACCCAACACATTAGGTCCAATTCTGACACAGCAATTTTAATTTATGACTTTCCAACAAAGCATCCAGATGACAGCTTACGAAACACTTTGAGTAAAAGACTTCCCAATACTTTTTGAATTCCCAGTTCCTTCCTGAATCCGAAACACTAGTCAATCAAGTAAATAGGATCATCAAACCACAAGTCCAGCCAGCAAAAGCAAGTCTGGCTCTATAGCCCAATTTTTAGATACTTAGCTGAGAGCAAAGACCTGAGGTTTCTTCTATATCTGGTTGTGCCTATGTTTCTGAGCAGTGTGGGCCAATAGAACTGGACCTTTGGAGCAAAACAGTTGGAAAAATGATAAAAAATTCAGTGGACTTTACACAATGTAGGATCTAGTCTAGTGGCATGGGCCAGATATTCAGGAGCTACTCTCCAGTAGCCCATCTTCCAGTTCATTTTAATCCCAAAATTAATCTAGTTCATGAGCTTTATAACACTGCACAGTACATCCCAATGTGTGGCAAGTGGGAAAATTAAAAAAACTTTTCTGATCTGGATCAAAATACTAATGCAGAATATTATTTACATTTTCATAATTGACAATTAGTTTAAAAAAAAAGAAGAAACAATTGAAGGAACAAATGCCATTATGCTTTTCTAAGACTTAGTACAGAAAGCTGCTTCAGACTGTAAAACTGTTTGACGGTAATACTCACTTGCTGCTCTGAAAGAGACACATACGTTCATGTAGACCAGTATGCTCTACCACATAACAGGTTATTAACTGTTAAAAGTACTGTATAAGCTAAGCTGTACAGGGCTTGTGAAATTTAGGTGCCTAACTACCCTTGAATTCCAGGTCTTCAACCAGATTTCTAAATTTGGAGTATTGAAGAGCTGGACATCATAATGTATTAGTTTAATATCTGCTTTAACACATCACCTTTTGTGTATAAATGACACATAAGGTTAGACTAGTGGACTCGTCTCCCAGAAAATTTCATCCAGAGAGCTTTGCAGGACTCAATCTCTGATGACTAATATTAAGGCACAATAATTTAAAAAGTATGGGGTTTTCTGTGCATAAAAACTGTGGAAAAATTATACTGAGGCCTTCTTTAAAAGGAGGAATCTACCACACAGTTTGCTGCAAAAGTAACGTCAGATAAAACATATTTCTGTAATATAGCCTGCAGGTCACAGTAGTATTGAATATGAACAGAGACTATTAGTTGAGGTTTCTTGTTTTGTGAATTATTCATATCTCAATTTTAAGAGATTTTTTTTAATGTTATTGAAATCTTCCTGCCCTAGAGCAAGTTTCATAGTACCGTAAGTTAATATACTCGACTGTCACCTTCACATGGCCTAGGTTTAAATCTGGTTTGGGTCATAAGTGAAATTAGCTTAATGATCTCAAATTAGTCTTTAATAGGCATTTGTCTACATCACAAAACTACTCTTGTACGTAATTTGGCAGTAGAGTGTAATTGTAGAGTACTATTCTCTAAGGAACCAAGAAATGGAATAGAAGGGACATTGCAGAGCAGGTCTGCTTTTGGCAATGATACTTGGATCAAGCTAATGCAAATGATTTCTTACTTCCATAAGAATCATGATTCAGCAAATTATTTAACATTATGGAGTTGTCTAAATCAAATTAAGTCAAATGACAGGAAAATACTGTTCTACAGTATCACTCCATTTTGGACACTGACAGTTAAAGATGCGCTTTGATTTATCTTATGGCAACAGGCAAAGATTGTTTTAAGTAGTGACTGTGTGTGAAATAAACACATTTTGTTTGTTCTGAAGTATTATGCTAATTAGAATGTGAAACAACTGGGCAAGCCATAATTAGTGGCTCAAATGAAAACAACATCATCATCATCATTCAACTATACGTAGTTAAATTCAATTATATAATTTGCTGACTCTCATGTGACCAGCTTTATCTAACATAATAATGAAAAAGGAAAAAAAAAATAAAAGAAAAATTGTCAAATCAATTAACTGGTTTAAATTATTCTATTAGTTGTGCTAATAACGCATACAATGTGGTAGATGTCCAATACTACATTGTAGATCCGGAGCGTTATGCTTTGCTAACGAACCATCCTCTGCTACCAATTGTAGTGGTAGTAAATTCGACGAATCCAGACGCCGGCATAAGCTCTTTGATCGAACGGGCGGGCCGGGCGAGAGTAAGGAGTCTAATTCAATGTGAATTTACCATCCGTACTCTTTAATGAACTCTTAAACAACACTGAATATCAATGTCCCCGAGACCACGTTTTTCCAAGCCTTATATACTCTATACCAAAAGGCCATGCGGCAAGTGCAGGCTACAATTGGTTACACTCACAGTCACTCATCCCACCCCACTATGGTGATTGGCTGCAGGGCACTGTTCACAGACTGTTCATGCGCAGCGGCAACGCCCCTCCTGCAGCCTGGGTCGAGGGCAGAGCGGCTTCTGTTTACTTTCCTTTTGTCTCTGGTGTCTCAGGGAAATCCTCCCATGTAGCACAGCCGCATCAAGCCCTGGCTTGTTCACAGCACACAGCCAGAGACTCTCCACACTACATTTCTTACATTTTTGAGACTGCGTCACTGGAATTCCACTAACTTAAATGTACCCAAAATAAAATAATTTTAAAAATAGTAGTATTTCTGCTTACATAAGTAAATGGACATTCTTAATTGAAGCGAGCATTTTAAAGATAATACTATAGTTGTTCAGCGGTTCCACAAAAGGTGCTTCAGTAAAATTAGTTCATTAGTACCATAAGAAATAAAAGACAGTCCAGGAAAGTTGTACTTGGTCTGGAAAACACTTTGTAAAAGGCATCCTCTCTTCTTTGATACCTGTCACTACTTATGCATGTTGCTCTGTAAAAAGTATTGAACAAGATCAGACACTTCTGATTCACAAAAGTTTACCTCACAACTGCTTTTGCTCTGCTTCTCTACCATAGAGTTGAGTCCTGGTACACATGCACACATGAGTATATCACAGTATCACAGTATGTTTGGGATTGGAAGGGACCTCAAAAGATCATCTAGTCCAATCCCCCTGCTGGAGCAGGAACGCCTAGGTGAGGTCGCGCAGGAACATGTCCAGGTGGGTTTTGAATGTCTCCAGAGTAGGAGACTCCACAACCCCCCTGGGCAGCCTGTTCCAGTGCTCTGTCAGCCTCACTGAGAGGAAGTTTCTTCTCAAATTTAAGTGGAACCTCTTGTGTTCCAGCTTGATCCCATTACCCCTTGTCCTACACAGACATTATGCAAATACGTAAAATTAAAGCTAACTACCTGAATGAGGAAATATTCCCTCAATGAGGATTTAACAGATAAAATATTTGAAAAACAAGATTTCAAGATCACTGTCTTGCCCTTATTATGGCTAAATATTGCTTTGTTTTTAAAATTTTGTTTTATTAAAATTTCAAGTGGAAAAAAATCCCCACAACAACATAGTGGAACATGAAGAAATAACCTCAAGCACTGAATAATTAAGAAATCAATAAACAATTCAGCATTTCTTTGATGTTCAAATGACCTTCTTGAGTTAGAAGCTAAGTGTGTATGCAATATGAAATCTTTAGATAGCTAATGTACCAAGTAAATTTGAATAGGCTGGTAAATTTTGATTTAACTATTTTGACTGTTTTGATAGGTTAACTCTAAAGATCACTGAATTAGTCAGATATTAGTTCACCAAAAGCCAAATAAAAGACAGCACTTAGAAAGTAATACAAATGCAGAGAAAATATCAGTGACTTCAGGGAGAAAGGTGGTAAGAGGACACCCTGTAATGATGTTCCTTTTTTCCAAAATCCGTGATATAACCTCCCACCTTTGAAGACTGGGGCCAGGCAAAGCCTAAGGAAAGCAAATAATCTTTTTTTTTTTTTTTTTTTTTTTATTAATAGAAATATCATCTGGTTCAGAGTTCATGTGAAAAACTAGAAAAATCTTACATCTCTGGGTCCAAGGAGGGCAGCAAGGAGTATGGCAATCCCACCTTTGTCCTGCAGCAAGAACTGACCAGTCTCTATGGAACAGATTGGCCTCATCAGGGTCTAAGTAGGGCTTGAACACAGAATAACCACTGGGAAGGGTAGAAGAGTAGGTTACAGATTTTTTTTTTTTTTTTTTTTAATTTTCTTTTTTTTTGTGGCAGACCACTGGTCCTTTTATCAGAGGTGCTTTATATGCAGCAGTATGCTATAGATGGTTAAATTTACAACAGCTGGAAGCTGATACTTGTGACTGGGGTCAAAACCAGCTGTCTCTATCAAATGAATCTTCTCCTCTTACACCATCTACCTGCAGCAATCTTGTTAGTGTCATTCTGTGGAGCAGCTTTGCGGCCTCCTCACTTATGTCTTCCAGGCCAAATGCAGCCCAGCTACTCTTCTGTAGATTGGCATAATATTAAGTATTCAGATCAAGAATGAAGAGGCTCTATAAATCACTGAGTGCCTTTGGCATGTGGGCACTCTCAGTTCTTCACAGAACAAAACCACTTCCCCCAGGAGTATAAATGAAATCAACCCAAATGCCTCTCTTTGTATACAAGTCTGTCATTTGCTCTGTGTATCACCTCTTTAAATGAGTCAGTGGTCCTCATACACAAAAATTGTCTTTCTGAGATGGTAACAATAGATTTTTCCAAGATAAAGGGTAGCACTGAGAACCTGTGTTCACCTTTTATCTACCCTCTTCCTGCTGGTTGCATTGATGAAGTCTACAAAGCAGCCTGAACTGAAAATCGGCTTGATAATTTGTATCATACTTTCTTACCTATCATTATAGTTCATCATTACCTTCTAGAAGATTTTCCATTTCTTCTGAAACAAGTGAAGACAGTACACTCTCCCTCTCTTCTTGGGAATCAGTGCAGCTGTCCGTATGTCAATCTACCCACAACATGTTATGTCCATCTAGCAGCTCAGTGGAAGAACTGAATGGATTTAGCTGTACTTGATCAAATTTAAGTTTATTCTTATGTTTATATTAGTACAAAACATTAAAAACTTGAGAAATAAATGACTAGATGGAAAACATCACTAAAAACTGATGTTGTATGAATTTAATCATAAGGATTATCAGGATGTCTAAGGACACTGTGTTCATTATCAGCTCTAGGAGTGCTGAAGATTATAATTTATTTTCATTTTTTTTTCCTTCTCAAGCCAGTCCAATATTTTAGCGCATCAGATGTTTCAGACAGCAAACAGGGGCAAAATGGGTTATCTACAATGTACCTGTCTGGCCCTGGAAGCTATGGTTTCAGTCTTTCATTACCAAGAACTTCATAATGGTTCATTGATTATGTAATCAATTTCAATAGAGATTGATTGTATAAGTAATATACCTTGAAATCTACATGACATTTACATCTTTTATTCAGTATCTCTTAAAATTAAACCAAATATTAATATACGTCTTAAGTCAAGAATTCTAAAGTCAATAAGAGAAATAGCTAGAAGCCACTTGAAATCTAACAAAAATTTACTTAAGCTTAAAACAATAACATCATCTTGAAGCTTGCTTAAGAATTATTGTGAATTTATTTAAACTCAAGTTCAAGGCTGGGATAATTGGTCTTTTGTGGAAAGAAATCCTTTAATTCTCATGCTTGTCCCCCTGAAATACAAGAATTTCAGCAACATATCAAAATAAAGTTGTGTATAAATGGTGAAGTCTGAGTCACACATCAGATGCAATAACCAGAGAGATGTGGCTGTGAAAATTGTCCAGCAGTTATTTCCAGCTATGCACAGAATGAAAATCCCAACAGTAGTGCAAGTGTATAAGCTGTGTACTCAGGCAGACAGTTCATAAACAATCTGCTTTGTTGGCAGTATAAGAGCATAGCAACAATAACAAAAAAGTATAGCAAAGCCAGACTGCAGTGGAAGATGAGCTTCTAACTTACGAGCATTTGGACAGAACAGTGTAAACATCAGTTCTCTAGCCTCTGTTCACTGTCAGAAATTTCCATCCTTGTCTCTGCATTATATTTCCACCTTTTGACCACATAATGAGGTTGACTGGAGCAAATTACATTTGACAGAGAATTTTCTCTGACTTCGGAAAATACAGAAAAGGTTATGTCATCCACTGTGACACCAGAAATCTTTGATTCTGGCTTTTGACCTAAACTTTTTGATGCCAAAGAATGATGCATTAGGAGCACTGATGAATATGAAAATAGTGATATAGGTTAGTGCTGTTATTAAGTAAGATATTGGCCAGTGTTAATTAGATCTGTGATGACATTTTCTACAGTGATAAGTTCCAACTTCTATGAAACAAATGTCTATGGATTTTGTTAGAGCATTCACAGTTGGTGTCCAGCTCTCTCCCCTTGATTGCCAAGGCACTCAACACATCTTCAGCCGCAGATCAGCTGTTGTTCTTGTGAGCAGAACCACTGTTTATCACTTTCCCAACAGGTGGCTGAACCTGAAAGATCCAAATCAAGAATTTCTTTGCATTTTGAGCACGACAGACAGCCAACTTCCATTTAATTCACATGTTTTTGAGTCTACTTTGCTCACTGTTATTCCATTGTCTTACATTTCCAGGACAAAGACCCAAATCACAACTCTGCATTGGCCACTTCCACTCACTTCCACATATGTTATAAGCCAAATCTGACATTTTAATGGTTGTTTTCATTAAAGAAGAGAAAAAGATGAAAGGTTCAGGTTACCACTAAAGTATTCTTTCTTCTCTGAGTCACTGTTCTTCCTGCTTTACCTGTAGAAGGTTACATAAAGAAGTACTGGAAGACTAGCAATGAAGTTATAAAATTACAGAATCAATTTCCATTTAAAGAAATAAATCATGATGTAGATTGTTGTTAAAATATTACCACAGGTTTTGAGGAGCTCCCACTATCTAGTAATAATTTTTCACACATTTTTCAATAAACAGTCATAATTAATATTTAGGTTTTAAATCTCAGCCTGAATTATCTCAAAGCAAAACAAACAAACAAACAAACAAAACAAAAACAAAGACAAAAACAAACACAGACAAAAACAAACAAAACAAAACAAGCAAACAAAAACAAAACTAAACTAAACAAAATAAAAAGAAGATCCTGGATAGGCAAGTAGCTGACATACTAGATGTTATTCCTTCCTGAAGAAGTGTTTAGAGATACAACACAGAAATCCCAATGGCTGTGAAAGGGATTGTGACTTTTTCAGACGTGCCTACTTATAGGAGACAATATCTTTGTTATCAGATCTTTAGATTAAGACTTCTGCCATACATCTATATTGGAATAGCCTGTTTGCCATAAGAGGATTAAAGATACAGTTTTATGGTCTTGTGGTATTTGGTGTGGTATTTAGATATCTTAAATCTGAACTCCAGTGCAGCAAGATGATGGACACCTCTTCTTAGGGAGCTCAAAATTTTTAAGAGACAACTGTTTCATTTCAATGAATATATTATTCAACCTTAAGAATTTTGGCGTAATTCATGGCCACTTCTAGACACAAGCCAGGGTTTAATAATGAAAAGTCAAAGAAAAACATGATATGTTAATAACAACAAAATGAATTTGCCATCTCTCTTCATGAAAATGAAGAAAAACTGAAAATTGCTTTCTGATGTATTCAACAAACTCATTATAATCAACCATACTACTCACTTCGAGCAGACAGCAAGAAATCCTAACAAAGTATTAAGCCCCATGCGGACAGAACTTTCATGAAAACCCAAAGGAGAGAAAGGAGAGTGGAAGGACATCACCAATACTTGTCAGGACTACTGTTTCTTCCATAAGATTGAAAAACAAAGAAGAGGTGAGAAGCATTTTCGCTCTCAGATACTGATTTAACAATTCTAGCAAAGAGTAATTCTCATTCACGTCATCTGCTTCCGCTGTGAGAGTGGCTCTGAGAATGCAACCATGGGGAAGTATGTTTTGATCAAGTCTGTCGCTTTCCCTTTCAAAGCGACTGAGATAATGTGGCTGTGGAATGGCACCTTTTAATCAGATCAGCGGGATTCCATCGAAATGAAGTACAATGCAGCTGCAAGTTAGCATTTCCCTAAAACAGGTGTACACTTCAACCTTTACAATTGTGAACACAGCCCTCATCCCTGTATCCCAAACTACGCTTCAGTAGAACTGTGCTCAGCATTGCCTCTTACTTTTTGCCTTTTTGTCACATTTTCTTTCTGTGCAAAGCAGATTTATATATGTGCCAAAAATACCTTTAACTAGCATAACTCAAATGAGTTTTGGGTATTTTTTGCAAAAGGTAAAAGCAGGTTGAAAGTAAAATCAATTCCTTGCCTCATTTGCCCTTATAGATAGTCTGCCTTTATGACCGAACTTAAAAGAAAATATGGTAGAGGGTTGTGCTATCAAGTAGAGGATGATCAGAAGTAGATATTTTGGGAAAAAATAGACTGATAGACTGATGTTAACCCTGACACAGGCCTACACCCTCTGTTGCTAGTTAGTAAATGCTGTAGTGTTAACTGTGTTACTCCCCTTTCTTTCATGTACACTACATAACGGACTAATTAGTTGCAGCTGATGCAGTTGTGGACATCATAATGATCACAGACAGTGGAACACAACTTCTGTAAGTCTACCTAGGAATAAGAAAGTAGTAGTTGCTGGGAGAAAACAGAAAAATCCAGATATGTCTGCCAGGTTGAAGACAACCAGGGGAAAAAGAAAGGATGGTCACACTGTCTTAGTATCTTTTAGAGCTGATTTCCCCTTTTAGGGAATGGACCTTTCCGATGTTATGGGGCTAAGCACAGGTGACATGAACCTTCTGCCAATTTGTCTTGTGCAAGGAATTTTCCTATGATGCATCTCTCCTTGTGTGCAGAGGATGACTTACTGCAGAGCTGGTAATTCCTGCAGTTCTTCAGGTATGAAATACAAGACTAGCACCAGTAACACAGGCTGAGGCTTGGGATTGCAGAATCAAAGTTGCGGTAACCACTGTGTGCCACTTCCATTGTCATATGAAGGGCAGATCGATAATTTCTCATCTCTGCAGAATGATGAACACATTGCAACAGCCTTCCCTGAGTTTCACACCCCCACCAGCAGAAAGTTGTTCTTTACCTAAGAAATTTAACAGCATGAGTTTTATCTCAAGAACTATAAACTCCAGTTGTGCTTCCACTTAAATTTATGGCCAGAAGTTTAGAGACTAATAGAATCTAAAACATGAGTGTCTCAAACTTAAATTAGAAAGCTGGCCTTTGCAGCTGGGAGTTCAGAAAAATCTTTATTCAACAAGCACGGCAATGACATATAACATACTCTTGTACTGGACACTCATCATCTCATTAAATAGAAACTTAAACTGAGGAAACTATTGCAAAAAAGTAAGGAAGTAACGTCAGTGGTGTGCAGTAACTGTAATATGTTTTTTCAATTCCTCAATAAGATTAGTCAAAAAACAGGAAAGTAGAATAGGCTCATAACAAACATAACATAGCTGAATTATTATTTCCTCCTTTCTTTATCTCTCTCAGGTGAAGGAACACCAGAGGTGGACATAGGTGAAAACTTCTTGAGAAATAGGTGGATTAGAAAATCCTTGTAGCCAGTAAAGCTGATACTACTGCCCATAAAACCACTTTTTTAGTTAAATGGAAGGATGTCTTGAACATATTTTACTAAAAGCAGCAAGAAGGGATTAGAGTGGGAGTGTATTAAAAATGAAATAAATGATCTCTAGTGAAAAGGAAGAGCTTGGGACTTTCTTATGGGAGTGTACGATCTTAGAAACTTGTATTAGATAGTGGTTGCTTCATCCCACACATGGGATCTTAGCCTCATCCAGATATTCTATAAAGGGTGATACTTAACTCGAGATACCAGCTTAATATACCCACAACAGACCCACAGGTAATAGCTGTCAGTTTTTAAGCTCTGTTTGCCTTGAAGCAGGGCTTAGAACATAATACTTATTTCTTATGAAGCTTGTATTGGAATTTTGTATGTTAAATTAACATTATTCCTCAGGGATTTTTAATTTAAAATCTTACATCCTCTATATTTTTTTATCTTTTATTAGACTCCTGGTTTACTTTGCCTTCACTACACCTCTGAGGCTCAAATGCTATGACTGTTATTTGAAGCTTCGCTCCCAACTTATTTTATGGCACAGGAGTAAGAAATAAGAAGGAAGTCTAAATGAAAAATATTTAGCAGAAGACATTGAAAAGATAACAGATTGAAAGAAAATAGGTAAAATTAAATGTAAAACATGTAAGATTCTAAATCAGCCTTATTCCTGAAAAGCAAGAATAAATTTGGCTAAAGGAAGGAACTGCTTATAATAAAACAAAAGCGGAAAGATTTATCTGACTGAATTTCATACAAAAGTTTCAGCTAGTAACTCTAGCCTCTTACAGTTAATGGGAAGAAACAGGCAACTCTGGAGGGCAATACATCTAACATATTTTAAATGCATATCTCAAGATGAAATTAATGGTCATCTTCGTGTGCAGATTTTTCTCAATCAATTACAAAGGAAGTCTGGGGGCTTAGCTCAGATTTAGGGGTCTAATTTTTAAGTGCCTACACCAGGACAGATAAATCGTGTCCAAAACATTCAAATATATGTTAACGACAAAATAAAGTGGAAAATTTAATAGAAGACACTTTCAGAATACATTTCAGAGAATCATAGAGCATACTGGGCAGATATCTAGACTAAAACACATTGACTTTAAGGATCCGATTGAAAATCCACTGTAAGCAGTGAAATTATCTGAAATAGCACTGGCTTCAAGAAAATGACAAGTAAAACTTCTGTATTTCAAAAGACATTTAGAAACACCCTTTCAACTCCCAGTTTAATGTGGAGTCCTACTAGATATAGTCTTTGTCTAAGACTTGTGTTTCTACTCTTCTTCCCTTCTCCTCCCCACTTATAGATGGATTGTCTTATATACACTCTTTCACCCCTATGTTTTATACATTTTGGCTGTTCCCACTCAACAACATCATATCCTGTTTTCTTGAACCTTCGTTTCTTCTTTATTTTTTTTAAATACTTTTTAGTTTCTCTTCAGTTGTTTTTTGTTGTTTTTTGTTTGTTTGTTTGTTTGTTTGTTTGTTTGTTTTTGATTGATTTAATTTACTAGTCTTGAAATCAATTTAGGGGAAGCCAAATAATTTTAGCTTGGATTTACTCCAATAGTTCCATCATCTCTTAATCACATAATTCCCCTAAGGCCTTTGTCTCACTTTTTTATCTACACAGTAAACACCATTCACATAGATGCACATGTCATGCAGGCACAGGTTGTTCTTTAATTCCATCACTTACGCAGTCACTTGTTTTTGACTTTAAATATGAGAACAACAGAAATCTCAAGAATGTCTTTAAAAGCAAGCTACTTTCAAGACTTGTAGTACTCCAGAGCTAACTCTATTGCATCCAAAGACCCTTTACAGTTGAATTTGAGAAGAACAGACTACCCACACATAGAAACACAGACACACACAGGCACATACATTTTCCTCCCTCTAGGAAACAAACCTGCAGTGTAATGGGACCAAGTGGGCAAAGAAATAATGGAATGTACTTTATTTCTAGGTGAGCATTCAATAGATGGGCAAACATGTCTATTAGCCACACTGCCACAAATCAGCTGCTCACTGCAGTACCACAAGCAAGCTTTTCAAATACTTAGTAGTGTGTGGAGAGTCTCTGGCTGTGTGCTGTGAACAAGCCAGGGCTTGATGCGGCTGTGCTACACGGGAGGATTTGCCTGAGACACCAGAGACAAAAGGAAAGTAAACAGAAGCTGCTCTGCCCTCGACCCAGGCTGCAGGAGGGGCGTTGCCGCTGCGCATGAACAGTCTGTGAACAGTGCCCTGCAGCCAATCACCATAGTGGGGGGGATGAGTGACTGTAAGTGTAACCAATTGTAGCCTGCACTTGCCGCATGGCCTTTTGGTATAGAGTATATAAGGCTTGGAAAAACGTGGTCTCGGGGACATTGATATTCAGTGTTGTTTAAGAGTTCATTAAAGAGTACGGATGGTAAATTCACATTGAATTAGACTCCTTACTCTCGCCCGGCCCGCCCATTCGATCAAAGAGCTTATGCCGGCGTCTGGATTCGTTGAATTTATTACTACAGTAGTGTTTTATGTATTTCTATAGGAATTCCAGGAAACACAAAGCATTTTTTTTTTAAAAGGAAAAGGTGCTAACAGCTGACAGACATTTCCTATAATTATCTTACCAAAAAAAAAAAAGGAAAAAAAAAGAGAATTAATTTTGTGATAATGGAGTGAATGATAAAAATATGCTCTACCATATCTGATATTTTTATATCTACTGAATTGGTCCCAGTACCCTAACACATTGTGAGCAAAGAGCAATTCACCATTCTGCCACAGTTTCACATAGTAATAACATAAGATGGGCAAGATATAACCATAGAACTGTATTTCGAATTACTGGTTAATAGATAGATTTTAAGAATGTATATAAGAAAGGTAGATTTTCTAAAGCAAATGTAGTGTTTAGTAAAGTGACAGTTCACTGCCCTGTGATGGCCCCTCTTTATTCACATAAAACCACAGTGCTCAAGAATCAGATTAAATTAAGCTTACTATAAAGATAACAGTTCAACATTTGAGTGTAGCTATCCTAGATTACCTGGCTGAGATTTCCAAAAGGTAGCAGTAGCAGTAATGTTTTTTTTTCATGAGTCAACAGCCATATATCATCAAGCTCATTTCACATAGAGCAAAGCAATTCGCTGCTCTCTGAGATCTGGTTTGAAACAATCACCTAGAAAAGAGGGATCCTATATCCCATTGTGATACCACTGAACCCATAGACATTCAGTCAAGAAATTTTACATTGAATTGTTAGATCTAGCCGAGAAGAGTTACTCACTGAGATAAAAAAACAAAGTCATCCAACCTGGAGAATAAACCTCAAAACTGACAACACGTTTTCATTAATTACTCTTAACCTGTTTTGATGGTCTTGACACTGTTTCATATTTTCTGGTTTGACTGAGTAGTGATTACAAAGTCCCCATGAAGTGGTATGTACAGTAGGTTTAGTTTATCCAATAAAACATAATGATTCTTAATTTTTTATGTAATTACAGTTCTATTCAGATAAACAACTCTCACCTTTTTTCTGGTATGGGCTCTGTAATTAGTTTAATGTTTCATACCTATTAAATTATGGATAGAAGCCTCTCTTTTCAAGGGTGAATAGGTGAGCATAAATAAGAATATCTTCCTCATTTGTCTTCATGTGGACCTTCCACAAGATCAGAGTTCCCAGTTCCTCAATTTGCAGCTCCAAACTCAGCACTGATATCTGAAACGTCGACATATTTGTATAAAATGTTCTGCAACAGCTTGTGTGTTTAATCTTCAAACATACAGTTAATATGCCTTTGGACCTTGTGTTCCAGAGCAGGATGATTTATTAATTTATTTATTTAGTAGCTCGATAAAACATTCAAAGGGCAAGTTTATACTTGCCCACAGGTGGGCAGTTTGTAGAGATTGACATGTTCCTAAGGCTTTCAGTTTTCAAATTTACTTTGTGCTAGACACAGGTGTATAAGAACTTAAATTGGTATAAGCCCCAAGAGAGGTAATTATGTGTTTAGAAGAATGCACATTTTACTGTGTAGCATACAACACAGAAAAATTACCATGCATCAGGCTTTTGAGAGACAGGAGAACTTTAGGGAGGTAATAGTTATAGTTGTGCATGGATTTATTCTAAAGTTAACTCCCTTGAAGGCTTATCAAAAGTAATGTTTTTTTAAAATATTTTTCATTTAAATATATCTTCTTCATAGTTCAGCATATTGCCTGTGAAAATGCTCTGAATCTAACTACCTCATGAAGATATTTCAGAAAATCTCATGCTTCAACAGACAAGTCTTTTTGTTCCTTTTACAAG
This sequence comes from Patagioenas fasciata, assembly GCF_037038585.1. Lineage (NCBI taxonomy): Eukaryota > Metazoa > Chordata > Aves > Columbiformes > Columbidae > Patagioenas > Patagioenas fasciata. The sequence continues at coordinate 36,906,469 of NC_092520.1, forward strand.
CAATGTTAGGCTTTTTATCTCAAAGCAAGTGTCCAATGACACTGAAAGAATCTAACTGGCTATGTGGAACATCTTCATGTACAAAATTAGTACAAAATTAGTACAAAATTTCGTATTACAGTAACAAATAAGAGGAAAACTTGACTTAGTGTTGACCATACTCAGGGGATCACCATTTCTCTAAATAAATATAATTTAAATACATGACAAAATAAATATAATTTAAACGTATGACAATTGCAGTTCACTAAATTTTCTAAGCAGTGTTCTTCCATTTTCTTTTGCTTGTAGGTTGCATTGATGTGTCTGTAAAGGTACATTTTTTACTCACATTGAAGATGTGAACTACAGATCTCAGAGAGATTTGGCTGCCTTCACCAAAAGTCTGTGAATGATGTGTAGATGGCACGTAGAAACACAGGTTGGAAGCAAAAATATGTAATATGGTCCATGGCAGTGAAGGTACATAAACAAAAAAAACCACATCAATTTAAAAATATCCTGTTTTTCAGAAAATCTTTTCATAGAAACTGATTCAGGACAAGGGTGTTTCTTCCATATTTCACTTTCTGCAAGAACACTTGACTGCAATATGGTCAGAAAGCTCATTTTGATGCTAAAAACACATCCCTGAGTCAGAGGCTAATCTGTTGTGAGGGCAGACACAAACCCACATCTGGTATACAATAGGAAAATGGTCTATGGTTTTGGAAATGTACATTAGGAAGAACCAAGAAAGGAGAGATCTGGATGTAACTATTGGGGCTGCATAAATTCTAAAAGATTTTCGTGTAATTCAAACATGTTATTGAAATTCATATAAACGTATTCCTGTTTCTTGCCTGAAAGGCTGCAGTGGCTTTCTCATTCTAACATATAAAAGTCTATGGCAACCACAAGTCCATCATCAAAGCCTACCTAAGTCCTTCTACAGAATACCATCCTCAGAAGCCCTAGACAGGTAATCTCTTTCTTTTTCCTGTAAAAGCAAGGTTTAGCTGACTGTATGTTTTCTTTGCCTGTATATTTTTAGTGAAGACATGCTCTAGGTTCATATATTAACAGATCTATCTTACTAAGAAGTTTTGGGTATACTGAAGAACACTGAACACTGAATACTAACATGCAGTCTATATAAGTAGGCCTACTTGTGGCTGCATTTGAATGGAAATTGGTCATTCTCATGATTGCCCTTAAATGAGGAACTGAAGCCATGAAAGTTCACTTTGGAAGGTATTCTAATTAAGACACTGACCTTAAGACCAAAGAAATGTGGCTGTACAGAGGAGCTGATGATCTTGTACTTGGTGATGCCTGGGACTGACTTCAAATAAAGGGTCTTTAATACAGAGAGAACTCTATCACCAAAAAACATCCATTCAGCGGCATGGGAAAATGAAATACTTCCTTTCATGTGCCTTTGCGAGTGTGTCCTGAACATAGCAAATTCATGTACGAAACACAAAACTTTCCTAGAAGTAAAAAAAGAAGGTCGTGGACTCAAGTACTATACAATAATCTCCATGGCCACTTTCTTGGGCCATATCTATTTATCTCATTTTCCATTTCTGCCAGGATGGGCGTATAAAAAGCAGATGTACCTGTGGCTCATCACAGCCCTGCTCGCTCTTCTGAAACACCCTGTTCACAATTTGTCATCAGTCTATGGCTCTGTGAAGTGTTAGTGTTTGGAAACCGTATAACTAAAAAGGTCCCAGACCTCTTCAGGAACTTTCTCCTCAGTATACAGAAACATGGACTATCAATTTTGTACAACTCCATCTGGAAGGCATGCCTCTCTCTCTACCACCAATTTCTCTTGACAAATGGTAGCTTCAGATGTTCAAAGTTCGAACTTCACTACACCTGTAGCTAGGGCTACTGTAGCCTCAGGGGAATTTATTCCAACAATGGATGGAGTTCTATTTAATCTGAATTAAAGAAGTAAAATGTAAGACCCCTTAACTCAATTCCAGGTATGAACACTGCCCCTGCAAGGTAGGAATCCATTTCCTCTTTTCTACTGCCACAAAGTCAAATACTCCACCTTCAAGTGTTTTTATCACCAACAGATTCTCAAGTTGCTGCACGAGTTCACTATTTTTTTTCTTCTGAGAGCAGGGATAAAAACATTTTATTACTTTCTTCTTTTCAGTGGATATGAAGTTACTAAACAAGTGTCCCCACCTGTGTTTATAAATGTGTATAATGAGGCTGATCTTTAGCATGGCTTGTCCCTAGTTCATCAGCAGATATTGTGAATACCCTGCCTTGTGATTCCGCCATTTTTACTCACACCTAGCTCCACCTACACAACACATACTTGAATCAGATCCTTGTTGTCTCAGCGAAATAAGTAAATGCCTTCAGAGAAAACGTAAAACATCTTTTGAAACTTTTGAGTATTAGAAAGACTAGTAAAATGGCATTTTATTTATGTTTAACCCCCGTAAGTGATTTTGACCTTTCGTGGTGGATTTGCTTAAGGGTGACTGAGTCATATCTCAAGCTGTACGTCTTTCTGCAGTTTAACAGTGAGAAGGTGGATGCAAACCTTTTATTCACTTTCAGTGCACACCGAATTTCATCCACAGTTTTTTACTCTTGAGTCCCAGATTAAAACCAAAACAAATGTTTAGAACAAAAATATGCAGATCTGAGTTACCTGGGATTCCTGATACCAAACTGCCTATTTTGATGAAAAAGCAAACAACTAAAAGGAACCTATAGCTGAATTGCTGGATATATAAGTTAATCTCATGTTTTGGTCAGCATGATACTGTTGAAAACACAGAAACTGGTACATTGTAAGCATCATGGCTAAACAAAAAGGTCCAGTTTATCAAAGATAAAGCTGAGGTCACAATTCCTATCAAATCATTATATTACTAGAGTTTTGCTTCTATTTTCTGAGTTAATTAAGAGCTATATCTAATTTTCTCAATATATCTTTAGGTAGTAATGCGACATAAAGTTTCCAAGAATAATTACTTATGAGTCATTTGTTCAGTACTTGAAATTCAAAACCAAAATCGTATTGAAGTTATGTTGACACTGCTGTTTTTGCCTGATTGGAAATGTGAATTATGTTAGTGAACTCACTTTACATGACCTCTTCTCTTCTCTTCTCTTCTCTTCTCTTCTCTTCTCTTCTCTTCTCTTCTCTTCTTTTCTCTTCTCTTCTCTTCTCTCAGTATTATCTATTTCCACAAAAAAATCCTGCCAGAAAATGTACTTACCGATAGTGAAGACGTTACAAAGGAAAAACACAGATGCTTCTAAAGCCAATCTTCTTCTTAAAGAAGGCTTGCATTATTGTCTCAACATTTTATTTTTTTCAGTTGCAGTTTCACCCATACTTCACACAATTCTATTTACAGGTACAGGGTTCCTAAAGCATCTGAAAATAAAGAAAAAAAGACAATTAACAGTAGAAACATTTTTTCTAAGACTTTGCATATTAACATTTCATTCCAGCATTATAAATCATGATTCATAACTTGTGGCTAATTTGATATTTCTAAATGTTTCTTCAGATTTCACTTGATGTCTCCCCATGTCAGGAAAGCAGGTGCTCAGCAAATAAACTCTTCTAAATGAAGACTGGCATTAATTCCCTCTCTTCATTCTTTCTGGGATCAAAAGATGGACTTCAGCCACTCTGTTCCATTCCAAACCTCTAAATTTGGAACAAGATCACACTTTTAACTGTAATATGAAGTTGATGACATTCATACTGTAATCCATTAGAGGTTGAGCTGAACCATCAAATTCATTTCGATTATAATCCCAAGCACTTCAAATCCAGTTCTCCATAAGAGAAATTTAAATATATTAAGTCAGTCAAGATCTGCAGCTCTTCATGTGTTGTTAAGAGACTTAAAAAAAAGAAAAAAAAAATATTAGAGAGAACATATGACATTTTTATCAAGTAAGAATTAATTTGAACAGCGGGTTGACATGCATTAGAGCTGTTCTGTAAGTTTTTGCAGTTCTTCATCTTAACATAAAATAAACATTCCGCTTCTTTTTTGTTGTTTGCTCCTATTGATTTTTTTTTTCTGAAAAAAAACCGTGGGCTCTTGATTAACATTTCACATTAGTATCCCTATTTACACTGTTCTGATCAGCATGTAATTATTTTGTGAATAAATGCAAATATGGTTTTCTGATGTCTAACTTTGTGCACTAGTGAAGTTAAAGCAGCTATTTATTTACAATAGCATAGTACACATTATACCAGGAAATCTAAATCACACTCAAGTTCAAATGTTAACAATAGATTAGAAATATTCATTAAATATACAGGAATGCAAGGGAATTCAAGGTGGTATCATATATGCCTTCAACAGGAAATCTAGGAAATATTGCTTAATGGTTGTAAGACAATAATTTAGATGTAATTTAAATGTCCAAATTTAATATTTCTCAAGGTATAAGAACCTGAATGTTTAATAGGGCTATTATTATAGGGTAATTATTATTAAGGACTTGCTATTATGAATGCTGGAGGTTCATTTAGAACATGTGAAGGCCATTCAAATTCAGAACTACACACATTTGTTAAAAAAAGTTTTCTGTCACTATATTATATTTAAGAGTATTTTTACCCTACTTTCAAATGTCTACCAGTACTAGATTTATGATCTTGAAGTTCCAGGATTCAAAAAGCCATGCAGAGGAAAAAAAAAGTATAAGTCACCTGTAGGTCAGCAGCATATTTGTGTTCATGTTTTCCTTGTTTCTTTGGATTTCAACTGGGCTGAGTTTTTAAAGGTATTTTAAGAGTTTTTAAGGATTTTTTTATATTTTCTACACCTTTTGTGTCAGTCTAATTTGTTTAAGCCTAACTGCTCCCTTTCCATTCACCAACTTATAATTCCACTGAAATCAAGAGCCATAATCCTGAAAGACTAATTTCTTTCCACTCCATTCTTACTGGGAAAACAACCAAGCAAACAAAAAGCAGTGCAAACAAAAACCTTCCTGATGATTTCTTAGGTATGAAAACAGAGCACTTTTCTAGCCTCTCTGTAGTGGATGTTGAAGATCAAGAAGAGTGCAAAGGGGGTGAGTTTCTGCATTGTGTGGGATCTTGTATGTTAGTTTTCTGCCTCCATATACCAGGAATGTGACTAAGTTAGCTCCAGTGACACCAGCTACTCTAAAAAGAAAAGTACATCTAATTCTTCTTTTTCACTCTCATCTTTACAATGAGAAGAAGAAGAGAACATATATTAGAGTTTAATTCAAAAGCGGTAGCTACAACACTCATGTCCCTGAGTTCAACAAAGGCTACCAGAACTCTTAGTTCAGTAGAAATTTGCACAAATAAAATAGTTCACTCATATTTCATACTGGACAGCAGTCTTTAATGTATAACTCCCTAAGAAGGTTCCCCTTTTGCAGTCCCCCATCCTCTATGGCACCATGAAAAGTTTTGGTGCCTCAAGAAGGATCACTATTTTATACTGTTCTTTAGAGCTTCTGTTGGTTTTTCACTATGTATTGAGCTGAGCAATAGGGAGAAACAGCAGCAGTTGCGTCTCTACTAATGAATTAAAGGAATTCACAGAACTTTCCCCTGCTTTGGAATTCAATTGTCTCTTCCATTGAAACTGATAACAGAGTCCCTGGAAGGGACATTTATGCTAGGTTCATATTTGGAAGTTAGGAGAGAACCTGGGCTTACTGTCAATAAGCAGTGTGGCCATAGCGAACCAGTTTTATAAAGTAAGAGCTTAGCAGTTCAGACTTGAGCATTCCCAAGGCAGCTTTCTTTGTTTCCAGAGAACAGGTGAACACAACTTTCCTAAGGAGCAATATGGTACATTTAGCTTGGGAAAGATTAGGAAGTACATGGAGAACCCAAAATAGACTGTGACAGCGAAACATGGCCCATCAAGTATGAGTATGGTTCCCAAGAAGAGCAGAGAAAAAACATTCAGTAAAGTCTTGGAAATGTCAGAATAGGGTTTCTTGAAATGTTGTCTTTAAGGTAAAGGTTGGAGAACATCAGCCTTATAATTATTCATCTTGAGGGTTCCCTATCTTATGAATTAGTAGTAATTCCTTCTATACACGATTTGTTTGTTTCTTTTTAATCTCTCAGAATGTAAGGCAGTTTAATTAGTAATATTAATTACAGCATTAGGTGACTCTGTTCTTGTAACTGTCATTTCAGTGATATAACTTCAGAACTTTATTACCTTAATATTTTCCATGTAGCACAGACTACTATACAAATGCACAAGCTAAGGAAAGCAGAAATCACATCAAAAATTCTTCTAAGGTATTTTCCCAAGACTGTTTTGTTTTGTTTTCTTTTTTTCCTTTTTTTATAAGTCCTCAGAAAATTAGTTGAAATTGCTGAATATCAACATGAGACTTTTCAAGCTTTAATATTTCACAAGAAAATAGAAACATTCTTTTATAAACCTGCACGGAAAAATGTCAAGAAATATCAATTATGCAACTATTTTTGGAAGACGAGAATCTGATACTTTATGTTATGATGAAGACCATTTTTTTCATCTGCAATATGTATTTTCAAGGTACTTGGAACCCATCTCCCCTGCCTATAGTGTTAAAAAACAGCATGAGGAACATTAGAGGGGTAATCAAAAAATCTACCTTCTGAGTTAGCCACTGGCAAGACAGAAATATTGGAGACCAGGGCAAGGGTATTATCTGAGATCCAAGTTCTTTCTGGAAATGCCTTTCAGGATCTAAGGCCCGGAAGCCTGTTCAGAAGTTGTCACACAGTGACTGGAGCAAAAGAATAACCTGGTGGCCTACTATGAGTGCCTGTTTAGAAAATAATACTCCATTTTTCTTTTATAACCTTCCTCAGAGATTTCTTAATTACTTTGCTATTAAAAAATAAGTTTATAAAATACCTTTAAGTTATTGGTAGCTGGGACTTTAAAGCTGAGTTTTAAGACTTTGAGGATTCAGGGCTTTGCTTTCTCGTGATTCTTGTCATCTTTCCAAGCTGGTTTGAGTATGCATTTTTACAGCCATTCTGACTGAAGAAAATATTAATCTGTTACATAAGAGACAGGAACAACCATCACAATTATGTTTTACTTGCTTTTAAAGAAAGTCTCTCTTAAATTTCTGTGGAAAGATCATATCTGTAGGTCCATGACAAGTAGCGAGTTTTTTCCAGATTGGATCCCTTAGTCAAAAGATCACACAGGATGGAGTTAACTTAACTAAATACAGGCTCCTTATGCTGAGATGCGCACTGCCAGCTTGTTTGCCACAGAATTGTAGTGAACCACATCTGTCTATAGAACATAGGGTTCATTTGGTTAAAGAAAGACATCTACATCTGATCTGACCACCAAAAGTTCCTTTATGCAGTGTATTGGAAGAAATGGGCACTTCTGAAGTCTAATTAACAATGTTTTAAAATAGACATCAGCTTAACAGATCATCTTAAACACATCCAGTGAGTGGTTTTGCTTTTTTCTTTTTTTCCCGTTCTAATTTATGTTTAAGAAGCCATATACCACAGGCTTCCTTGTGCATCTCTACAGTGTGCATGCCTGCATCTTTAAAAGGGACAAACTCCAGCCCCAGTTTCTGAAGCTGGTTCTTCAGCAGGAGGATGCCAAGTGCCCAAGCTTGCCTATGTGCAGAAGAGGAGGTTTAGCAATTTAGAGAGTCAAGTCTAGAGGAAACTCAATCGTACGGAGGCAGCAACTGACCCAAACGGTTTCTGACAATTCATGATTCTGAGTTAGGGGACCTCAGATTGCTTAGCACTTGTTTGAGATACGTAAGTCTTTCCACGTATATGCTCACGCAAAACTTGACCACAGAATCCGTAAAGCTGACCTTTAAATTCTAGGCAAGGTACAACTGATCTATCTCAAGCCAACATATTTTTATGGAGACTTTATCATATATTTGGTTAAAGGTGTACTGCTGTTCATTTGCAAGATGACCTGAATTACCCTCCTTTCCAAACAGCGCAGAGGAAAGGAAGCTTTAGGAGTTACCAAGTCAGTACTTGCTTTTAAATTTCTTATTTGCAGATCACGGAACCAGCAGATGCTGACAACTTTGTCAGAGATATTACAGGAAATCATGCAAAATTATAAAAGTTTTAAGTGGTTTTACTGAAGTGAATAAATATATCATTAGAGAGTTATTAAAATTCAGCTGTTCCAATTTTTTATTTCACAGCTATTATTACCTGTTTCTGGTTTACTTAGAGATACTTGAGTTCACAGACCATTGACTGAATGGCCTGCAACAGCCACTCAGAAATCATTATGGTCTTTTATGTTAAACTGGTTTCCACGTAAAGGCATTAAGACACATTTGGATGTGGTATAGGGCCAGCTAGGGTGAACAAAGATGACTGAGACATATGGCACAATATGAAAAGATTGAATTATTCAGTCGGGAAAAGACAAACACTGAAAAGGAACTGATTCATGTTTTCGATGCAATATAAACTATGGGGGGGGGGGAAAGAAGAAAAAATATACTGTTGTCTGGTCTGTCCCACAGTGTATTAAAAAAACACAATATCATAAAATTAAGTAAAAAGAAGATAAATATCCAATGTTTCATAAATGATGCTTCTACACCAAATAGTCTCAGCAAATAGAGTTCATACTGCAGAAAATGATTAAATATATTTCAGCTAGGTCTTAAAAAAAAAAAATGGATAATTTTATACCCACTAATAACATTTGTAACTAAGGTAGCTATGATAACAATAAGGCTAATCAGATCTCTTGTTGTACTGTGACACAATACTGCAGTCAGAAAGGAATTATTTGTATCCTGTGTAAACTATAAGGTAATGCAGCTTGTTACATGTCCTATGGAGGAAGTTTCTGTTAAAACACTAGGTGAAGGCAGTACTAGAATCACTCCTTTGCACAGTGACTGTGATCTGGAATAACCAGACTTAGCAGTGACATCCAAATTTAGTTATGGGTGAGACTGTTAAACATATTAGTGAAAATAAAATCATAAAATATTTTTCTGTGAAAAATGCACTATTTTACTTGTAAAATTGTTAAAAGATAAATTGTTTTATTTTTTGTTTGATTGACTTTTATGCATTAAATTTAGTCTTTTACGCAAAATTTGTAGAAAAAAACAGTAGAATACAACAGTATGGAGAAGCTGCATAAACCAAGAAAGATTTCAGACCTACGCACATTTTTTTTCATTTACACCCATTGTAAAACCATAGTTTCTTGGGATTTCTTATAAATATGGCAACAGCAATAGTGGCATGTTGATAACATGAGAAAAAATGTAAAAACTAAACTGATACTGAAAGGTAGAATTTTTACACACGTTTTCTTTGATTAAATTATGTTGTGAACCAGATTCCAGAAATATATTACTTTATCCTTTTAATTGAGATAATCTTTCACATTTTCAAATTTATAACCACTCTTGTTAAATAGTTTTACTTTTTCTCTCATTGCTGAGAATAAGTTATTTTTACCATCTTCAGGGTAGAAGAGAAAAAGTGGTACCTATTTTTTTGCAGTTTTGTAAAATTCAGTATCACAGGCCGTACACATATAATCATTCAGAAAATGCTGTGTAACTTTCTCTGGTGTATATAAGACTGGTCTTGACATGTTATTCGTCTGCAGAATAACAAAAGCTAGCACATTATCAAAACTTTCAACAAAAAATGTGAGAATTTCCCTGTTTTACAAATGAGGGAGAAATGGATGCACAGGGTGGTAAAATGACTTACCAAGGTAACTGGACAGACTGATGACAGGAACGACCCTACAGGTCAGACCTCCCAAGTCCTACTCCTCTGAGCTATGCACTTAAAGAGTCTTCTCTGGTCAGAATTTGAAGTCATCAGACAATTGGTCCTATCAAACATGCAATTTCAACCATGTGTTGTAAGTAAACATTTGTAAAGAAACATTATCTTCATTTCATTACATTTCAGTAATTATAGGGTTACATAGGAATAGGTATAATTATCAGAGAAGAGAAGTTACATTTACATCCTTAGAGACAGTTGCATGGTCTATGAAGAAGGTGAAGGTGGAACAGATGTTTAGGTAAAGTCTTTGCTTTGCAAGTCAGTAGTTACTATGCTTGTAAATATTCTATGTCACTTAGACAAAATATGTGGAAAACAGTGAGTCAAACTGGGACTTCTCCTTTGCAAGGAAAAACATGAGAAACAGAATATATGTGCAAAACATATTGCTTTTTCTGAATAGTTCCATAAATATGGATCTATTTAAAACCGTGGGGAGAAAACTTAGCCCATTCCAACTTCAACTCAGACTGCCATGTACTGAGCATCTTGGGATGAAAGGGTTTCTGTAGAAGAAGCTGCTCTACTTCAGCAGTAAGGCTCTTAGCTACAAAGAATTTTCTGTTTTCTCCTTGAGGGTGGGGTTTTCTTCCAGATATACATTAAAATTATTTCACAGCAGACAAATTTACACGAAAACATGTGGACAGGAGTTAATGCAACTCCTGTTATACTTTGTGTGACTACCGATCATAGTGGGATCACATTGTGACTTAATGTGGCACTGTGATCACTTCTACAGCAAACAAATATATCACAAGCATAAGTATCCAGAATGAGGAAAAGCAGAAATACTGTAACCTGTCAAAATCTAAATTGAGTATTTATATTGGAATAGCATTGACATAAGAGGGAAAATACCACCTAAAATTCTGAATGAATGAGAAGACACAGGAGTCTGAACAGAAGTTGTTTGATAGTATTTCAGACACCCGAAAGTATTTTACCTGGCCTCCTGATATCCCCCCCAGAAGTTGGAAGTCACAGTTAGGACCTATATCATACCTGTTACTCCTTTGTGAATATTTTATACATGGTATGGCATCTAAAAAGACACCAGACACCCGTGTTAGGCTCTCAAATTACTTCTTAGATTCCAATGTAGTACCCTGGAGAACACGCAGTCAAAATATATGGAGCAAAAAAATCTATCTGCATTTAATGTGAAGTTCAGCAAGTCAGGCTGCATCTAAATTGCTTGGTAAGTGTCTCTGTGGCAGGTTGGCAAGTCCTGGTCCCCTTATCATTCAAGTCAGAGACCTGTTAGCAGTGCAAAGTAGCAGCTTTCCAGCCTGCACACCTCAGTTCCCTTTCCATAAAAGAAATTGCTCACTTTTTTCAAAGGAATATATTACTAAAGTTAAGCTCTTTCCGGGGAAGATTTGGGCACAATGTCTTTTTACTTCATGCTAAGAATATGGCAACTGAAGTAGACTTCATAATCTGCTCCAATTTTTAAGAAAACTGTAAGAAAAAGGTGAGCAATAAGACTTGCCTGTGTGTAACATGCATGAAATTGGTATTCATTATCCCAGACTGTCTGTTGCACAAAAAGACACTGATCTAATATGTGTCAGACCATAATATAGAGAATGGAAGATTGCTTGTGCTTTCCTCTTCATGGCTGCTTTCTCTATACTTTCAATCAGATTTTCTGGCAGCAACTTAAGCAGCAATAAAAGTATAAGACAAATTTTTCTTCATTTCAGACTGTTACAATAACAGATTAAAATTCCACACTTTGTCAGCAGTCAAATAAAACACACAAACTTAGGTAGTATGAAAACATTGTAAGGTATGTGAACATTAGACTGAATAAGGTATAAAATATAATATAAAGGTAATTCATCGATTAACTGTACCATGTCTCTTATGAAATCATGAATTTCAAGTTGTTTAGATGAACTACAAACTTCAACATATTTATCATCATGCAATTCAAAAAATATAAGAAATCACAAAAAATAATGAAGGCTATTATAGATTGCTAACAAAAGTTAATTGATGGATCTAGCATATGATGCTAAAATGTATTAAAAATAAGAAATCAAATAATAATGAATTGAATTTCTTTTATAAAGTACTAATTTATTCTAAAATTTCTGTTAGTCAGCAATGCAGATTTATGCTGATCAAAGCAATCAAAGAACATCAATCAGAAGTCCAACAGAGTGTGATCATCAGTCAGATAGTTATATAAACAACTATTGAATTACTTAAATGTCAGTAACTTTAGAAGTTTGTTTCTTTTATGTTAATATTATAGTGTTCAACTTTTTTCAGTTTTTCTACATCTAACCCTTAGCAGGTTAGATGATATCTATCTAGGGTAGGGTTAGGGTTAGGTTATCACAGGAAAATAAGAGGAAGGAAGGAAGGAAGGAAGGAAGGAAGGAAGGAAGGAAGGAAGGAAGGAAGGAAGGAAGGAAGGAAGGAAGGAAGGAAGGAAGGAAGGAAGGAAGGAAGGAAGGGAGGGAGGGAGGGAGGGAGGGAGGGAGGGAGGGAGGGAGGGAGGGAGGGAGGGAGGGAGGAAGGAAGGAAGGAAGGAAGGAAGGAAGGAAGGAAGGAAGGAAGGAAGGAAGGAAGGAAGGAAGGAAGGAAGACGTGTTTAGAACTAAAGTCATTCCAATTTATACCCTGATGGTAAAAGTACAGGTAATGTGTAATCCTGTTCTTGATTTATAATCAATTTTCAAGTTATTCTAGCAAACTGAGAAAACAATAATAATTATTGTACCCTATAAATCATACCATTATTTTAAGCTTCTTTCTCTGTGAAAATCTTTGTCTTGTGGCTGAAAAATAATGCATTATCTGAAAACGTCTATTCTTGGCATACTTGCATGCTTTCTTGGAGCACAGTTCCTGTTAGGAGATATTTTAAGCAGTTTAATGAATTTTCTGATCTCAGTAACAGGGCAAGATGGAGATTGACACTTCTGGTTTGCAAAAACTTGTGATATTTGACATATTTATAACGTTACACTGAACTAAAAATTAGATTTTTTTTTTTTTAATGTGCCAAAATGCATGTTTTTAAAGGAGAAGAGATCAGTTCAGTTTTGCCTCTTGTTTCTCTGTCTTTCTTCTATAGGCTATTTTCCATTTCTTTCTCATAATTTTGTCATAAATTACTGAAACAATTGATTAGGTGATTTTTTTTTTTTCCAGTTCTTGTAAAAGTTCACAGCAGTTTTCATTCTGGACAATATTGGACATTTTGTTCTTCTCTTTTCCCCTAGAGATTAAAAACTTGAGGCATACTGGTTATCTATTAATACTTAAACTTGAGATATACAGTTTATCTATTTAAGTTCTCAAATATTATAGCAGGTAAGACAGAATAGGAAATATGCTTTTCCAGTCCTTTCCGACACCTTATGGTAAATTCCACACAGTCTGTCCCTTATTGTTTACTCAGAAGTTTCCAACTAACTTCAGCAGTTTGTTTCTGACAACATAATATGTAAATCCCTTAGTTTTTGTCTGAACTGCAATCATCTGTGGTTTATTCCTTCCTTAAGAAGGAAATATTTCCATGACACCAGTATTCCAAGATTCACTCAAAAAGGTAATATTTTCAAATTATGTAATATTTATATGTGAATACAAATTTTGTTCGAATTTCTTTTCTCTGCATCCATATCCAAATGTAGCAGAAGGATTCCTTTCTATGAAGATGCTTCCCAAAGTATTTGTGCAGTAAGAGTTAATAAGCTATTTCTTGTTTTCTGCATATTGAAATTATAAAGCATATATAATCATGGATCATCTTTTCCTTTGGAATTGCAGAAGCTTGTTCTTGTTTATGATCTGTCTGGAGTCTGTATAACAGACTGTCCAGGCCATACAACAGTTTGTTTTGCAGTCTGTTTAGATGACATAGCATTATCTGCAGTTGTTTGTTTATTTGTATTTCATCTTCAGCAGAATCTGGTATGCTCCAGACAGCTTTGTCCTGATAAAACCATCTTATTAGAACTTGGCATTCCTGTCTGAGTTTCTCCTTGTGCTTTCATTTTCTTTGCTCCACGAAAAACTAAAGTAAGCCTGGTGCAGCCCTAACATTGCTGTTGTCTTATGTATACAATGTTTCTTATTATTTGCAGGCTTGTTATTTTACAACATTTCTACAGACAATATTTTTTTATATTTAGATATTTCTTTCGATGCTTTTCTTAAAATGTATAATGGGTTTTCTTTTATGTTTAAAAACAAACATTTAACTGTTAGCAATATTAATGCTATTAATCAAGTTTATAAATATCTGTCTTACAAAAAAAAAAGGATAAAATAATAAACCATCCTTCTTTCAGGCTTTTTTTTTATTCAATCTTTCCTTACTGTTTGTGCAATTATAGTATTTGCATTGGGAAAAACAAACAAACAAAAAGTTTTAAAAAGCCCTTATTAAAAAAATCCTCAAATGAAGTTCAATTATTTGAGAAATTAAAGTAGTATTGTACTAGTTTATAAATTACTCATCTAGACTTGGTTAGATTGACCCCAAGATACTTCAATCTGGTAAAGCAATTAAAAAAATATTAGCATAGGATAATTAATTTTCCAGATTATTACAATGACAAACAACAATCTTACCTATAAGAAGGAAAATCCAGAATATTATAGGGCTATCATCATGTTTTCAAATTCAGAAAACTGCTGAGACAGACTGTCTGTTGGTAAGGATACAGAAGATAGCAACGGGCTAAGTAACAGTCAACACAGATTTGTCAAGAACAAATTATGGCATTCGAAGAAACTTCGATCTGTAGTAAGGGAGAAAGAGATTTGTTGTCATATACCATAATGTAAGTAATGTATGCGACATTGCCACATATGATGTTCTCACTACAAAATGAGTGAAAATTCATCTAGATCAAAATATTGTGAGTTGCATATAGGATTAGCTGAAGATCCATACTGAAAAACTAGATATCATAGTGCAATGCCAAAATAAAAAGCTGTGTCAAGTGGTGTTCCACAGAAATCTGTTCTGGAACTGGCACTATTTCGTATTTTCATTAATTATCTGGACAGCAGACTAGAACAATGTTTGTGAAATATACAGATGACACCAAACTCATAGCAGATGTAAGTACATTGAAGAACAGGGCTACAATTGAAAATTATTTACAGAAGGAGAAAAATTATAAAGTAAATAGAATGCAATTCAATATGGGACAAGAGCAAAATATTACTTTAAAGTTGATATAAATAACCACAAGTACAACATGGAAATCAATGAGTTAGACAGTAGTGCTGCTGAAAAATACTGAAATACTGTCTGGATTAGTTACACACACAGTGGGCATCTAGCACTTTTTGATGCACCTTATGGTATTCTGCCTGTCCTCCAGAAAAACATGTGACCATTGATCTCATGTCATACCTCGGGGTCACATCTGCATGTCTCAGATATGCTAGGTCTTCTCGAATGGCCGTTGGCATCTGTGTGTGTGGGTAACAGAACCGAGTCTTAAATAGATACAGCCAGTGGAGCAAAGACTCCTCTTTAGCTCACCTAAAAGTAGGCATATACACTTTGTCAAATGAATAGCTCTCCAGGCTACATTGGGATTGATTCAGTGACCTCCACATGACATTTCAGGAAAGCACAGGTTTCTCATTGGTGTTGAGTCATACCTGACAGTCCCATCTGGATCTTTCAGTCACATTGGGTACTTCAGATAACATTACACACCTGTGTGCAGGCAACTTAATCGGGATTTACATTTGCAGTGGCTATTGTGGATTCACATGACCCTGTGTACAGTATTGTCTTGTAGCAAGGACAAGAAAGATAGTTTTGTTTTAGGTACAAGTAAAAACTTTTGATCTGTACAGATGGTGAAGATTATCTTGGAATATTGTAGAACTTCTATCAGTGGAAGTTTCCAGAAACAAGGTAGAAAAATAGCTACCATGAATGAATAAAGTCTAGTTTATCCTATCTTGAGGACAAATTATTAGACCTCTCAAAATGTTTTTTCAGTCTGATTCTGAGAGTCTATAATCTTAAAGTATAGTTAGGATCATTTCCCTTCCTGTTTTTATGCTTCGGTCTTGATATTGTTGACATTTAAATTATCGTCATCTGGGTTTTGTATTACCGTTCTAACTAAAATAGTACAGGTCATACCTCTTACAGCTGTACTTATGGGATGGCCATAACCAGACAAATAACACTTCACAACTCTCTACTTTGTTCAGTATGACAGAGGAAGAATCTAAACATCTTTGCGGAGCAGGGAAGGGTGCAAGGGGCAGGTCTTCCACATTTTACAGAAGTAGTTACACCTGCACAGAAATTTTCAAACCGTGCAAAAGAGGAAATAACAAAAGTTGAATGTATGAAAAATAGACTTTGTCAGGACAGATCTAACTTAAGCTTTCTTGAAGATTAATGTTGGAGTGTGAATAGCTGCAAAAATACATTTTGAATTACTTCATTGGAAAAAAAATCACAGAAAAAACAAAAAAAAAGGAACTGTGTGTTTAAGATATTATTCTGAAAACATTAAAGATAAGACACCTCAGTAATAGGTATAAATGAGGGTGGAGGGGGGAAGAAGAAAGAAAACACAGGAGATAATTTTCCACTTTAAATTTTGTTTATAAGTATTTATATTAAGCAGTGCTCAAGTTTGGAATATTATTAGCTTTTACTGCCTCACTTCCTGTTTAGTGATTTTATGGTCCACCATTATTTCTTCTTTTTGTCGAGCTCACAGGGATTTTTGGAAGTCTATATCACCGATGTCTCCCATGGTGTACCAGCGACACATTTCTGCACTTGAAAAACTGATGGGACATTGCAGTTCTGCACTAGGATGCTAATATTAGATCATTACAGGGAGTTATACCCGTGTCTGCCAGAGTATGGTGAAGCCAACATTTGACAACAGCTGGCTGCTTAAAAAAACCAAAAAAAACCCAAAAACAAAAACAAAAACTGATCCTGACCTAGGTGTAGAAATGTCATATAGTAACAGTTTGTTATAACTTGTGTATTACACAGGCAACAACTATAATCAGAAGTCCGCTTTATACAATTTTGTATCACTTTTCAAAATCCTGTTTGTAACACACAATATTCCTGTGATTTATCGAAGATTTAGGAGTATCCATCTATTCTTAAAGAACTTGCTCTTCCTTCTGAAAGATAACTTTCAGAATTCACTTTGGGATTGTATTTTTGAGAGCAATATCATTGTTTGAGACTAATTAGTTTTCCCTTATGCAGATCAGCATGGACTGTGCAAGACTGCCTTTGCTTGTTTGAATGTGTAGCTGTCATTTGTTTTCTTTATGGAATCATCATCTACCGCTGAAGCGGGATTGTTTCTGAACCAGCAGCTTCACAGTCTGTCTCTGTCTCTTACAAGTCTTTGCTAAACTGTAGCTGCTAAGGAATGTAGGCTCATGGAGCTGAGCATCTGCCAGGAGCTATTTGGCATACAGTCAGAAAGAGACTGCTACAGAGGAGACATCAATAGACAAACCAACTTTTGTGGTGAATGTGCAGTCCTTGCCTTATTTATACACCGTGTCTATGTGGATTTTACACATAATCTAGCCAGCAAAAGCAGAGAGAGGCTTTACCCTGTTGTCTGACTCTTTGTTGAGATTCTTTCTCCAGCAGATATTGGCAGATCTTCCCACAGACTTTGTTTTAAGTACCATGTCTGTGTCTTCCTGTGAGGATAAAACAGAAAACTTCAATGTGCTGGCCTCTGAAGACACTATAGAGCAAATCTATAGTTAAATCTAAGGTAGTTCTTGTCTCTGGATAAGTATAGTCCAAGACACTGTAAAGTATTTCCAGCAAGTTTACAGTGTTGGTGAACCCACTCTTTTGCTATGCTGCCTTCAGAATAGAATAGATGATGGAAAAATCAAGTTTAAAAAGTACTTTCAAATTCTGTGGCTGAGTTCAACCACTAAGTGTATCTTTTTTCTCATTATTAATAACAAATAGATGTTTATTCCAATATTGATCTTCATCCACTGAATCTAACTTTCCACAAGGCAAAATATCTGAAAAATGCTTCTCTTCGGTAATCATGGTGACCAGTCTTTATGTCTTCATTTAAACACTTCTCCAACATATGACAGCCTCTGGAAATTTCTCTTTCAGTTGACTCAAGAAAAAAAATACGGGTTTAACATATAAAATATAGAATATTATTTCTGATGTAAAAATAAAGCAGTAATTATCTGATTATTGTTTCTGTCTCAGGTCTGGGTAGTTAGTAGAGGATTATCTCTGTTGCACTCCTTTCGTAGATTATAATTTATCTATTTGAAAGATCTGAATTTGATTAAGAAGTTGACATCAGCTCTTTTCTGTGAAAAACAAAAGTGAGCAGTCCTTACAGAGGCCTGGCAGCTCCTTCTGTATGCAGGAGGTAGACCCAAAAAAAAACCCCAAAAAAACCAGCAACCAACCAACCAACCAACAACAACAATAAGAAAACCCCAACAAAAACAAAAAAGCACCACTAGAAAATAGTGTGGGTTTTTTTTTTTTTTTTTTCTTCTACAAGAGCCATTTTTTTGTATCTCAGTGTGATTCAGCCGAAGTGGATTCCATGAGAATGTCTGGAGTCCTTTCTGGAGCTTTTCTGAAGATTTATTACTTTTCTCATCAAAAGTTTAGACAACACATTAGATCTGAGGGAAGTTGTCTGATTCTACACACTAAAATGTCAGCAAAATAAATGCCAAATACTGGAAGGTATTGTCGTTTCCATCAGTCAAAGCTATAATTTGACATTAAGAAACAATAAGCCGGCATGATGCCCCACTATTCTCAAACCAACTGTTGGCCCATAACACACTTCTGAAACCCCTTCTGTACAGCCCACTTAGGCACATATGTCCTCTTCCTCCATCTGCTCAGCATTTCACCACTACTTCCAATGTCTGTGTTTAACTGTATGATTGGATTTTCTATGTGTATCAGCATTTAAGTATCATAAACCTCCCACTCAGATTTTTTTTTTTTTTCAAATACAGTTAGTTACTCGTAAAAACTCAAGATCTGAAAATCTGTTTGTTCTGCTTTAATGAAAGCTTAGGTGCTTGAGCCTACAAAGATAAGAACCTTCACAGATATTGGTTTACTGGACAGCTGCCATCCATTCAAATTCCAGTCCTAAACATAAGTAGTAGAGGACAGAGTTCATTCTACTAATAGGACGTAATGAAGTCTCATATATTTATACAAGCCCTCAAATAAGCTCATAAATTACAAGAAAATAATGTACTTTATTTCCTTATACGTTCTTTTGATGACTCAATGGTGTGAAAAGGAAACTAAGTGTAGGCTTTGAAAGTAATTGTAATAATTCCTGAAGAAACGTGAAATTAAAAGCTGTACATAGAGCTGAATCCATTTTTCTTCTCATAAAACAAACAGACACATTTCCTATTAGAGACTTGCTCCAGAGGTTAAGGTATATTGAATGAAATTCTTTTTCAAAAATAGAGTAGAGAAGTTGAGAGAAAAATGTCAATAACAAGGCAAGGCCCAAGCAATACAAAATTTTAATTTGACCCTGCAGACAAGCCCTTAAAGAAAATACATAGATGTTTAAGTTGGCAAACCTTTTATATTAAATCCTGTGCTGAACTAGCAAAAAATAAAAACTAAACACACAAATAATTGTCCTGGGCTCCATTTTAATAAGTTATATAGGGGAGGAAGGTCGAGTTCTAGTAGGGCAATACAGTATGTTAGGAAACAGGGAATAGGACAAGAGTGAAAATGCAGCCACAGGAAGATGTGAGTGCAGAGGTAAGTATTGCACCAATGCTGGAACTGACTTATCCCTGACTCATCCCACCTTCAGGATCACTCCTGGCATTTGAAGGACCATTGTAGTGAGGAATGTAGTAGTGGCAAAGACAGAAAGGGCAGGTCACTGTAGTTCCCCATATTTCTTGAAATATACACAGATTCCTGACCTCAATGAGCCTGAGGAAGAAAGAGCTGCTGTCACAATGCTGAAGGGAGAAAAAACAGACTCCTGGCCTGCAGCAAGCTGAGCCACAGACAGGAAAAACTGGAAGGGTAAGATAAGAGGAGAGCAGATGTTTGATACTCAGTACCAGAGAGAAAACCTATACTGTGGCTGTTGAAATGGAGAGATCCCCTGTGAGAACCATGTCTCAGAAAGCAGCTGCCAAGTCAAATAGCCATTAAACCTCAGCAGAAACAAACATCATCACACTATGCTCTTTCTCTTTAGTAGACCCAACAGCAGTTCACACTGGGCTGGTATCAGTTGTACCATACTAAGAAGCCTGAACAAAAACACAGGTCAGAGTGAACTAAAGCATGCACTTTTAATTAAGCAGTTTGAAATAAAATTAAAAATGTACTGGAAAAAAATAAATGAAAAAGCTGGAAAGATAGCTTGTGAATTAAACTGTGTTCTTTGTTAGGGGTAAGAACTTATTACTCTGCCTTGGTGTAAAGCCCAGTTTTCATGTTGCTCTGAGGAGAGTTGACACTGAGGAAATAGAAGGTAGAGTCCCGCTGGCAACAATTTTGCACTGCAATTGCAGATAGTCCCTTTTTCCTGTTTGCTTAATAAGTGGAGGCATTAAGATCCCTTTCTCCAGCAGGAAATAAGGAGGAAGTGAAGTGTACTTCTTGAAGTGCCATGACTGCAAAGACAGATGTCCATAGCAGAAGGCTTGATGTAGGCCATTTATTCTTTCTGATTTCTGATAAGTCATCCTAGAGAAAGTTGAACAAAAATCCAGGTTGAGGAAACCAACTAGATCTTGCTGTGGTGGCTGGACAGATAAAAACCAGAAGTACTAACAACTCGATGATTGATACATTTGACTGAAATTGTCCTAGGGGAAAGAAACAATGGAATTGAAAAAGAGTTAATGATAAAAGAGTATAGAAATTATAGTTCCTTTGAGAAATGAACAAGGAACTGATGAATTGCTGAAGGACAGGAAGAAGTTGACTAACCTTGGAGAAAAGAGACATAATAAGGAATTTATAAATCACTTTCTGAGTGTATATTATACCGAGGGCAAATTGTGTATTGCTGATTGAGGCTACACACATTTTAAGGAGTGGATAGATTACTTAGTTTGAATAAAAAGGAAAAAGATTTTGTAAATAACATATAATACAAAAGTAACTATAATTTGAGTAGATGCATGACTAAGGGTAAAGTAAGAACAAGCAAGGAAAATACCAAGGCCCAGATCCAACAAAGTATTTATGCTTCTAACTTCTGACTGCTAACATTAGATGGTAAAAGCTTTCACAACAGGTAAGGACATAAATCATTTGTTGAATCTAAGTCTGTTCAATGTTAATCCAATGATTTAAAAAATAAGTTTTACCAAATATTTTTTAAATTTTCAAAATCTGTTTAATAGTGTCAAAGATACATAAGCTGAGGGAACTGTACCTGTTCAGCCTGAAGACACAACGGCTTTGGGGAGAACTAACAGCAGCCTTCTCTTACCTATGAGGCAGTTAATGAAGAGGATGGAGCTGGGCTCTTCACAGGTGTGCAAGGTGGGAGGACAAGAGAGAGTGGTCATAAACTGAAATAACAGAAGTTAAGGCTGGATGGCAGGAAAATATTTTTGTGATGGAAACAGTAAAGTGGGGAAACAAGGTGTTCAGCGAAGACATGTATCCATCCTTGGAGGTCTTCAACACTCAATTAGGCTAAGTCCTGAGTAACCTGGTCTCAACTCAGAGCTGACCCTGCTTTGAGCAGGAGGTCGGTGTAAATTACTTCCTGAGGTACGTTCTAAACTCAATTATCATATGATCTTATGATCCTATTAAAAGATTTTTAACTTCCTCAGTGTGCAATTGCTACCTTCTTTTACCTGGAAAAAGTTCTAATGTTGTCTTTTCGGTGTCCTGAAGGTATGTGCCTATAGGTGTTTGGCCCTACTTAGGTATATGCTTTCATAAGATATCCTTTTTAATAATTTTTAGGACATGAAAGGACATAAAAGGAAGAGGAAAGCAGTAAAGTATTTTTTCAGTGAGCCTTTATGTACTATAGTGCAATAACTGTAGAAGTAGAGATCAGAATGGACTAAAAAAAAAAATTTAAAAATGTAATAAAGTAGAATGGAGCTCCAGATTTATAAAATGTTCCACATTTGTGTGAAGAACACACAAGATTGTAGAATTAAATTGGCATGTATTGCAGTAGTAGCTGTGTTAATGTGTAAGTAACCTCTCCCCAAATATGTAAGTCTCTAAGACACTGTAAAGCAAAGACCCCTAAAGCGCCCTGGGCTAGTGAGCAAGAATTTTCTGGACTATTTACCTGTACACAGTCATCTAAAATCCACCTGACCTGCACATTAAAAGAGCCAATATGATTTCTGAAAGTTGACAAATTGGATTTTATGTGGTATAAATTTCAAATAATGTGGAAAGAAATAACAATTTCAGACAATGATTGTGTCATGTCACCATGAGCAATAGTTGCTGCCATGAATAAAACATGGATATTTCATGCACATGATACCTGAAAAGTGGACATAAATATTCTGAATCAGCTATAGGCCTACCAAGATGATTTGCTGATATTGATATTTTTTTCTTCTGTATTGATGCATTATAAGCTAAATTAGTTAAGTACTCTCAGAGTGTGCAAAAGCTCTTTAGGAGCCATTAGAGCATATTGAACTAATGACCCATGGATAATCAAGGAGTCTCATTCACTTAACGATGGATCCTTCATTGTAGTTCATTTTAACATATTAAATTTGCTTTTCTTTTACGTAATAAAGAGTGTCTCAAATATTATAAAATCCTATTCAATATCTGTATTATAAAAATATTATTTTTATTTCATTTTGATTGATTTAGAAGATTTTGATAAAATAAAAAGTTTTTTTTCATAATTTTAATTTTAGAGAAGCATCTATTTTTTTTTTGCCCTGGTATACTTCATTATTAAATACTTTAGTTGTAATTAATATCAGATATCAGTTCATTGTCATAGTAATTAATGAATTAGTAGTCTCATGTCCTGGATTCAAGGCCAAACAGATCCTTCTCAATGCGGATGTAAGAAGAATAGGGGTGTTGCCTTCAAATATTGACTTTTAAAAGCTTTGGTCATTGTCAGAAACATCTGAGTGAGGTTGCTGAATGAGGATGTTGAGCAGTATCACTGGAACACCTGATGATGTACTCTTCCGGCACGCACTTTCTGAAGTTAATGAACAGGTGATCCTCCTCCTGAGCAGTCTTGGACAAAAAACAAACAAACAAAAAGCCACCAAAGAAACAACCAACGACAAAAGTCCATTACTATGCAAATGAGCTGAAGACAAAATTTTAAAACTACTGGGGACAAAGGTGGGATGAAATAAATTTAACAGATGGACAGCAAAATACTTATGACTATTCCTAGAATACATAGATTTGCTGCAAAATCAAAGAATCTGAATTTCAAATCCACTGTGTTGCCCAAGCAACCAGCCCTCTGTGGCTAAACAATTGAAACCTATGAATCTATGACTATGAAAAATAGTGTTAAGAGATATCATCACACCTTTTATGTTAGGGGTTTTTTCCCATTGCTTTTTAGTGCAGGAATGATAGAAGAAAAAAAGTTGTTCTCAACTAAGGCATTTTGGAGCCGTTTACTTCTGCATCGGTATATTAAAATTTGCTATCCAAAACTGTAGTAGCACAATGCAGATCATATGGAACAGCTCTGGTTCTTAACCTTATAACTTGTTGCTTTACCTCCTTCTACTTCACTACAGCCAGTGTCTGTTACACCCAGAATCTTTATGGGCAAAGAGTAGGCACACCTTATACACATATAAAGCCAAGAACTCATTAGTATAACTGAAATATTAACAGTCTAATCCTTAATAATTCCAGATTTAATTGTAGTAGAAAAAAAATTCGTTTCTGTTCATTTTTCTGCTGTTATGCTTGGCTTGCCTTGCTTCTTGGGAGCTTAGGGTCAGTGTTTTATTTATTGGAGGATGCGTGGGGGTGTTGTTATGGTGAATTGTCAGCATCTGGAGTCCTTCACTGCAAGGAATACAATGTTAATGTTGATGTTTCCTCCTCTTCACTCTAGGGTTCACTTAGGGTCATTTGTATGTTTGTTAGCTTGCTTTTACACCTCTGCTAGTTTTTTGCTTGTCTGCAACTCTACTTTACATCCAAATGTACCATATGTAGTACTCTTTACATGTAGGTAGATATTGCTTCTTTGTTCTGTTTTTTATTCCTAAAATGAGTTTTGCCTGACCATGGTAAGTTGTAGTTTATAACTGACCATGGGCAAATTGTTTATAACCATGGGGTCTAAAGTACCATCCTGTCACCTATTCCTTATCACTTCCTGCCCATCTCTACACCACATCCTGAGCCCCCACTTCCCAAGCCCTCTACTGTTGTACCAGGACTGTATTTCTCTACCTTACGTCATTACCTTAACATAATATTTTTTTATTCTGCATGGAACAACTACTTTTTTCTGCTCTCTGTATAAAACCATGGTTTCACCATAAAAAGAGAACAAAAATAAAACAAATTAAATCAGCTGTAGACACCTCATCAATTAGAGAAATTTCTCTGACAGCTAAACCAAGCGAAGTAAAGCTGCAAGTAGGACAAGTCAAGTTCATGCAGAGAAGGTATGACAAGCCTTGGTCCTGAGGCCATGCAAACTCAGTACAAAGTTTATGGCCTGTTACTAACAATGGCAATGCCTTGTTGCAGGCCTCTATGCTTGTATGTTTTGTTCAACTTATTCTGTGGTATAAGTTAAACGGCACTTGCTCAAGGCTCTGAGGCCTCTGCAATATCAAGATAAAAAGGTCCAAGTTAAAGATGAAGTGAAAAGTCTGAACTCTGAATTTCCTGTCTTTTGTAAGCTTAAGTCAGATGTTATCTCTGCTTATTAATATCAGGGTTTATTAAATAACATCAAATGGTGGGAAAAGTAATAAAGGTACTGTGCAGTGCATATTCAGTGATCTATTTATTTTGCAAAACAAACTCTTATTCTAGAGTTTTAAGATGTTTTAAATTTTAAAGGGCTGTCTATACTACCAACATTACTACTATATTTCACAATTGTAATAAACCTTGCTTGGTAAATAACTGAGTAATAAATATTCTTTCTCCCACCCCCACTACTCACATATGATTAAGTTCCTGGATGACACCACGAACTCTTCTGTTTCCTTATATTAACTCCATATTTTAGGCGGGAGGTAATCCCGTTTTATAAAGGGACATAACTAATTGCAATGATTCTTTGCAGGTTTGGTTTTTTTTTTTTTTTCAGCTAAGAGTCGCAGATCTTGCTAACCCTACAGTTTAACAGCACTGAATTTGTTAGCCTTAAAATCATGCTCCAATGCCTATCTGTTTACCCAGCCTTTCTCCAAGGAGGCTGTATAAAAGAATGTTCATAAGAACTTGCCTATAGTAAATGAATGCACCTTCCTCAACATATGCAGTGTGTCTTACTCTGCTGCCCTCTTCTAGAGGGACAAGTGCAGGAATGTTGTGATATATGAGGTAGATGATATTGTTTTCTAAAGAAATTGCCACCTTTTAAAAAAAAAAAAAAATTACATATTTGCTTAACAAAAAACAGGCAAGTTTTGCTTTTGTATTGTTAAATTTCTGTTCTTCATCGATAGAGTCCATATTTATTTTTGCATTGTTGCTTAAAATTATCAAAATTGCCAATGGAACATCAATTCATTTCAATGGAAAAAGTACCTTTCTTCTACAAGGGTTGTTTACCTTCTTTCAGGATTGTTAAAAATTCATTTTAACCAAGAAAGTTTCTAAGCATGATTCTCTTGCCTAATGTTTGTGAATAAGTAGAAACTTTAATACCAGTTTCAGATCCAAAATTATGTGTGTGTGTTACCTTAACCAGCTCTTAGAGGAGAAATATCTTTCTCTCTTAATACCATGGGAAACAGAAAAGTTTCAAAATGTGGAAACAAGAATGCAACCCTCAGGATCAGCATCCTTGTATCCCATAAGATTATAAAAACATGCATAAATTTTTATTTCTGTTCTTACAGGCTTCTAGTTATTATATTAAACATGAAGACTTACTGCATAGGTCCCAAATTCCTGCAGATAGAAGATAAGAAGTCAAACGATTTCCTGTGGAGATCCTTTGGATGCTGTCAAACTGTGATAAAATTGTTTTATTGGGGTACTTAAATCCTTGATTTTTTAACTTAAACATCAAAAAATTTAAACAGGGCTATGCATGAATAATGCTGTAGTTAATGTGAATTATGCTGCAAAAAGCTGGATTTGCTCTTTCCTTCAAGTAGAGAGTAGAAAATTCCATGCTTCTGTGTTTGTGGATCCATGTTTTCTTGAGAATGAGCCTCAACCCTACTCTAACTTTCCACAGAAATATTTGTTCTTCCTGAGACTTGAATAACACTGATACTCTTCCCTTACTCATCCTCCCTTAACGAAAATTACTAAGCACTTTGCCTAAAAGAAAGGCCTAGTAACTTATTTTAGCCAAGTTTTTTTAGAACTCAGGGTTTCAAAGGAGAAATACCATTTTAACTGAAAAAAAGCATACAGATTTCCTGGAAAAAAAAAAAAAAGATTTTTATCTGCCAGATGTATAGGCTACTACAATAAGTGTCTAAACCTGAAAAAATAAAATATTGTACAGCATTTCAGAGCATTTATACTGTGATTGTAAAATATCTGGGAGGTTTGCCAGACTCAGTCAAAAGAAGAACACAGCATTTTCTCATCACCAATAACAATGACCTGAAGTCACGTTGAAGATTGTAAGGTCAATTTCCCTCTTAAATCGAAAAAAGAAAATAGGAGAACAGATGTGGGTAGTTGCTTCTGTATTTATAGATTGCATGACAGCTGGGTTAGGCTATATGATCTCCAGTTTCTGTGCATTTAAGGTGATTTTTTTTTAATTAATCATTCATACTAATTAGATAAAAGTCTTAATGTGCATTTTTAAAGTATTATACAACATAGATGAAGTAGCCAATTTCACAATGTACATTTATAATTGAACATTTTTCTTCATTAAATATGTTCAGATAAGTTTACCAGGTGAAATGCAGATTTCAAGGAGAACTTTCTGGGTTTGAATGGTCAGTTCTAAACTGAGAAAGCATACAAGCATACGATGATAAACTAGTACATTTTAAATAGAAGTCTAAATTACACAAAGAGTAAATTAAAACTACCTACTAGCAGTTATTTGGTGGGTTTGGAGTTATGGGTTTTTTTTTGTTTGTTTTGTTTTTGTTTTGTTACCTTACAATTGAAACAGTAGCTGTGTGACCAACATACTGATAACATTTATTCCATCATTCTAGCAGTGTATAATTGTAGAAATAGAATATTTTATGCATACAGAAATTCTTGCTCTGCCTTATTTCACATATTAAACTTGCCATTTTATCAGATACATCGTTTCTTGTTACTGACTCATTGCATCTACACATTAAAACAGTATTTGCACAGGCTACACACCAATATTTTTGGCTACTATTTCTTTACATTAAAATGCCAACCATCTGCTTGTGGATGACAGCATCTAAGTAACACTTTCCTTTAAATCCCAGCTTTTTATTTGTAATCCCTTATTGAGTAAAACATGTAAATCACATTCCACCTCTTTATATAGTGCAATTAATTTCATCTGACCTACATGATTTCACATTAGACATAGCAACCTACTGAGCCTACATCCACGGTTCTAAAAAGGAACCTAATGAGAGCAGTTTATAGGAAACTTCTTAAATATCTATCACAGAATGAGATAAACCTCTGACAATGCCTTCTGTCTCCTTCACTTAAGGAGAGACTAGGTGAATAGGTAAAAATTAACTTCTAACACATTGGACTACCAAGCAAGAACTTCGAAGAGAGGTCTCAATTACTGAGAGCTAGACCATTTCCTAATCTTCAGCAAGCACAGCCAAGCATTTGATCCATAGTTGTTTCTCTAACCTATGTGATGTATATGTCAGTTATTTCAGAAAAATATTTTGATGAATATGGTAAAATATTTTTCATATTTGCTAAACAGCAACGGACAGAGAGTTTGGTGGCTGCTCAGAAGGGGTAAAGAGAAAAATAAGGGAAGTAGAAAGAATCAGTTTTATCAAACAATATTCTCTTCACCCTGAGTTTTAGAAAAATTGGTGAGATAAGTTAAAGCAGCCCTCAGGTAGCTTAAACTTGTGCAATCAGACTTTACACAGCAGAAGTCTCCCTGACCTTGGCAATTTTACAAGGGTCATATTTACATGTGGTTGACCTGCTTATGAATGACAATGGAAATGCTTATGATTTAGACAAGAGAAAGTACATATATTGGTTTTCATAGTACTCTGCACAATATACATCTTTTGTAAGGTCCATTTCAATAAGTGCTTATTTATTATGGGCAGTGCAAGGAAAGGACTCACCACAGAGACATTAAAATTCCCAATTGCAACACCATGAGCACAGAGCCCTTGAGCCTGCCAAGGGTGACAGCTTTGCTCTCTCACTCTATCTCAGCAGCTGCAGCCTCTATGGGAGATGGAAGGCAACAAAAAGATCCTTGGGTCCCTTGGTAGGACCACCAGTGGCATTTCCTGCAGCCCTGTCAGCCTCCCAGCTGTGCTGCATCAGCTCAGTGCTTCTATTAGGGCCTCTGGGCACTACAGCAAATAGTGAGCATTAAGGGATATAACATGCTGCAGTCTAACAGTGTTCATGCATCACTAATTACCATAATGAGAAACTTGTGGCACATCAACTAAGAAGAATTTGCATTGATTGTTTTTTTCCTTCTCTCCAGCTAGAGAAGGAAGAATTCCCATGATTCTGCACTTGACCTTGAGGGTTTCTTCTCCTCCTTCTGTGAGCAGATATTCCTTACAGGTGTATGTACAAATAGAGATATAAACCTAGAAATGCCTGGTCTCCTAGTAGGACTTCCTCCTGCACGTGTATAAAAAACCTAGTTGTGATTATCAGATGAAGAAATGTTGAAATTTCATCTGATCTCAGTTGGTACAGACACATTGAAGAGTAACTGCCCCTTTCACACTCTGCCTCTAATTCACTGAGAGGCCCTGCTGCATGTTAGCTATTGATTTTAGACACTTCTGCTGTTGATTACAAATAGTGACACAAGAAGCCTGGATTTCCTGCTCCACTAACACAGGGTTAATATTAGAATTACTTGAAGATTAAACATATCTGAAGTACCACTGTTGGCTAGAACAATTTCTAAACAACAGGGTGTTTTGTTAAAACTTGTCTTCTGTGCTGAACCAATGTTTCCTGGAGACAAAGTAGCAAAGAAGTTTTCTGGAGAACGGCCTCCCAGGTCATTGATTTCTATCCCCTGTTCTAACAAGCATTTCCTGCATTTTATGATCCCATTCAAATACGTATTAAGATCCACTTTAAAGCTACTTAAGTTGTTTCCCTCTGTTACTCTTATTGGAAGGCAGTTCCAGACAGGTGGAAGGTGGCTAGACAGTTGTATTGATCACTAAATTCCCTGGAAATTCTATTTATAAAATGTTAAGCATTTCATTAAGGATTTCCAAGTGGGTGTTTCTGATTGCTCAATACATAACAATTGTTCTGCTTACAACAATCCTGTATGTGTTTTGTTTATAATGATCCATTTTATTTTCCTCGTAATAATAGTATATTGCCATTTCATGCAGCTGTTACACGCACTTTATGAGGGTTTCACTGGGGTTTTGCTTTTTTTGTTTTGTTTTGTTTGTTTTTTTTTTTAGCATAATTGACTCAGCCCTTTGAGTCACCAAGCACCTAATCTCTTATTTCAGTTAAAGAGCCTTAAGCAATACCCTAAGGTGAGTACTACATCCAAGGACCTTGTTTCACGTAGGCATGTTTCTTTTTTTAGTAATTTTTTAAAGTCCTCTGTTTCTGTGCATAGACCTGATTAATACAAAGTACTTTTTTAAGAGCCTGAACATAAGAATGAAACTGAATATCATGCATGGTAGCAGTATGTTAACTTCCTGTAGTCACACTTGTCATGACTTATTTGACTTTGTTCATCACTTCTGAAGTGTGGCTACAATGACAAGAAGTAATCAACAGGGATATCTACCGCAGCATCCCTATGAAAGTGGGCTCTTACTGCTCCATTTCATCTTAGCTTTAAGGATGAAAACTGATACAACATTTTGTTTGGCCTTATGTTTGAAGGAAACTATACTCTTTCACACATAAAATTTCCAAACTTCTATACAAGTACATTCTGCTTCTCACTGGTGTATAGAATATCTGATGATTTTGACTGTTCCCTTTCTATATCTGTCTCTGACATTGCTATCATTATGCATTATTAAGTGAAACCCTGACCCCTTTGAAGGCAATGGAAAAAAAGCCTTCATACTTTTAATGAGAGTTATTAACTTTCAGCAGGGTTATGGCATGGATCGAATCTTTGCACTACCAGCAAGAACAGTCCCTTGCCTTGAAAAGGACTCTGCAAACATTTAGATGTTCTTGTTATTATATCCTGCTGAAGGATGTGAACTTTTTTCTTTAAAATAAGTCTTAAAAAAATAACAGCTAGTAATACACCTCATTGGATTGCTCTGAGATCATTTGTGAAGTACAAATTAATATTTGTACTGTGAAGCACCTTTGGAACTTTAGATGAAAGATGATGTGTTTAAATGCAAAGTATTAGAATTCATCTCTGCATGGATTCTTTTTTTTAAAGTAAGCAAATCAGTTTAATTAGTCAACTAATAAAAAAAAATTAAAAATGCTTAACAATCTGCAATTTACATCTCTCAATGGAAACCAATATTATGCTTAGATTATAGTCAAGATAATATTATTAGTAGAATGACTGACTCAAATTAATCATGACTGAAAAATCTGATTATCACAAGGGATCATGCTGCTATCATAGACTTCACATACTTTTCCTTTTATCTTCTTATTACAGCTTCAAATTTCTCCCTCTGTGCAGAGGGTGTACAGGATTTTCAGTTCCCAATGTCTTAAAACTGCTGCTTTGATATTATAATGCACATCTTGTGAATGATGGGACTCAAATTAATTTTATTCTTATAAAGAAGAAACTGCAGACAAGGACAACTGTTTTTAATAATATTATTTACAAGGTGCTAATGTGCAATTTGTTGCTTGTCAAAACAGTGGGAATTATTTTTTCATTCAATGTTAAGTATAATTAGCTAATACTTTCCAAAGGATATGTAGGCAAAATAGGTATCCCATATTTTTAGCTTCATTGGAAATTTCATTATTTATTTTCATTTGCATTCTCTCTCAGAATGCGAAAGTTTAAGTTACGTTTTCAGTGTGCTCAAAAGAAATCCATTATAAAGTTGGGTTTCCTCAGCTTCAAGGGTATTCATTTAAAGGAAATAACCATGAATTAGACTGTGTGCAATGAATTATTGCATACATTTCCTGCTGGGATTTAAAAAAAAAAAAAAAAAGTATTTTCTGGCCTTTGTATTTTTTAAAACACTTTTTTATTTTTTTCCCTAAAAAATCATGCGTAATACATTGTAAATATATTCCTTTTGTCTAACTAAATTAGTTTACAGTTTATTTGGGACATTGACATGCATTATTTTTATGGTCTTACTTAATTGAAAGGGGTTCTAAAAGCCTGTAGTAATGTAAGCCCTACACCAAAGAATTTACAATAAAATTACTAGATGAGAAAGGTACATGAAATAAAAAGTAGAAAAAGAAGGATGAGAGAATGGCCTGATGAAACACAATATTTTCTAGTATAGCGAAGTTGCAAATACAATTTGTAGAAAATGAGACTACATCTACTCTTCTAACTGCATCCACCCCAGGGAGGAATGCTTGGCAGTCAGCCTTAGAAGTGCTCTCCTCTAAGGTAGATTAGCTGCATTTGCATGAGCAGTTCTTGACTTTAGATCCTCTCTGGGCCTTGTATGGTTTATATAAGCATCCATTTGTAAATATATATATATGTGTGCATATATAAAATATATATTTAAACATATTTTTGTCAATCTGTGTGTGTGTATGTAGGTGTGTGTATGTATTGGGGGAGGGTTGAGGAGAAGGCTTTAAATTCAAGTTTCTGAAATAATGAGACAATTCTCTTTCAGCCTACCTGAAAGGCTTTTTTATAGCATGAAAATGTGGTTGTATGTCACGTATCTTGAAGGGATGACCAAAGACAAAGGGGAGTCTAGGAAGGTCCCCAGCCTGACAGATGGCTAAGGTCATCGCTGGACTGCTCTCCATCATCTTTGCCAAGTCTTGGGAAACAGGAGAGGTGCCTGAGGACTGGAGGAAAACTAATCAAATGTTACTCCAGTCTTCAAAAAGGGCAAGAAGGAGGACCCAGGTAACTATAGACCGGTCAACCTCACCTCCATCCCTGGGAAAATGATGGAATGACTTATCCTTGGTGCTATCTCAAGGCATATCAGGGATAAGAGGGTCATTAGGGGCAGTCAACATGGCTTCACCAAAGGGAAGTCGTGTTTGACCAACCTCATTGACTTTTATGAGGACATAACAAGATGGATAGATGATGGCATAGCGGTGGACGTGGTCTACCTTGACTTGAATAAGGCATTTGACACAGTCTCCCACAGCATCCTCATAGCTAAACTGAGGGGGTGCGGTTTGGATGACCGAGTAGTGAGGTGAACTGCAAACTGGCTGAAAGGAAGAGGCCAGAGAGTCATGGTCAATTGGGCAGAGTCTAGTTGGAGGTCTGTATCTAGCGGAGTGCCTCAAGGGTCAGTACTGGGGACTATATTATTCAATATATTCATCAATTACTTTGATGAGGGAATAGAGTGTACTATCAGCAAGTTTACTGATGACACCAAGCTGGGAGGAGTGGTTGACACGCCAAAAGGCTGTGTTGCCATCCAGCGAGACCTGGACAGGCTGGAGAGTTGGGCAAGGAAAAATTTAATGAAATATAACAAGGGCAAGTGTAGAGTCACATCTGAGTAGGAACAACCCCAGATTCCAGTATTTTGGGGAATGACCTATCAGAGAACAGTGTAGGGGAAAGGGACCTGGGGCTCCTGGTGCACAGCAGGATGACCATGAGCCAGCACTGTGCCCTTGTGGCCAAGTAGGCCAATGGCATCCTGGGGTGTATTAGAAGGGGGGTGGTTAGTAGGTCGAGAGAGGTTCTCCTTCCCCTCTACTCTGCCCTGGTGAGACCACATCTGGAATATTGTGTCCAGTTCTGGGCCCCTCAGTTCAAGAAGGACAGGGAGAAAGTCCAGCATAGGGCAACTAAGATGATTAAGGGAGTGGAGCATCTCCCTTATGAGGAAAGGCTGAGGGAGTTGGGTCTCTTTAGCTTCGAAAAGAGGAAAATGAGGGACAACCTCATTAATGTTTACAGATATATAAAGGGTGAGTATCACGAGGACAGAACCAGGCTCTTCTCGGTGACAACCAATGATAGGACAAGGGGTAACAGGATCAAGCTGGAACACAAGAGGTTCCACTTAAATTTGAGAAGAAACTTCTTCTCAGAGAGGGCTGCCCAGCGAGGTTGTGGAATCTCCTTCTCTGGAGGCATTCAAGAGCTGCCTGGACGCCTTACTGTGTAGGCTCATCTAGGTGTTCCTGCTCCGGCAGGCGGATTGGACTAGATGATCTTTCGAGGTCCCTTCCAATCCCTAACATTCTGTGATTCTGTGATTCTGTGATAATAATGAAGGACTGACCAGGGCAGGGGAAGACAGGCATCTGTAATGCCTTTAGAAAACATTTGTTGAAATGTGTCATCCACTGAACAATGCTCAGATTTAATTTAGAAGTGTTTGAGTCAGAAGAGAACCTAGGAACACACTAACATTTATAAACCACGGGCAGTCAGTACACTAAGACCAAAACTGAGCTGGAGAGAGAAATTACTTGATACCCAAATAATACTAATAAGTTTCAAGAAACCAAATGAAAACAGGTATTTCTATAAGGACCTACCAATACTAGCATAATTTATACACTATAAATACATATATATATAGAAATTAAATATATGTAGAATTCACCTCACCTAGGTTTAAATGTCTAATAGTCTTAAAACATATCTTTTATATTTTTATGGTTTAGAAACCTGATTTAACCATCTGTCCTGATTTTGTTAAAAACAAGACCAGTTCTCTTTTAGTGATTTTTCTTTCAGCTAAGTTCTTCTAGGTGGTCTGCATTTTTTTCCTAGGATGTTGTACTCGGTGCTGATAAGAAGACCAATGGAATACTGAAGAAGTTCATGTTTACATTTATTACTATGGTAGCCAAGAAAGACTGATAAGTTTTCCCATGCTCTACTGTGAGAGGGGCGCATTTGAGGAGAGGGGGACGGAACAGGTGACTAGAACTGACCAACTGAGGATCAACTGAGTATTCCATCCCATAATCATCATACCCCCTATATAAGAGGGTGATCATGTAGGTCAAGCTCTCTTCGACCATGGTCGGCATCTAGACAGGACCCTGCCTGTCTGCCTGTGATCGACAGGCCTCAGGCCCTGCATCCCTGTAACCAGTTTCTGGTTTGCTGTGAAGTCCCACCCATGACTTCTGGGTACCTGAGCTGCACCTGCTGGAGCCACCAGCTCCACACCCAGCTCTGCTGCTGCTGGAATGACGCCAACTCCACATGGAGCATTCAAGATTGGTTTTGCATATTTTGTATATATCCTCTATTTATTAGTAGCATTAGTAAAAGCCTTTTAAAACTTCCAACTTGAAGTTTAAGTATCTCTTCCTTCCTCCTTATCTTCCTTATCATCTTTCCAATCTAGAGGAAAGGGGTGGCAGGAGGTGAGGAGGTACCAGGGAGCATCTGCCACAGTTTATTGCCTCCTTGCCTTAAACCTTGACACCATCTAAGTTGACTACACGGTCTCTCTGGAGACTCTTTCACTCTCTCCAGAGATATAAATTGTGTCTGGAGAAGCCTCCTTTGCTGTACTAACTACAAAGAAACCTAAGGCAACTCCAATCTTAATGATTAAGTCCTTCATTTCAGGTACTTATAGATGGTTGGGTACCTAAGTGAGGAGATCATGGACTACAACTCTCACTTTTGCTTGTCTTCTCAAAGATTGTAACATCATGAGAATTACAATTCACAGCAATGACAATTTCACCAGGAGAGGAAAAAAAAAAAAAGCCCCAAGTCCAAAGTCAAGAGGTGAGGCAGCGGCCACAGGATGAAATGGATGAGAGGGTTCAGATCACTTTCATCCAGGCAACATAGATCCTACATATTAGGCATATACCTTTCAGATTACAGAGCATGTGGGAATGCAAAAAAAGAAAGGGAACCCACCACATTAGCTGCTGAGGTATGGCAAATATATAGTCAAGATTACAAGAATCATGGTGGAAGGAAATGAGGCAAGGGGAACTCTGATATTGCAATTTAAATACCAGAGCATAGACCTGAGAAACAGTAATTACAAAACCTGAACTTGGATTATTTTCTGAATTTTACATTAGATCTCAACGGATATAATGATGAAGCCGTTCCATGAAAAGAAGCTAAAAGCCAGGCTTGCCTTCACAGTGCCTAAAATAATAGAAATAAGGATGCATGCCCAGGTTTCTCCTCCTTTTCTTTTTCTCTCATCCTGTGATGCTTCTATTATTGAGTATAAAACACACAAGATGCTCAATGGCAAGGGACCTCCACATTCATCACTTAGCTCCACCTGCTCCAAGAAACAGAGTTAGGGGTCTTCTAGGCTAACATGACAGAGGAACTGTTCCTTGGAAAAATGATTTAACCATTAGGATACAATACCAAAGTATCTACATCTGTGACTTCTATGATCTGTGCCAGACTAATGTTAATCATAAATCTTGGGCAGAAAGGATATGCTAGATATTCCACATAAGCAAGATGGTGAATCTCCTTGGCATGTGTAGTAACAGGATATTAAATTAAACAAATAACTCATCTGAAACTGAGAAAATTTCAGTGCCAGCCATCCTGCCATTTTCTGAGACTGAAGCATGTCAGTTCTGCCCAGTTTGTCTTCTAGATTCCTGAATGCTTTTAAAGATCTTGCTTTCAGTTTCTTTGTGCATCAGTTTTCTATGTTTTCTCTCTTTTCAACAACAGTTATGCTTCCTTGGAAAAGTCAAGGAATTCACACTTAATAAGATACTCAGACACCTGTGAAGTGCAGACCACCCAAGAACGTAGATAAAAAGGTTAAAAACTAAATGCAATGATATTTCTTATACTCCTCTCCATTTATGAAATTAGGGAGTATAATAAGAACTAGCAGACAGAGCTTTCTGGAAAATCTCTTACTGCCTAAAATAATGAGGAAGTTGTTCAATTATATTATAAATATTACTCAAATGATTCTGTCAAAATTAGACTCTGGCAAGTGTCATTTTCTATTTGCTACATGAAGTATTATGTATTCTAGTTTCTGTGGAACTACCCCAAGGCTTGCAGAGTGATTACATGTAACTTTTCAGAACAGTTTTGTCTAGCATTTTTATCTACTTCTGCTGATCCTTTGTTCCAGTTCTACCTGTGTTTCTTCTAATTCTCCATTTCAATTTATGTTGGCCCAGTTTCTTTCCAAGTTCACTGTGCTTAAAGATATGTATGTAAATACCTGTTTAAAGTACACTGAGAACACTCAAAGCCACACAATCATTTTGTATATGATATACTGTGCAAATGAAGACAGGCAGGAGAGTATAACATTTGTAAATAAGATTCCAAGGGATGTATCCCAGATGTATGTTGAACGGTACAAAGCATGTCTATCAAATTAAAAAAAAAAAAAAAAAAAAGAAAGAAAACTAAAAAAATATAAAATCTTCCTACTTCCAAGTAGTCTGTATTTACTGACTCACAAGGGTGTTCTGGAGTGAAAATTACCTGCACTTCTAAGGTGAAAGGTCATCTGAAAAGCTTTTTTATAATATCACTCAACATTTTAGTTTTATGTCCTAATAAGTGAGAAGATTTGTAGTGGAAAAGCTAGTTTATGTTAATTGGTGGAATCGAGAAAAAATACATAGTTATTTATCCCTGTCTTCTATTTTAGGAAAACAGTATATTTATGACATAAAAATATTCAGCTTTCACTATACATTTCACAAATTTATCCATTGCAACCTAGGAGCTGAATTTCTCATTTGTGATTATATTGCTATCACAAAACCCCCGTATGACACTAAAATACAATCATTGACACATTAGCTGTGTTCTACCATTCAATTGTTATTTAATTTATCATTTCAAAGATCATATTTAAAAAACAAGAAAGCATTGGTACCCCTATATAGGGACAGAACTCTAACCTTAATGTGATATACTCCTTTTACAGCTGTTATTGTTTTAATCTTCCATGAAGAAATGCCAGTTAAACTGACTGCCATCCAGGTGTCCCCTCTTTGACACAGGCCAAGGTTGATATTATCATGGAGTCCTCACGCACTGACACTCTGCGGAGGCATGGTGCACTGCTGAATGTGGGGCACCACAAAGCTAAAGTGGGAGCAAAGGTCATGGATTAGAATGAATTAAGCAAACATGGATTAAGAAAGATCAATGAGCAGGGACACAGATTCATCAAGCTCTGTTTAGATAATCTGCTTGCTCTGACTAACATTTTCTTCCAATATTACAGCTGAAGAAAATGTACTTGAAGCTCACTCTTGTCAGCTCCTGACAAACTATCAGCAAATTACACAGACGAGGTAGTACCCTGAAATGTAAAAACTCTGCCAAGGACTGATATTGACCGTGATCCCCAGATACCAAGTACCATAACTGAAAAGGCAGGTCTGCAATCCCAGGTGATGAAACCATCGGGTCAGCTGGTCTGGTTCGGTCAGTGTATTACTGAAAAAGAACAGAGAGAAGCAACCAATGATACTGTAGTAAATGTGGAAAAGAGCAACAGGAAAAATAAGAAGGGCATTCTCCAACATTTTGCGCTACTAGTGATGACAGAAATTTTGACAGAAGAGAGCTGTCATTTCAGAGGAAATAGTTGGTAGAAAAATATAAACCTGCAAACTGATCAGAGAAAATTCCCAGGGTCACAAAAGCTGTGGGAGAAAGCTGAAATTAGAGATGTTCTCATAAGACCATGGTAAGCAGGGACATGAAAAGTGTGAGAAGTAGAATTAGGACATTTGGTGACTAAGAGAAGTCTTATAAAGAATTGTATCTGTCAGTCAGTAGAAAAAAAACAATGTCCTGACTCATGTGTACAAGGTCAAAGTTGTTGGAAAAAAATAACAACTGTTACCAAATCTACACTGAGATCTTAGCACTACCTTTTAACTCATTTGCCACACTAGCTACATCACAGAGGTGCTGAAGAATTTTACAGATAAAACATTCAAATTTTTGCTTAAGAAACAGTGTACAGCCAGAAACACTGCCAGTGAAATCAGGAGAAGGGTTGATTTCTCACAAAGTAACTGATTGAAAAGTACTTTTCTGCCAGGGAAGAAGATCTTAGAAACTGAAAGCAGAAAAAAAAAAACAAAAAAAAAACAAAAAAAACAAAACCACCACTTCCTGTCATCTGTTCACAATTCCATAGGACAAGGATGGTTCTAGTACATAAATGAACTGCAGGATACATGAAGAAGATATTAAAATGAGAAAATAATGCCAAGTCTTTTATTCTTATGATGAATACAGGACTGAATTTGTCCCTCGTAGTGTGTCAGAATAGAAACTTACTTGCTTATCTCTAAAAAGTCACCTATTCTAAGAAGAATAAAATACATAATGACTCCTTTTTGCCTTTCACTCAGTTTGCTTTTGTAGTTTTTCAGAAAGGAAAAAAAAAAAAGTTCTAAATGGGTTTTATTTTCTTGTTTTTCCACATTTCAGCATCCAGTGAAAGACCCAGGAAATAACTGAGTAATTCAGTAGTGGATCTGAATTCTTGCAAAGTAAATACCTTCATAAAACAGTAGATCAAATCAAGGTAAGGATTCATCTCCCCCAGCATCATTCCTTCAGCAGACATCAGTATAGGGAACAGGAATGTCTGAAGTGATCCTCTATCTTGGTGTGTTCTTGCAGCACTACGAGTCTGAGGAACTTCCTGAGACGAAGGCTCCAGACTTCTGTGTTCAATAGAGAGGATGGGCCCATCCTCAGTCCTTTCAATAATCTAATTAAACTTTTGGCTTCTGCAACATCTTGTGGCAATGAGTTCCACAATTTAATTACAGGCGTGATACAAGAAAGCACTTCCCTTGTTTATTTCAGAACTGCTTCATGAAACTTTTGTTGAGTGCTCTCTAGATTTTGTATTGTGAAGAATGATGAACAGTTAAACAGTTTATCATACATCTGTGATAAAGAGCAAATTATCATCCTTCAAACAACTTGAGCTGGCTGGTTTCTCATCAGAATCACTTAGAAGAGAGTACACTGAAAAAAACATGTAAATATACAAACCCTGTATTTGTGTGACATTCACAGTATCCTGAAAGGAAAAGGGAAAAAAATTATAGCAGTTATTTATTCACAGGTGGTTTGTGTTTTGTTTTGTTTTGGTTTTTTCATTGACTGAGGAAGCCTTGATTTTAACCATTTGCACAAGTAGATGTTAAATTATCTAGCCCTGGGAATGTTTTAAGATACATGCCTTTTTAAAGGCTATTCTATTAATGTAAGGGCAGTATGATTCCTGAAAGAATAAAGTTCATGATGTATATGATTACAGATTCTTTTTGCAATCTGTGTACTGCCTTGTTCACTCCCTGGTATTTAAGGGCACTTACTGAGGGAATGTGTTATTACAGTGAGTGACATACCATATGGCAAACAGGATCAGCTGCAGCTTTGCACAGTTGTCATTTTTCCCCTTATACTACAGTTTTACATGATGTAATGTTTTTCTCTGATTGTTCCACATTCCACCATTTAAGCCTGCCATACTATAAAATGTCATTTTAGGGGGTTGCACCTGAACCCACTCACCATAAGTCTGCATTTATTTCACAGATGTCTATCACACTGCCATCTCACAGGTGCACTCAAACTTTAAATTTTTTCAGTGCCTCAGCTTCTAATGTAAGAAAAATGCATTATGCAAGATGAGGAAAAGGCAGCCAAACAAGTAACACTGCTAAATGTCACTTTACAGTACAACATGGATATGCAAATGCAAGTAACCTTATAGGGTGATATTATTTGCAGTCTCAGTAAAATACGATGTGCAAATGATAGTGTAAGGGCCAGGTTCTGAAAAATAAAGGCCCTCTCCAGAGTTAAAGCAAGAAAGATGAATGTGGGGGAGTTTTAATTAATATGGGAGAAAAATTATTTTTCTGTTGTTCCACTCAACTGTCATAAATAAAAGTTTTCTAAAACTTAATTTGTCTGGAGGTTATTGTCTGTCTTAACTGGAGTTATAGCTAGTTTAAATGTAGACCCATTCTTAAAAAGCGTTCAACAACAAGCAATGTGGAACATATATTAAACAAAACCAGAAAAAAAAAAAAAATATATATATATATATATTAAGGAAAAAAGACGTTAAATAATGATATAACAGTTAAATGTAATCATACATTTAAGGAAAAATACCTTTCTATGACTGTTCCTGCAAAGTTAATACAGCTATGGCAGATGTTCCCTTCTGTCTTCATTTCATAGAATCATAGAATAGTTTGGGTTGGAAGTGGCCTTAAAGACCATCTAGTTACAACCCTCCTGCCATAGACACAACACCTTCTACTAGACCATGTTGCTCAAAGCCCCATCCAATCTGGCCTTGAACGCTTCCAGAGACAGAACATCCACAGCTTCTCTGGGTGCGTCACTACCCTCATGGTGAAGGATTTCTTCACTTTATTCTGTGTTATTTCTATGATCAAATAAGAATTTTTTGCATTTGACATTTTAAAATTTAAAGACTGAGTAGATATGGGGAAAAAAAAAAAAAAAAGATAAACTAAAATGTAAAGGAAAGGACAAAGATCAAAATACAACTAAGACTTAATTAAATAAGTCATAATAATTTGTTCATAATTTTTGAGTACATGTTAATATACTTCAATATATATAATCCTATATTCTGAGATCATACTGGTTTTGATGCCAGCGTAGAGTTACAATAAAATTAGTGGCTTGTTAATTGTTATATTAACTGAGATTAGATATGGCCTAATACTTTTGTAAATTCTTCTCTGATCAGTCATTCTGAGACTGTAACAAGAAAACATGGATTGATTGCAGTCAAAATAATAGAAAATATTTTTATTGTTTTATAACTACAACTGAAGTTACTGTTTTATATTGAGTACTTCCTTTATATTACTTCCTTTACTAGTTGCTTTTTTATCAGGATTGAAAGACAGTCGCCTGGCAACAAAAAGCACTGCAACAAGGAGAATTAATAGCCCTTCGCCCTCATTTATATGAGTATTTTATGTCTTATTTGACCTACTTTAAGTATTTGTTTACTGGATATTTTCTGTCTGTACTTGATCAGTAACTGCCAATCAGCACTGAAATATGTACTTAAAGTACATATCTTAATTTTTCTTTGCAAACAATAAATATTATTATTAGAATTATTGGAAATATAGAGGTTTCTCTATTTAAATACCCACAGTAAATTTCACTGATGTCAAACAAACACCTAAGACCTAAGACCTGAAAGTCTGTTAAAGAAAAAGGGTTTTAGAGAAAATGGTCTTTAATTAGAACTCTGTTAATTTTGTACATTGCCACTTCTTTCTTTTACATAATTTTATATTGCTTTCCTATTGAAGGATATCCATTTAAATAACAGCAGCTGTTAAGATTCGTGGCTTAAGATATCGGCACAAATACAATAGGAAGGTACTGAAAAGTCTATTGCAACTGAATGAGTTTGGGTACAAATCATGCTTTTCTCTTAAAGATTTTAGGTCCACTGATGAACTTACTTGTTATTTACAAAGGAAACAGAAACAATTTCCCTTTACAAGCTTCACTCCTCACATTTGTAATGCAGCTGCAGATACTGTCCCAGCTGAGACAGAACAGGGTAATTCTTTTTGTTCACTCTGATTCTGCAATTCAGTGTATCTTAGAAAAGTTGAGAAACAAGGAAAAAGAGATCTATGGAACAAAAACAGTAAATGTGATTCTAAAGAAAACAAAGTCTTAAAAAGAAACTGGTGACAGTAGGCTACTGAAAAAGGAAGTATACAGTTGTGCTGGTTTGACTAAAATGAGTTAATTTTCCTTCATGCAGTTAGAAACCTTTCTTTGTCATAGCTAGCAGGGTCATTGCTTGGGTTTAATTTGAGAACAAGAAGATACCCTGGGATGAAGGTAATGTTTTTAATCACTCTAGTCTGAGAGCCAAGGCCTCTGAGCTTTGTCCACAGGTGTAAGGCAGCTGGGAAGGGAAGGGAAGGGAAGGGAAGGGAAGGGAAGGGAAGGGAAGGGAAGGGAAGGGAAGGGAAGGGAAGGGAAGGGAAGGGAAGGGAAGGGAAGGGAAGGGAAGGGAAGGGAAGGGAAGGGAAGGGAAGGGAAGGGAAGGGAAGGGAGGTATATAGATGGGGCAGAGCTTGACTGACATCCAGACTGATCAATAAGAATATTCCATCCCATTAACTTAATTCTTTGTATTTAAGGAGAGTCAGGATCTTCCAGCTAGGTTTGGACTCAGGTTAGGAGCCAGGATGGAGACCTGTTCAGAGGAGTTCTGTTCACGAGTTTCTTTAGTTGGGCCTTTCACCATTCTGCAATTTTGCAGAGGCCTCGGTGCCTTTCTCTCCCTTCTCTTTCTGAGATTTGCTGTTCGGGACCAGGCGCTGCTGCCTGAGACTGGCTGCTCAATGTGGATGGATTTTGTGAGAAATTGCATTGAGTATCTTTTATTTTATATTCTATTTCCCTATTATATATAATAGTAGTGGTAGATTAGTGTCGTTTTACTACACTGTGTTTATCTCAATCCACATTTTTCCCTTCTTTTTTGATTCTCTCACCTATTTGGAGTGGGGTGGTGGGTGTAGAAGGAGTGAACAAGTGCCTATTATGGTTTTATTGCTAGCTCGGGTTAAACCACAACCATAGTGAAATGCCAGAAAACTTCAGAAAAATCATATTTTTTGTCCTGCTTTGATGCTTTCAAAGTGAGTTTGATCTTCTTCTAGATGGTCATTAATAAATAGATTTCATAATGTTGCAATCTCGAAACAAGTAACATCCAAAATATATTTTTTCGTAATAATTTTCTATTAAGGAGTGGTTTATTAAATCTATATTTGCTCTTCATCCATCTTATAAGAAGAGATTTACTTTTGTATTAAATTAACATTTTCTTAGGATTCACTGAATTGCCAAAAATATTTTGATGTTGAAAAAAAGAAATATTTTTATAGTGTGTGGGTTATTACAGAAAATAATGCAAACTATGAAAAAGTTTAAATTATTATATTTTAGCAACTAATACAACTGAGCTGTAAAAATACCACTTTAGTGGAAAGATTAAGTAGTTCTGCCATGTCGCCTTATAAAGTACGGAGAATTATAGATATATATTTTGCACAAAATAAAAGTATTGAAATAGCTGAGAATAACTAGCAACAAAAAATTCAGTAACGTAATATGTTTATACCACAGCCTTTAAGTAAATGGTCAGAAGACGTCTCACCCACTTTAAAAGTCTACAAGATACCTTCTTATTTACTAGTCACTTTGAATTTTTTTATATCTAATGGACATCAGTAGGCAGTAGAGGATGGAATTTATGTGACTAACTGTAAATATCTACTTCAGGATTATATGAATCACAGACTGAGTGCCTTCTACTCTCCAGTAATAATAAAAGAAACCTGCATAAATACCACCATTCTAGATGTCTACTTAATACAGATGTAAAGATAAACTAAAAGAATCATCCTTGTTTACTATTTTCTTTACCCCATATGTCTCAGATTGCTAGTTTTCCACTACAATGAATTCATATGGTGGATTATTTACAGGGATTATAACTGGAAGCACATAGTCCATCTTTCTGTGGCAATAGAATTCAAATTGTCCTGTATAAACTTTGGCTAATGAGGAAAACTATGCCATAAAACTTTTAATTAAGAAATACAAAATTCACAGCAATTGATGTCTCAGTGTACAATGATTACCAACATCAGATTAAACCGATGTTTTATGGCAAAATTCACACAAGAACACCTAGATTATATTATGACTTGTCATTGATGTCAAGTGGTTTTGGAAAGTTACTTGTTCCTACATTGTAATAAAATCTCGATTGTATTAGCTAATATACAGGATTTTATATCCAACATGTCATATACAGATATGGTAATTTAAAAAACATCACTCTTGAAAAATTACACTCTTTGATGTATTGGAAAATTTAGCAAGTTTAGAATGGGAAATTTAATGAAGATTATCTTACAACCGCAATCATGGCACGCACAATTGTAAGTATCACTTAAACACATACTTAAATGCTGCCATTATTAATAGTGCAGTGTTGTCTTTTCTGATGAGCAGTAGGAACAGAAAGGCAAATCAGCTGAAAGAATAAAAACAGATAATAAATCTGTAAATATGAAGAGCTAATAAAAAGCAGAATGGAAAAGGAATAGAACAAATTAATTTTAACTATATAATGGAGGATGTCGGAAAGAATTAATTACATAAAAACTAGTTC
This sequence comes from Patagioenas fasciata, assembly GCF_037038585.1. Classification (NCBI taxonomy): domain Eukaryota; kingdom Metazoa; phylum Chordata; class Aves; order Columbiformes; family Columbidae; genus Patagioenas; species Patagioenas fasciata. The sequence continues at coordinate 36,951,041 of NC_092520.1, forward strand.
TAATCATTGAGAAAACTAACTGGATTAAATAGGTCAATGCTTAACACCAATGGATGACAAAAAGTCACAAAATCTTGTATAGAGTCATACAGTTTCCCTTAGAAAACCATCTGGTGATAAGTTCCTATGCAGTGAGACGATATGCATGGCCAAAGAAAAGGAAAAGTTTCTGCTTATATTTTTCAACTACACATGATCATCAGTAAGTTTTGAGGCTGGTAAAGGAAAAAATACTAAAATATGTAAGTAAAAGGTAGAATATTTACCACTGATGTGACCAAATTTAACAAAGAATACATCAAGTCCCAGGCAGAATTGTTTTTTTGTAGACTTGTATTTGTTCAACACTATTTAGAATTAAAACCTGTTTTAAACTAAGAATTCTTCATAAAATCAGGACCAATCTTTTTATGAACTAGAATTCCTTTTCATAACAGCTCAAATAATAAATGGGAAAGACATTTAAGCAAGCTGAAATATTAATAATTTAATGGGTTTTTTTGTATTTTGCATCACAAAAGAGAGGAATTGAAACACTGTTCTTTAACAAGTACTTTATGCCATTTGTGTAGTTTCTGTCTAGCGACAGTGTTTGTCAGAGCACAATGTTTATGTGTAGGACTTCAAACATATCTCAAAAATTCTTATGTTCCACTGTCATGATTGATCTTGTTGTTATCTCCAGTTGTGGAAATCCCAATAATTTAAACTCCAGTGTTTGCTTCTAGTTAGCCTAGTAAATTTAGGCTGCCTATGAAAAGATCAAGCTGCAACATTTTTATATTTCTAAAAAGAGCCAGTTATTTGCTGTGAAAAGATTAAGGGACCTGTTACTCCATCTGAAACAGTATATAGATTCTACAGCAAAGTCTAACAAATCTGGGGAAACGGTTTGCTCAAACAGCTGACTGACTGAACCATTAAAATGGCTTGTGGAAGCTCCAGGCTTCATCTTCTCTTTTGGTTATATTCTGTCTCAATATATTCTAGAAAAATGCAGAGGTCCTCTGTCTCTGGGCTTCAGTTAGAAAAATGCATAAATAAATGTTCTCTATAGCATTCTCCATCCCAGGAATTTTATGTAACTTGGAAGTCATTAAAAAAGACATTCCACAAAAACTGAATATTAAATTAAATATTTTACAAATTCAGAAAACAGAACAGAGAAAAATAAAAAAAAAAAATCTAACATGAATTCTCTAATGTACTTTCTGAAAAAGAAGTGTTCTTCATTTTACCATATAATGTAGAGTACAAAATATTTTGGACAAAAGTACGGTTCTGTATCCAAGTGTCTAGGATGTTTGGCTATAGGTTGAGAAGTCCCACAGAGTTCCAGACATGGTGTCTGTATCTCATATTCAGCACTAATTGGAGAACAACCAGAGAATACAAGTATGTAAGTGTCTGTTTACCCAGGTTGGTAATAGGATATACTGTCATTTTCTCTCTTCTTGCCTGAGACTCCAATGGGTTTTTCTTGAAAACTTTTTGGTTCTGGATGAAAACCACAATCACAAGCAAGTTCATCCTCGACATCACTGTCAGTATGTTTGGTGCTGGACAGCCACACTATCCATATCTCCAGCTACTCGAAGAACCTGAGAAGCAGCTTTGCAGGGATTCAAAGAATTGTGAATATGGACAGAGGCACCTGCATATCATTATATGCATTTAAATCCACTCTTTTTTCCTATCTAGATTCTTCTTCCTTCTCTCCCCAAGCAGACCATTGTTTCTGACTGGCACTCTGTGAAAGAAAAGGTCTCTATGAAGAAGACTGATAGAAAAATGCATGGCAAAATCAACAGACCATCATCCTGCTTTAATTATTTCCTTATTGTAATTTAGTCTGATGTGCAAAAAGTAACTGTAAAAGCATTACTTCTTTATATATCTAAATAGTAACATAAAAATGCCATTAAAAATCTTTTAGTGATTTTCCATTATGTCTCATAATTGAAGTAATGGTTACTCTACAATACATCTACTATGCTAGTACACATTAAGCAAACATTAGCAAAACCAGAGACATTTCAATGGAATGGAACAGTGTTATATACTGATTATTATTTTTTTTTTTGGCAATGTCCCTTTCAGTCCAATAACAGCATTGAATATACTTCAAATTTCAACTGCTCCTGAAAGATATCACAATAATTTTCCAGGTTGGTGACAAATCTCACACCACTTTAACCCCTAGCATCACACATCAGCAGCCTTGCCCTCAATTTTGGCTACCCATTGCTGCACAAGAAGAATTCCAAACACCTTTCAAAAAAAAAAAAAAAAAAATCCCACTGCTGACCTTAACTACATCTCTGCAGTTTCTGCTCATCCGTTTCTTCTACAACAGGCAACTTTTCCCTGATGGACCTTCTTTCCCAGCATAGAGTCTTCTCCAATTCAATCTCATAGGAACTTATTTCCATACTGTAATCTTCCCATAGCCTGGGAATACATGATTGTTTCCAAGACATTTTGAATACTCTGGCTGCTTCCATGTGTGGCATTAGCTTCATCTCACCCCTGCTGGTGCTCCTTCTGTCTTCTGTGTAGATTATGCCATAATGATAAATTGTTCCCTTTCTCCTTCTCATTTTCCCTCCACTTGATAACAACAAGTATCCACTAGTGGAGCTGAAATTATCTTTGCATGAAAAGGAGGTATCTTTTTTATTAGCTAAGCTTCAGTTGGAGCAGATACCTTAGCATGTGTCTAACTTCATTCATTGAAACAGACTTGTTAGTTTCATGGGATTATTTATGTGTGCAAATTATATTCATCACTGCTTAAGAATTGTTGGTGAGGTTGTACCCTGCAACCATACCAATGTGAACTGCACTAGTAAAAAAATATATCCCACTTGCAGGGGTGTTGTTGTAGTCTCTCCCTTCCACATTCCCTTTCCAGCTATCAAATACTGCTGTACTGCTCTTAGAAGTTTTGCTTACAGAAATACTTTCGAAAGTTAGCATTAGCAGCTTCTTATTCTTTACTCTCTCACCTCCCCTGAGAGAAAAGTGTGCAGAGAAGAGCATTTCATTAAGAAGTAGTTTCCAATATCTTTCTAGTGTGTTTTACACTAAGGAGAGTCAGACTAGTGAAATAATAGCTGCTCTTTTATCTCTGAAGACAGAGAGCAAAGGGAAAAGATTTTTTAAAAATTTTTCAGCCTTTGAAATGGCATACAGAAAGACCATTGAAATTATAAGATTGGAGATGTGATTCTCTGCCCTCTAACTTGAAGGAGTCAATGGAATTCTGAAACCAGAGTTAAGTCCCTCAAGTGCAGACACATGGGTAATTGAGTAACAAGGTGTTTAGAGAACACTGAAGAAAAGACGTTAAGGAAGAAAAAGAGGCTAATTTAGATTTTACCTTCTATGACTACATTTAAAGAAAATATTTTCTGTAAGTAAAGAACAAAACTCAGGTTTGATTAGCACTCATGAAAATTCCTCCAGAAAATTGCACGGTACAAATCCTCAAGCATTTTTTTAGGCAGAGTCATTATAGTACGTTGACCTTGGCTGGCTGTCAGGTGCCTGCCCAGCCACTCTCTCACTCCTCTTCCTCAGAGGGACGGGCAAGAAAATAAGATTAAAAATCTCATGGGTCAAGATGAGGACAGGGATGTCATTCACCAGTTACCATTACAGACAAAACAGACTAAACTTGGGGAAGATTAATTTATTGCCAATTAAAAATTGAGTAGGATAGTAAAAAAATAAATTAAAACCTCTTGCCTCCAACCCTCTTTCTTCCAAGGCTCAACTTTGCTGCTTCATTCCTGACTCCTCTACCTCCTTTCCACACTAAGCAGTTCAGGAGGGTGGGAAATGGGGAGTTGGGGTCAGTCCATAACAGCTTGTCTCTACCACTCCTTCCTCCCCACACTTTTCTCCTGCTCCAGCACAGCTTACAGCTTCCTTCAAAGGCACATCCACCTGTTCTGACACAAGCTCCTTCAGTGTGAAGTTACAATGTGAATATATGTTCCACCATGGACCTTCATGGGCTGCAGGGGGACAACCCGCTTCGCCATGGTCTTCGTCATGGGCTGCAAGGGAATCTCTGCTCCAGCACCTGGAGCACCTCCTTGCCCCTCCTTCTTCACTGGCTTTGGTGTCTGCAGGACTGTTTCTCTCGTGTTTTTCTCGCTCCTCTCTGCATAAATGCAGTGCAGTGTTTTTTGCCCTTTCTTAAATACACTTAAATACACTTTCCCTGAGGTGCCACTACCTTGGCTGCAGGGCTCAACCATTCCCTGTGGTGGCTCTGATGAAGCCAGCTGGAACCAGCTGTATCTGGCATGGTGCAGCCTTGGCCACTCCACACCTGCAGGCCCCCACTAGCAACACCTCACAATGGACACCCAATAAATGTATTAATATAAAACCAATTTTGTTTAAATTTGCTTTAGTTATAATACAAATCAAATAAAGCTTGAGACTAGCTTTCTCCTGCTGTATGCTGTGATCATGGATTCCAATCAGTTAAATTAAAACAGACATTTTCTCACAAATTCTATTGTTTTGGATGAACTCCCATTTCTCCATGAAATATTTTTCTTACTAAAAAATATAAACAGGTCAATTATTATTATTTTTTAAGGCAACCTCAGCAGGCTACATAAGCCTTTTTAATAACAGAAAAGATCTAGAAAGCGTTCTGCCACCGAAATTTTAAAATCAACCCCAAAAATTTCATGTGAATTTTAATATTTAAATACAATTGAGAAAGACACGTAGCAGCTTTATCCTTTAGTCTCTCCCATGTCATATTCAGTGATTATATCCTACCTAACACATGAAGTTACACAAGAAAATGAATAACATTTTCTCTGCAGTTCAGATAGAGTTGAGTCCTTGGATGCCGTAGAATCATAGAATCATAAAATGGCTTGGGCCAGAAGTGACCTTAAAGATCATCTAGATCCACATACCCTGCCACAGGCAGGGACACTTTCCCTTCCACTACACAAGGTTGCTCAAAGCCCCATCTAACCTGGTCTTGAACATTTCCAGGGATGGGGCATCCCACAACTTCTCTGGGCAACTTGTTCCAGTGCCTCACCACACTCATGTGAAGAATTTCTTCCTTATATCTTCTTTTAATCTACCCTCCCTCAGTTTAAAATCATTTCCCCTTCTCCTATCACTACATGCCCTTGTAAAAAGTCCCTCTCCAGCTTTCTTTTATCCCCCCTTTAGGTACTGGAAGGCTGCTATAAGATCTTCCTGGAACCTTCTCTTCCCCACGTTGAACAAGTTCAACTCTCTCAGCTTGTCTTTGTAGGAGAGGTGCTGCAGCACTCTAATCATCTTCATGGCTCTCCTCTGGACTTACTCCAACAGGTCCATGTTTATCTTAGGTTGGGGGCTCCAGAGCTTGATGCAGTACTCTAGGTGGGGTCTCACCAGAGCTGAGTAGAGGGGCAGAATCACCTCCCTTGACCTCCTCGCCATGCTCCTTTTGATGCAGCCCAGGATATAATTGGCCTTCTGGGTTGCAAGTGCACACTGCCAGCTCATGTTGAGCTTCTAATCAACAAATACCCCCATGGCCCTCTCCTCAGGGCTGCTCTCAACCTGTTCTCCACTCAGCCTCTATTTGTGATTGGGAGTGTTCATTTTGATGATGTTGCTAGAGGAAGGCAAAAATTATAAATGCTCCAGTGTTGTGGTTTTAAAGGTAACAATAACTGGCTGATTTGAGCAACAGTATTTCCCATTGTGTTCGCAGTCTCATCAAATTATATCCTTATCACCATCCCTTGAAGAGGCAGATGAATAACTGAGTACTGTGCCTCTGTGTAAGTGGATTCCTTTAAGGAAGAGGATACCAGTTCTTCACCTTTTGAAAAATAAAGATGAAATAATAATAGTACATATTATAATTAATCATGATCACTTTCAGAATACCTTACAGTTTCAAAGCTCTGTGAAACCATCAGGTAATTAATGTTTACTTAATGAAATTAACATAATTCAATATGCAAAGACACTGAAACAACACAAGAGTTTTAAAATTCACAAGCCAAATCCTGGAGCCCACTGAGAAGCTGCACAACTTTGTAGTCAGATTCTACACAATCCTTTATGTTCCATGTATGCACAGTGTCAAATGGCAGCAGAATAGATCAACAGAATAAATCACTTTGAAAACAATAAAGTCTCAAAGGAGATTCAGTCTTTTAGATGGCTCTCCAGAGGGTCAAAATCACATACCTTGATGTTCAAGCTACCCATGCTACTAATAGGAAATAATTGACCAGATAAAGGTTGTTTGGTTGTTGGGGTTTTTTTAAAACAGTATAAGCTTTTTACTGCTAATTGATTCTTACAGTTTATTCATGGCATGATTCCGGATTTTTTATATACTTAGAAGTTCCATATATTTAAGTAAGAGTTGTGAGTGAACAAGGAATAGAGAATGAGGCCTTTGAAGTTCAGTATCATTATTTATATTTCAGGCATGCCTGGAGACAGTACTCTAGATTAATAAAATGCTTTGCTTCAATTAGCTCTGTGTCTCTTGCATCCCTCCCCAATTCCCTCTGCCCTTGTTTAACATACTCCCTTATCCCTTTGCATTATCCAGACAGGTGCTCTCTGCTACAGCAGACGGTTGGAAGTTTCACGGAGGAGATTCAGTGTGGGGAGGAGGAGGTTTCTTGGCTCTGATGCAGGAAACGATAATGTGTGAGTCTGTATATTAGTCTGATTTGTTCTCCCTGAATCTTGTTTCAGAGATCCTTTAGAAATATCTCTGAAAAAAAAAAAAAAAAAAAAAACAACAAACAAACTCAGAAGATCCCTTAAACAGATATGCTCACTTCTATGTATGGAAAGTGGATTTTCACAAGCTAGCACAGAAAATGTAAATCAAAGCAATATTACTTATAGTTGATTGATTTTGGGGGAGTGGGAAGCCATTATACAAGAAAAAATATATATTATTTTGTACATGTGAAAGAGATCTTTATTATAGTGGAACTCAGATTTCTGCCATGATTTTCTCTGGTTTTCTACTAGTAATAAGCCCCCTTATTTCAGATTTCCTTGGAAGAGGCTTAGGAGCATAATGCAGTGGTCACTTAAAACTGACACATCCTGCAATGTGGGGACAGAAAATTGTAAGTTTCACATTGAGTTCAATAGGAAAGTCATAAGGCCCTGCTCCTTCTCCCTTGGGGTATTTTCCTATTTTATTGTCAGTACTATAATGGGCAATCAGTTCCTGAAATGTTGCCCTGCTGTCTAGATGAAGCATTTATAGGTTTTTTTAAGCAGTCCATTTGAACACTGCAGAATAAAAAGTCAGCCCTTGTAAGTTCAAATTTTAGGGCCCGATCCTGCACTGAGCTGTGTGTCAGCAAACCTCCTGGCCACCTGGAATTCAGTGCAGGATCAGGATCTCGATTTCTACATATTTTGCTGCAGTTCAAACCTGTATTTATCACAGCTGGAAAAAAATTACAAATAAAAATACTTCTAAAAACAAAGTATCTGGTTTTTTAAAAGTTAACTTTCCTAGATTTATGCACATATATTTACATATTAATCCTCTGAATGGAGTTACTGCTTCTAATGAATTAGGGGATTACTACAAAAATATATAAATCAGCACAGATGTTTTCCATGCAGAAACACTTTATTCGGGAAAAAAAAAAAATCTGTTCAAAACTTAAAGGAAAGAAGTCTTTTTGAGGGCCTTACACCACAAGCCAGATGCAAGAAAGACCTTGTGAGCCAGATTCAATAAAAGATTTAAGCCTAAAATGAAACTAAGAGAATTTAGGGTTCACTTAAGGTCAGTCTAAATTGGGATTTAGAAGCCCAAACTTGACTACAGCCCAGATCATTAACTACGTCATCTCTTTTCAGCACTGACTGATCCATGCAACATGTAGATCTATAAGATGCCTTCCTGTGTGGCTTAAAGTTTGCTACTGCTGAAAGTGGCCATACTTGTTCAGACCGAGCTCCTAAAGATATATGCCCATTGCCCAGATAAATTCCAGGTTTAACCAGAGGGTAGTAAGTCAGTGAGCTATCTACTTCTCCTGAAAAATTTGAAAATATTTCTGTCTTCTTTCACATCTGCTTAATGCTCAGAACTCTTCTTCACAGAAGCTGGAGGCCCATTACCTGCCCTGAGACAGCATTGGCCCTAATCTTCATGGCAGCCACAGGAAAGAGCATGTTCCACCCACCCACTGAGGTGAGGCATCTGTGAAGCAGGAGTCATGGTATGAGAAGAGTCAGCAAGTTTATGAGTGACTTTCTCCCAGCTGTTATGGCATTTAGTAGGAAAGAGGTAAATCTGATATTCTTTTTCAGGTCTTTACTCCCAGGACTCATGTCCTTATAGCCAAATGTCACAGGAAGTACATATCTGTTCTGAGATATAGAGCAATAATATAATTTCTGTCCCATTCAGAGGACAGTTGGAGAACCCTTTCTACAGTCACTTGACTTTTCTGGATGCAATGACTTAATTGCAAGAGCAAAGGCAAACACTGTTCAGCAACTCTCCTCACCAACTTGCTGCTTGTGTCTCAGAAGGTCACTGAGCTTAGTGATTAAGGGCACTGTTGTATGCTGGAACAGGAGGCACCAATTGCTTCAAGGTTTGAAAATCTACTTAGTGGATGAATGGTTTAACTGCCAGCCTACAGTTCAAAAGACAGGGAGTGCAATTTATCACCACTTTTCAAGCTCGTTCCCTTTGGCACCTATTCCCTCAAGGTGTGTTGGCTCTCAAAATCAGCATCTCACTCTTTTCATCTGAATTCTTTCATATCAGAGCAAGAATTTATGCATGGGAACTAGCTACTTACTCTCATCTGAGTGACATATATTTGAGTTCACCATACTATTTTCATTCTTGTGCTCAATTAACCTTGTCTCATGTAAAATAAAAAAGAAGGATGATGGCATGAGCAGGACTGAATTTTCTCTGAAGACTTTTTTTTTTTTTCCAGATATATTGAAAGACTGAGGACATGGCTCCAGAGACAGATGTAAAGATTCATATGGCAACCTGTCCCAAATTTCTGCTGGTTGACTCGGGTTCCAAGGCTGGGTTGTGGTGTTAATATGGCACTAAACCCAAGCTAATCAAGTGTCAGGAGACTCCTGAGAAGATGAGAACATGGGCAGTTTTGCAATTTTGAAAGGCTTGAGACTGTTTCAGTCACTCACTCAGCCTCAATGAATAGTTCTATTCAGTAGCAGGTGATTATCCTTAAGAGCAGGACCTATATGCACTCTGATAGAGAGCTAGCAGAGACACCCTACTGTGACAGCTTTTTTGGCAAGCCTCATCAGAGACTTTGGCAGCTTCTCTTCCTCTAAAGTGCTACTGTGCTTTTGCATGGTTGCATTCTTCACACAAACAAATATCAGTGCCAACCCTAAGAACATGAAGAACCTATAATAATTATTATTTTCACTGCTGGATAGCAGAGAACAACTGCAACATCAAGAAATTTCATGCTTTCAGACCATTTTCTTAGAAAATATATATACTTTTTTTTAGCTTAAGTAATAAAATCCACTTACCTGACAACATATTTGAATTTGTTTTCTTTATAAGCATATACACTTTGTAATGGATTACACTTTTTAATTAAGGTCCCATGTGGTTATCAAGGTACAGTAATTAGTAAATTCCAATAGGAATTTTACATTAATGTGAAATAATGTATTATACAATCTTAGAACAAAATAAAATAAATTAAAATGTGAAATGTCTTAAATATCACACCATTTGAGCCCCCAAAAATTATTTATTTCATTCAGTTGTTTGTGTTTTTTTTTTTTTTTTACTCCATTTCATATTTGACAATGCATTGTTAGTAGACACGTTGATATAACTTCCAAGCTGGGAAATGTTTACTTTCTTGGATTGAAAATATCACTTTACAGTATTTATAGTACTCACTTAACCTGCCCCCATCTAACTACTTTGTGAAGTTTTAATTCTGGGAAGAAGGGCAAAACAAGGTCCTCAAAAAATATGATAAAGAGACAAAAAGGAAAGAAATACAAACACAAAGAGATGTAAAAGGGCAAACGTTTTTAGAAATTGAATAGGAGCAATACATCATCATTCACAATATTAGCACTGAAAATTATTTCTGACTTTTGTTTCAATGGTCTATTATCTGCATGAAACATAATACTCAGCCTAAGAAATTACTTAGAGTAGATTTCTGCCTAACGACTACTAGTGTGAATAGCTGTTGGGTTGGGAGTAAGTAGTTTTATTGTTTGCCCACTTACGGACAGCCTGCAGGTAACATTCCTTCTGCTGCAACACATTCCCTTCATGAACCTTGTTAGACAAAATCAGGGAACAGTAAGGCCTGTTCACAAGAGGAGACCTCCCCTGTCTCTAAAAAAAAGATAAAATATTCTTGGCAAGATGACTCCAAAGGTTTCTCTGAGGCACTGAAAAATTGTGCTGGTCTGAAGGCTTTGCACTGCCAAGCAAGCACAATTTACGCTGTCTTTTGAGGAATGCCACAATGAGTATCCAGGGAGCAGTGAAGTTTCTGCAAGTGAAGGTGAGAGTTCCCATCTTGTAGAGCTCTGGGATGTGATACAGGAACAGTTCAGACTGCCAACAATATGTGTGCTAATGACTAGTCTTTCTTCCAAGATCTCAGCGGCAAGTGACTCGTCTCATGCATCACAGTACCTCCTAACCTCTTGATACTGGCTGGATGCTAGACAGACTAGAGACCTATCGGAGAAAGATGTTATTACAGACCTCTGAGTTATGCCATATTCTAAATGCACCAAGGCTGCCAAGACCATGTAGGTTGAAGATGCCACTCTTACTGTATGCATCTTCATTACTGAAATTCCCAGACTAGCCCTTTTTATACTCCAACTCTTTTGTTTATAAGTGAAAAATCAGATCTCTAATTTGATAATTAATTCTCACACCAGGTATTTTTGTCTGTGTCTTTTGTTTACTCCTAGTTGGCAGGCAGGGTTTTTTCTGGTCTAAGGGACAAGAGACAAAAGATAAGCAAACAAGGACATAAGACCTAACCAATATTTATGTTCATGTGTGGTGGCTGTCTCCTATGCAATCAGCTTATATATGCTTATTTTTTATTACCATTTTAAATTATTCGGCCCAGCAAATGGAAAGCAGAAGAGGATACCAACAACTTCTATCAGTGGTTCTCTTGTCATCCCTTTGACTCTAGCACAAGATGTGTGGTTTTTATTTATCTTCAACAATTTACTGGTCACACATTTATACTCTGAGTTCTCTTACCCCGATGAAGGAATGTCATTGGTATTTCCATGGAAAATTCTACTTCTGCAAAAGTAATAGAAGAAAAATGTTTTCATTATCCCAATGACAGGATGTATGATCTTAAAACTTCTCATTTGTTAACACCTTCTCCCCCACAATCCCTCCAAATAGCTTTTCTCTCAGATGGTGTAAATGAATGATGTCGCAAAATTAAACTCAGTGCTGTTGTCTTCAAACTAGTTTAAATTTGAATGTTGATATTTCTATTTCAACACTGTAAAAAGGTTTACATGTGTGCCTTTCAGTTTACTGGTTATGAGTTTATCTATTGTAAGGCATCACCTCCTTCATAGCTAGTCTACTTACTCAGCAAGAATTCCTGTCTTTTTTGTATGAGCGGGAGCTTTGGAGAAGATGCTATCTAATACTGGCCAAAAAAAAAACTTAGAAGTAAATGGATAGAAATGAACCAGACCCAAAAAGTTTAGTCTGACAAGTCTCCCAAGATTCCATGACATGTGCTTCTCAGAAAAATAAATCCTACAAAATGTGCGTGTCTTAGAATAGAGGAATATTTTCAGCAGTTTGGAAGATTTCAATACAAACTAAAATTTCAAACTCAGAGTTCCATGTATGGGGACATTATTATTTCTCTATTTCCACTGATTCTGATTAAGTAATTTTTACCTGATATATACTAGGTTTGTAATTACCTTTGAGGGAGCTGCTTCATGAGGGAGTTTTGTTCCTTGATAGATTGTTACAGCTAGTTCTCACTTTTTTTTTTTTTCCCACTCCCATCTGATTTAGCTCCCAGTTTATTGCTCTCTAAGGTAATGATACAGCACTCAGCACAAATATGTTTCATTCTCCTTCTGCACTACAGTTGTACATGTCATCCTTTTTTTCTCATATCATGATCTTCTATTGAACTGGTGATCCCTCGCAATGCTCTGTAGTTCATGATATTTATGCTGTGGAATATCAATAAATTCCTATCAGTGATATTCCTGGATCTTAATGTTTTTCCTTCTAACACAAAAACTTTTCTCTAAGGAATGAAACTTTGTTGTTTTTATTGAAAGAACTATTTTCAGATGTTATCAGACAATGATCCAAATTGCAGCAGAGATTGTCTTGAGAAAAAAATACGACTTCAGATGTGAAAGCAGGTAGCAGCTCTGATATGTTACTGCCTGGATGTCACTGAGATACCTTGTTTATTCAGTTGTACCTGACAACAATTTAGCAGCTTAAGAAAGGAAAAAAAATATAACCTTTTTTTTTTTTAAAAAAAAAAGAGAAAAAATTCCAAAACCAGTAGCAGTCCATAAACAATATTGAAAATCCAATTACTTTAGAAAAAAAAATATGGAAGACTTAGAGATTAGAAGATATGTCTACATTAGGAAGCAGTACAGCACAATAAGGATGAATCTGTGAAGTGAAACCATTAATCCAAGATATCTATCCTCTGCAGTATAAGCATTTTAGATGTGGGACTTTAGAAAAGCTGCAGTCTTATGCTGAAGTGCAGGGGATGTGCTCCTATAGCACAGTTCTCTGCCTATCTTACACTTAGACCGTGTAAGTCATTAAAAGGTATTTTTCAGTCATTCCTTCAATAATTACAAAGACTGGTAAAAATATAGGGTGAAAAATCTCCCTAGAGATAAAATGACTTACTGTGAACTGACTTTGACAGGTAACAAGAAACATCAAAGTAAATCTACTTCTAAGAACTCTCCTTTTTTTACCAAAGATACACCAGTTACACCCACAACTCTCATGACATCCTGAAAAAGAATTGTCTTTGGATTTGTGTTAGCTACTTATATAAGTTAGGAGAATGAACATATCTCTTTCTTTTCACAGGGTCTTATACAGATTTGAATTTTGAATGTTTTTTATTTGACATTTTTCATATAATTACTATCTTGTTTAAATATCATTGTGCTATTGCCTGAGGTAAATGCAGTAGGAAATCTCTATGTTCAATGTTACTGTCTTATAGTTTCATCCCTTCTGTCAAACTAAGAACTTTTTTTAATTCTGCAGGGGAATTTTTATTTCATTTGCTTGTTCATTCCTAATGTGAATTAATAAGTTGCTAGCTCTCTACTTACAGATATAGAATATTTCCTGTGTTAGTTAGCCAAGACAAAATGGATCTCTGTACTTTTATCATTGTCAAAGATAGTTTTGTTTTTTTCCAACTGTATAACAATGACATGTATAAAAAATACACATTAACTTAAAAAAAATAAATAATTGATAGTAAAATCAGCTGCTGTTCATTCTAAGTCAGACTGTCAAACTTAATACAAACTAACTTTAGAAAAGAACTGAGCACATACTTAAACTTTTGCTTCAGAAGAGCTTGGGGCAAATTCAAATGGTGTGTGCTGAGCAGGAATTCTACATTCACATGCAACAGCTGTGGAATAATATGGTACAGTTCTTGAAGTACTCAGTAGCAGGGAGAACTGGGCACTGGTGTTCCTACCCAGTTTACATTAAACTGCCATTAGATAAAAAACTTATGGTGACAACAAGAGTATGGACCAGAATGCAAATCTGGCTCTTCTCTACTGAGTGCAGTACCTTATGAGATAGGAGAATTAGGGTTTATTCCAAATCTCCAGCTTCTGTGGCAATTGTTCTAACCACCAAGCTGCTGTGTGAAAGGCAGATTCCTAAATGAAATCTAGCCTTATCCAGGCAGCTAAATGTGTCTCAGTGTTAGGTTCTCAAATTGGAAGGGAAAGGATGATTAGACATCTATTTCTACAATTTCTAGTTGACTGATGTTGAAATCACCCTACTCAATACTCCAACATTTGTATATTCTGTTCTTAGGTGGCTAATTCAGAAAAATCCAGTTCCTGGGATACAGTGAATAACCTACATTAGCTCACAAGCTTTCCTTTGGAGCTGGTCCTTAGACTGCAAATACTACTTTAGGTATCTATATCCAAAGGCTTTGTACCAGTGACATTTACAAAGCTTTTATATCTCTTAGGAGGTGACAAACATTTCCATTGGTAATATCCCCACTATAACTAAGCTATTGCCAGAAGCCATGCATATTAACACCAAACTTCTGACAGCATTAAATTGGTAGGTGTCAAGATCATTAGATTCAAAATTCATAAAACAGACATTACTCAGTGTACTCCAGAGCAAAGCCTGATACACATTTTGAGTATTTCAGCTATATTGGAATATCTATAAGAGCTTTGGCAGGATCCCAAATCAGACAAATCTTTGAGAAGGACCAATCTGGATCCTTTCCCTAGAGTGACCTCTCTAAAGGAGACTAAAACAACCAGAAAATCCATGCTTTAACAGTCTTTCAAGTAGGAGGTTTTGGTGTTTTTTGTTTGTTTGTTTTGCTTGGGTTTTTGTTTATGTTTTTGTTTTGTTTGGTTTTGGTTTGTTTTGTTTGTTTGTGGTTTTTGTTTAATAATAATAATAATAAAAATAGTAATAATAGTAATAATAATAATTTAGACAGAAAACCTCAAATCACTAGGACACCTCCCTGCCGCAGTTCCTCCATGATCTTAAAGGAAGGTCCTTGCTTCTGTACTTTATTTCAGTCAACCTGGCATCTTCCCAACTGGAACAAATGGCACAGTACTCTGCAGTTAGTAGGGACCTTGCTTCTGTCATCCTTGATGCCTTGAACAAGGCTTTCAGTTTGCCCAAGACCTGCAGGATCCCACATCATTGCTGTACCTGTCACTGCCTCCTACTCCTTTCACCCTTCGCAGTCTCCAGAACATCCTATCTCTGTGCTTGCTTAGATAATCTCCAGAAAAGGTTGAAACTCCCCTACACAGGGAATCCACATGGCCTACTCATTTTGAAGGAATATAAACATAATTTTGAACTGTGAATTAAAATATTTTTTTTTAATTGTCTGAAGGATTTACAGTTGTGAATCTTACACTACGAAAATGATCTTTACAGCAGGCTAGGTCACCCTATTTCAACATGGCAATCTTATTCATCATCTCCTTGTTCAGCGTGCTGGTAGTTTTGTATTCGAGGTCTATCAGCTCAAAACGCCCTTACATTGCAGAGCAAGGATAACATCTAGTCCTGCAACACTGCAGTAGCAGTCAAGGGCTGCAATACTCTTTTGTAACACTGCTGCTGTCTTAAGAATGATGCCCAGAAGCCTAGAGTGCCTAAAAAAAAGATTGACATCATAGCTACAGAAATTGTTTGAGATACAGATTAAGCAGAGCTCAGATTTGAGACTGTATTTAAATTGGTTTTGTTTTGTTTGTTTGTGAGTTTTCAAATTTGGTACTGCCAACAAAATTTACAGGGCTGATTTCATAAAAGGAATTGGGGGATTGGACTAGATGATCTTTTGAGGTCCCTTCCAATCCCAAACATACTGTGATACTGTGTAATTTGAAGCCATTGATTTCATATGGGCATTATTGGATCTCATAGGAGCAATGGAAAACAAAAGAAAATGTTATATGCAGAAATATTTAATCATTGGTATTCATCTCTTAAAGCTTTCTGTACTCCATGTTAGTGTGACCTTTGTATTATCTATTGTCCACCAGACTTGTATTCAACATAATACTGCATTTAAAAATTAATGTATTAATACCGTATGTTACCTTTTAGTTCCATTTCTATCTTATTCTAGAGGGTTTAGATCTTAAAAAAAAAAAAAAAAGTGAAATATATCATTGAATACATCTAACTAGATCTTTATAAATATCACAAAAACAATAATTTTGCATCAGTAAGGTGAACAAGTAGCAAAGTGCCTACAGAATATAAATTGAATGTTCTCTAGAAGAATCAGTAAAGGTTAAAATTCATCATTTTAACTGATAGGCTTTCTTTGGGAAATAACTGATGCAGTGAATACAAAATGTTATGATAATTTTGTGATTTTCCTCAGTGTTTTTTTTTTTCTTGAAAAACAATATCTCTTCAACAATAAAACATGCCTTTTTCCATTCATTCTAGAACTAAAATTTCCTACAGTGCTTGTCTTCATACACAATTGATGTTTTTTTTCACTTTAAATGGAAACTTTATAACTGAATGGAGGAAATACTTCTGTCCATTTCTGGAGAGTCTGTAATCCTATAGGAAATACACTGTGACCTAGATCTTCTTTAGGAAGAGATTTAACCTAGACATGGAGTGAAGGCTGGTTGCTAAATACCACAATTACTATCACAGTTTCCATAGTGATATTCAGACTGTAGCAGGCTGGAGGCTTAACTGGAAAAATAGACATAAAAACAATTTATGCTAGAAATAATAGCAGTATTTAGAAGCACCTGTTTGTCCCAGGCACTGCACAAATGCCGGTAACAGGTGTCTTTTCTTTTCAAAGTATTACTGTCTACTAAGTAGAAAGGTACTGCCATCTTTCTAAAGCTAGGAAACTGAATTACAGAGAAATTGTACGATTTTTTTTTTCAGTCATATAGGAAGACTGTCACATAAATAAACCCAGATATGTTGAGTCTCAGTCCTAGTTATAAACTGGACTTCAGTTCTTCATCAAGTACCTTTACTGCCTTTAACTATTATTCAAACTGCAGATAGATAAACTTCCTGTGCTGATGGTCCGAAGCAGCTAACTTGCATGTAAAAGAGGTATCAATCTGTGGAGGTTAGCTGATTTCAAGTGTTATTATTTCTTTCTACCGTGCCAATACTTCTGCCCACAAAAGGCTCTCAGTATAATGTGCTCTGTTAATTTGGGGTACAAAACAGGTTTTTAATTGCTTTGTCGATTTCAAACTTACCAGTATGATTAGACTGTGGTCAAATGGGTTTACAGGGACCAGATTTTTATATAGCAGTGCTGGCAATCTGACTGTCACTAGTTCAAACATCTCCAGACTTTCTCCATGAGATAATCATTGCCCACCCTGAGTGCTGGGCATCCCCTGATCCCCAAGAACAAGCTCTGTGACAGATGAACCCAGTCGCTTGGCATGGAGCAGGATTTTGGTGGACTAAGAAAGAGGTTGCAGAAACCATGCTGTAATGCTGCAGGTTAGGGACAGACTTTATTTTCTTAATGCACCTTCAGACAGACATATCCCCCCTTGGCTCAAATCTCTCTAAAAGTTCACTGCAAAAGGCACAGTGACTCTGAGCGCATGTTTGTGTGAAGTTCACCCCTAATCTTTACATGAGTTGAGAATTATTCCTGCTCCCTTTATATCTTTCTCTTTTTTCCCTTTTCTTTCTGCAGGCTATTTAGATAAGGATTTTCACTGTCACTGTTCCCACTTTACTCTGAATAAGTGGAGTGTATGAAAAAGCAAAACTCACAAAAGAATGACTCGCAAACACTGATGTCACTGTTGGACTTGAATTTAAAGCTATCACACGAGGACACTGTTAATATTTATCGTCCTCTCTGTAGACTGATGAATTAAAATATTACTCGAAGTCTCTGATCAGTTTCTGCTACAGCGTTTCATTTTGATTGATGTTGTCTATTAATATCAGTGATACTAGCTAGCTTTAAGACACCCCAAAGGATAGTCAACTAGTTAAAACTCCAAACGAACCTCATGCCAGCTGTTTAGCCCCTCAAAAGTTTTGCTGAGCATTGACAGAAGACCTTATCAATCATCACAATTAAGTGCTTTCAGACTGCCCCTTCTAAGGGAAGTTGGTTGAAATACCATCTGCTATTTTGCTTTTAAAATTCACTGGTCTCCTTCTCTAAGGCAGACATTTCCCTTTTGAAATTATGTTTCTTTTGCAGGAGAGTGATGGGCCAATGAAGAAAACTTTTTGTTTTAATAATCAGCAGTTTCTATGATGTGACATAATTTTTTGCAGTGCTCAGGGCCTTTTACAAATCAAAAGGAATTCAACTAAAACAGTAATTAATGTCAAATGACTAGTCACATACCGCCCAATTTAATTAAAAAGTTCTAATCTTTGATTAAACTTCTTCACACGTTCTTGTGACTGCAAACTGTTGTCTGAAAAGAGAAAGTAATTGGCTACATAATCTATTGTGTCTTGTAACTGACACCTGTTAATTGTCTCAGCAGCAAATGGCAACAATCTAATTTAGAAAGTTAAAAAGTGTATCTAAATATTCAACAGAATTTTTCCTGTATTATGTATTCCTTTACTACACTGGGAAGATCTCTTCCTGAATTTATCCCTCTAAGAATTTTTTTCTCTTTAAGTAGATTATTCCACTGTTTCTCAACAACATGTTTTCCTATAGTAAATGTAAAACGTATGATTTACTGGTCCATTATTTTAATGTGCAGATACTATTCATCTCCATTTTTTTTCTAATTATTGACTAAACTGCACAGCAACCAGTTTAAACAGGTTTCTATACCTATAGCTTACAGGAAGAAAAAAAAAAAAAAAAAGGGAATGAGCCATAGAAATTACCTCCACGGGAATTCTGACTAATTCTGCCAGGGAAAAACTGGCAGCTATATACACCTTCAAAACCCCTATGAAGAATGTCCCAACTCTTTGTCATCCTCTTGGGATGTTAGATTAAGCACTTGCAGTACAGAGACGACTGTGCCTCAGAGGAAAGAATATCCTTTACCAGCTTCCATCCTTTTTATTTTTTTTTTTTCACTCGTCAGTGCAGAGTCTATCTCTGTGATTTAGCAGAAATTCTAGTCACTATGAACATTATATTTGTGTTTACTGCTGAGGTGCTCTTGCTTCTCAGGTTCATGGCTAATCTACCAGCTAGAGTTTTGTTTTGGTGTTTTGTTTGTGTGTTTTGTTTGTGGTTTGGTTTGTTGTTATTGTTGTTTTTCCTGTCTTCTATGGCATGATCATTCATTGTTTGCAGTTTTTTTGAACTGGAATTGTGACACTGTGTATATATGGGTATTCCTGGCTGAAATTCCCAATAAGTATTTTGTCTACTTTATGTCTTATTTTACCAATATTTTTAAAAGTCCTTTGGCACATTGAATGAGGCATTCTCAGGGAACAGAATGCTGTCTTTTTATATCACGTTTCAAAGCCATGCATAATCTCCCAAGCCAACTGGCAGGTGAATTACGTCTGAAAATAATTTTGTTGTTGTTATGATGGTCTCAGACACATCTGAGCTCTCACACCTCCAGTCAAAACTACCTGCTTGGTCACAGTCATTTTCAACTTCCTTGCAACCCCAAACACACCTGAACCCACCCCAGTATCTGGAACTGGTATGCTGCCACAATAAAGAGACCATCACATCCCAGTGGTGGTTGTGAAAGTGTCCATGTGGGATGGCCCAGGGGCATCTTCTAACCGAGCTCCACATAGTATTCTAAGTCCACTGAATAGTATCTGTCCTTTTTCACTTATAAATAGACAAAGAAAGGAGAAAAGTGCTTTAACTGTTTTGCAGATGGACAAACTGTAGCACAGCAAATGGAAATAACCTGTCCAAGATCACAGGGTCAATTAGTAGTAGAGTCAGCAAAATAAACCTGTTTCACCTGATTTCCATATTGCTGCTCTATGGCCAGAACATAGAAATAGCCATCTATAGCTACATGTGGATGTATAGAGACAGATAAAGATGTAGATGATCTAGATAGCTTTGTGACTTAGACAGAATAGTAAATAAACAGCAGAAGACTTGAATACATTTTTTTATATAATCATTGATTTGCGAATGTCCAAGCTTGGGGCCCTTGGCCAAATAATATCTTTTCTTCATCTACAGTATCTTCAGTTATTTGTATTTTTTCCTCCTTGCTTCATGCCTTCAGTATCTCTCACCTGCTATGATCTCTTGGCCATTGTAACCTTCTTCCCTTTAATCTCTCTCCTCTAGTCCACACTAAACACTGTGACCAAGGTTATCTTTCTTGTTCACCACTCCAATCATGTCAAGTCATGTCTCAGTCCCTCAGGTGGTTTTCCATCTCATTATGCGACAAGGTCAAACTTCTCCTCTGCAATTTCAAGGCTTTGCAAGAGCCTGCCTTAGCCTACCACTGATCTGAGTCCTTACTCTTTCCTAGATGACTTCCTATTTCTATTCCCAAAACTGTTTTCAGTGCCTAAAATATCCTCTCTGCTCTGTTGTGTCAACCAAACTCACTTTCATCTTTCAGGTCTTTTTACACAGTCTATGTAAATTTGGTTATGAGCGCTTTGAGGCATTTTTAAGTTGCAGGTATAATAGTGATGTTGGAGAAACAATAATTATGAAATTTACTTTGTTATCTTTCACCACACTGTATATAAATATACAAAGTAACATTTAAATATATTCGGACTAAGTAAACAACAAAAATGTCTCCAATTCTCTTTTCCTCCAGATTTATACTTGAGCAAAGGAAAAGGAATAGTGGTTACTATGTGTGAGTCAGATATACTTGACAAATTTGATTCCCTCACTAGATTGCCTTTCCTTTGAAGGCAGACCACAACCAGCTGATACATATTTAAACCACAACTTGGACTTTATCATGGTCTAAAGCATATTTTTGATTCTCATTAAGGCAAGACCCTTGATAGCATGCTATAAGCTCTGTGGCTTTCTCAAAAGGGGCTCAAGCCATAGATAATTCTGAAATAAATATACTGCCTTTCAATCAAACAGCTCCTACTGTAAAAAGGCAGGTACACCTAAATCTTTAAAACAAAAATGGGGAAAGTGGATCATGGAAAGAAATCACAGACAAGGCTTATATATTTTAAAAATGTTGGGAAAAAGTTTATGGTGGTAGTTTGTTCTCTCTTCTCTCAAAAGAAAAAAAAAAATAGGAAAGAAAAAAAAGTCACACATACAACAGAACCTTTTATTCCCAGGAGTTTCCTCAGGCAGGGACATTTCAGTTTATCAAACAAATATTTCCCATAATTCAGCTGTTAGGCAACAAGATTCTATAATCTATTGTCAGTTAAATTAATGTCTGCAAATCTTTACCATTGGGGATATTATAATATGAGAAGTGTCTAAGGGCAACTGCTTTCAGTTTTATTGACAAAAGCAGTGGGAAATGGAAGCAAAAACTTGCAGCAGCAAATCAGCAACTTTTTCTAAAGTAAATATAGTGAATGTGATCCATTTCTTTTAGCTTAGCTATGAAAAGAAATAACAGAAGAAATAATGTTTTAAAAACCTGGCCACACAAGGGTTGCATCTCGGTATGTAAATAACTTGATTAATCAGCAGTATGCTTCTTAAACTATAGCATGTATATGAGTTATGTGAGAAAAAAAATCCACTAAAAACTTCTGTACCTGATGCTTTTATGGGAAAACAATCTCCTTCCTCAATTTATCAAAGTAATTGAAACAGCAAAAGAGATAAAACTGTGTCATCATAAAGTGATAATGGAAATTAATCTGCTTGAGAGTTCAACATGTTATACTGATCACTAGTTGCCTAAATTCAAACATGTATTCACATTATTTGTGCTATATACTCCACACATCTAGAGACGTGAACTATAATGCATACCAACTCTTCCTCTGTCTTCTCTAACAATGTTGATAGAAGTTTGCTTGTTATTTTGTCTTTGAAATACAGAAACAATGCAAGAAGCGTTGCGTTTTACAATTAAAACACATCTTGTTAAATGCAATTTCACCTGTTAATGTCAGGCCTGCTTACACTGGTCCTAGTAAAAAGCTACCAGAGACTACTCTCCACTTTGTGGTGCTAGTGAGTCAGTGTTGATAATGAGTAGATCTAAAGACTTTGATTGAAAGTATTTTGTTTGAAAAAAAAAAAAATTAAATCAAAATCCACTGGAACAGGCTATTTTTTGTTTTTCAGCATATCTCTCAATCAAATTAGAGCAATATTTCAGTGTGGCAGCCTAGTATATTTACATACTTAATTTTAAATAATTTACATTGCCTTTTACTGGGATAGTTTTACTCTGGCCAATATTTTAGAAATCTTATAAATTATTGATTGCAAAGTAAATAATTGTTGTGCTTACCTATAGTAAGTTTAAACAAAAATATTTTCAGCATCATAGTGTGTACTTTTGCTGCCATGGTAATCAATTGCAAAATTCTATCTGATTTCAGAAGGATGAAGATAATTCCCTATGTTTAAACCTGGCTACCTGTCTCCTAGACTTTCTTTTCTGATGAACTAAGCACATCTATTCAATGAAAATTACTAAAAGCTCTTTGTTTGACTACAAATGAACAATACATATTTGGAAGTGAATTATTTATTTTTGCAAAAAGTGTTATATGGACAAAAGCAATGATCTGAAGAGATTATGATATTTTTACTGAAAAAAAAAAAAAAGAGAGGAAGAGAGAGAGAAAAAGAAAAGGTATATACCTTTGTTCAGGATCTGCCAATAGTGACCACTGTTTTTTAGCTCATGGGTCTCAGTTTCCTTGTTGTGGAACACAGTATCTTTACATTTAACATTCCAATTTTGGCTCTGTGTGCTTTCAGTGCTGTGGCATTTAGAAAGGATGACAAAATCTCAATACTTGTTTATTCTGCAGGTCAATATTCCAAATAATTGTCGTGATACAAAAGAAATGTTGGCTGCATTACTCTTAGTCTTGACACTTGCTATTTACCCCACAGAAGGAAAAAACCACATATTTTTATAATCTTTTTCTTCTTAATTAGTTGCATAAATATGCTTAATACCAGAATAGACCTGTTAAACCCAAGGAGAATTTGTTATTCTCTTCAGTAGGGTAAGAGTTAGGCCTTGGTTATACTGTAGCTGACTATGAAGCAATTTAATCGTTTCAAATTTGTGC
Source organism: Patagioenas fasciata (assembly GCF_037038585.1). Classification (NCBI taxonomy): domain Eukaryota; kingdom Metazoa; phylum Chordata; class Aves; order Columbiformes; family Columbidae; genus Patagioenas; species Patagioenas fasciata. Next base: position 36,974,079 of record NC_092520.1, read on the forward strand.
CAGTCATACACAACAAAAAGTCTTCTGAAGTATTAGTATTTGCTTAATTCTGTATATTAACCATCTTTGTTCCCTTTATGTGATCAGGTGTGAACATTATTGTCATTTTTCTTTTTGGTTCACTGACTAGAAAGAGAATATGCCAGAGAGCAACCACAGCTTTAACTCCAAATGAGCATACCGAAAAAAAAAAAAAAAAAAAAGAGGTTAAAAAATCACCAAACAAAATGAAGAGTTTAAATATTAATCTGCAAATGAACTTCAGTTTCTTAGTAGAGGCTACATACTTTGTGCACGTGGATATTTAGTTATGTATTTCTTAGCTCTCACAGCTGTAAAGTTTGCGTTATTTCTCACTTTAACCTCTTTGAACTAGACAGCATAGACAACAATTTGGTCTCTCTGAGGTCTTTCAAAGTCCTCCTGTGAAACTACTCCATATTTTTTACAATTTTTATTTTATGCACTTACTGTATAAGTGTATTTTCAGAGTTTTGGGCCCAGTTCCCAGGATATTGTAGCTAGTTGTGTGAGATAGTTGCTGTTTACTATAAGACAATAAACAATGTTTCCTGTTTGTGAACTCTTTCCCACAAAGTCTGTAAATGAAAGAGTTCACTACATGAAACACTTAAGAACAGTCACAAGCTAAAAGTTAGATTTTAATTAAAAACCAAACAAATAGAAAGGAGTTGTAATTCAAAGTTCATTATTTAACTAAATGTGTTTCTATATAACTTTGGTTGCTTGGGGACTTATTTGATTTTTGCAGCATATGGACCAAATGATAACAAGATGATCATGCAGGTGAAGGCTGAAGTCTGGCTGTGTTTTGATGGTCCTTTAGTAGGAAAATTCAACACATAGTTACTTGGTAAAGTTCTGCAAGAGGGCAGAATCACAATTACAGCCATAACACTGC